>NW_017806073.1:1400949-1446096 GCF_001891065.2 Hippocampus comes
ATGTTGACTCAGGTGTGTCTTAACCTTCATGGCAGAGGCTCCGTCGAACCCCTGAGACCGATTCACCGAACCCCTAGGGTTTGTTCGAACCCAGGTTAAGAACCACTGGTGTAGAGAATTAAACCACTTGAGGAGAGAGTCGTGAGCAAGGCTTAATAATCAGACAGCCAGTTGTCAGTGTGGCATTTATCTTCAAGGAGAGAAGTAACATAGGCCAGATTCGCGACTCGTGAGTGACCACCTACTCTCCAGATGGAGACTGAAAAAAACAAAACAAACAAGATAGGATCATGACATATCTCGTCAATATACATAGTACACCACGAAGAATTAGGACACATTTAACAACAAAGTTTGTCTTTCAGTCACATGTCATCCCAGGACTTTGTAATATATTGACACAGGATGCTGTAATGCCATCTGACTTTTGATGTTTTTCTGGTGCTCTGTAGCACAATAATGACCTTTCCTAGTTGACTATATATCCTGTATTGACATGAACTCAACTTTGGACAATCTTTCATTTCAATAAACCTAACATGCATGTTAACCCGCTGAAGTACGGGGAGAAATGTTATACAAAAGGGCCTGAGTTGAGATTCAAGCATAGAACCGCCTGTGCAGACATGCTACCAGCTAGCCACTACTTTTTGACTCATTTGCCTTTACTAAATTGTAGCGTCACAAGTGCTGAATTTAACTCTGGAGAACCCAAGAACCCTTTTATTCTTTGGAAAATGATGAATTATACATTAAATGACTGCTATATGTTCACTGAACACCAAAATATATGTTATTTCAAATATTTAATGATTTAATTCTAATTTAGGATTCGGGCCAAATTTGACCCTTTGGGATTTAAGGGTAGCATTTGAGTAGCAGAATTTATAGGACCCAAATCAGACCCCGTGGGTTCTCCAGGGTACATCCATCCATCCATTTGCTACCACATTCTGTTCAAGGTTATGGGCGAGCTGGAGCCTGTCCCTGCTGACTTTAGTCAAGACTGCAGGACACAACCTGGACTGGTTGCCAGTCAGACCATACAATGTCATACAAAGCATATACTGTAGATATTTCATTTACACTAATTTAGAGACTTAATGAAACCAGAGAACTCGAAGAATATCAGCAAGCACAGGGAGAGCATATACACTCCATTTAAGAAGGTTCGTGATTCAAACACAGAACTGTTGATTGGGGTGCGGATGTGCAACAACACTTCAGAGTTGCACTCATTTCATTACTTTTATATAAAATATTGCATGATTAATCTCTCTCTGTATATCTGCATCCGTTGTCAGTCACAGTCAAATGTGTCCACAGTTCTTTTTACAGCTTTAGAAGCCTTATTTTTCTCTCTTTTCAGCGTATATTCTTTGACCTCTATTATGCATTCTCGACTTCACGTCAAAAAGAGAGGAAGAGATTTAATTTGTTGACGATTGCTACCGATCGCTTTTAAACGGCTTTTAATTGATAACGGCAAGGGAGAGCGTTGAACTTTAAATAGACATTCTAATTATCGCTTTAAGAAGCAAGGGCTTTTTGGGAAATGTTATGGCATTTGAAATGGGATTAATGGGTGAGTGAGGCGCTGGCCACCCTGCAGCTAAATGACATTAAAGAGAGAGATGAGCGAGGCTGCTGAAGGGAGAAAACCCACTAGTCACAGGAGTCAGGGCACCCATTGCCTTGGGCGCCAGGGGTTGAGCTACATGCTGGTCGGGGTGGCCTTCCACCCTTTGTCACTCCCTGGCCAGCCCCACACTGAGGGGAAAATGTGTGAGATCTATTTTTTTTTTCTGCCATTTCCCCATTAATTCTATTTTCTTAGACCCCTTGATATTCTGCCACATTTTTTTTAATTGAAAAGCATTTGTAAAGAGTAAATGTACAATTGATCTAAATACCAACTCTCAACCAATATGTCCCAAATAACGACCATTTGATTCCGAGAGTCAATCAAAATCAAAATCATTATTTTCATTTTGAAGCTAGTAAACAACATGGCTGAAAAGCCATTGTTCATCATACCAGCCACAGTCATGTTTTCATGAAATGAAATGCACCCATATATCAATTTGCATGCAGACTCATAATACAAGCAGTAACAAATGTGTAAGTTCAAATAATTTAAAAGCAAAATGTATAATATTGAAGAATTAAGAAATGTTTGTGTCATTGAGCTGTTTCGATATGGTTTCAATGAATGAGTCATTGATCGCAGTGAGCAAATGTTGGCCATTGGTGGCAATTGATCACTTTGACTGGCGTTAGCTAGCTATTCAATGCATGAGAAATAGACTATGAGATGAAAGAATTGTATTATCTAGTGAATTGTCCTCAGCAATAGGTTGCTTTTTACTTCAGACTTATTCCTGCTTGATTATAACTGCGATGGTATTGTTCTGGATATATATATTCATTAATTCATTCATTTTATTTCACGAAACCCTGACTTTGGATGGCATGATGCAATGATAATGCCCACTCACAACTTTCTGGCTAGCCCCCCTGCTGTGCACATATTGTGCGTAACATGGAGGGGGCATTATATGATCCATCATTCCGAGACTCCACCCCATGGAGAAAAGCAGATATGGTTTGACCTCTCCAGATGCACTTCTCTACAAATTGAGCAATATAATGGTTCCAAAAAGCTGTTTTTTTTTTTTTGTTTTTTTTTTTGTCCTTCGGTTTAAACTTATGAAGGGTTCCAACCATTATATTGATTTGGGCTCTAAGCAGCTCAGAAATCATGTCATCCGGGCAAGTTTTTAAAAAAAATCCACCTGTCAACACCTCCACAATCAATGGATTTTGAGACACAACATTTACAGGCCTCACCACTGCCGTGGAAATTTTACTTTATGCAGAAGAATGTTATTATTTCATGAGACATATGCTATGTATTATATTTAAACGTTTTGGTTGAAATGATAATGAGCATTCCAACTTTAAACATGACTACCTGACTATTCAGACTCAACTTAATAGACACCTCCTAAATAGCCCTCATGAATTCAGCCCGGCTGGCCCTCATGGTGACCATGGGGTCATGGTGGTCTTGCTGGGTGTTCCAGACAGAGATCTGTGTCCCCTGTGGTCTTCATCTGGAGGCCGAGATCTGCTGAGACTGGAGGCCAAACTGGCAGCTCTGATGGATCAGGCCAGCTTTGACTGCAGGGGTTTGAGCAGCAGCCTCAGGGTTAAAATGAGGCATGGCGATTGAATTCAAGTAGATGCAAAAGCTCCCCGTGGAATACAAATAGCTTCCCCTAGAACCCCGAACATAAAAATTATTCTTGTATGTCAAAAATTTGGGCAGCACCGTACTGTCGTGGTTATGATCACATAGTTGAGAGCTTCTTGGCTCCGGGTGCTGCTAGGGCCCTCCTGTGTCGAGTTAGCAAGTTCTCCCTGTGCTTGTGTGGGTTTTCTACAGGTACTCTGGCTTCCTCCCACATTCCAAAAACATGCATGTTTGGTTTATTGAAGAACATAAATTGTCTACATTGTTCGCGTAAAACATGTTTATATGTGAACAAATAACAAGCAAGACCCTCCAAAAAAGACCAGTTCATTGTTGTATAAAATGATTGCTTTTATTTTTTTGTATGTATAATGTGCGAGAAGACGCTACAAGTTAAGTCATTCTTCAGTTAGATGGATATTTGTTTGTTTTGTTTGTTTGTTTGTTTGTTTGTTTATTGAACATATATAAAACATACAATAACAGATTGACAAAATGCAAACAAAAATTATAAAAGGAAAAATAAACGTAAGTAATACAAACATCATCACAGTTATATGAATTATATCACGAAGTCCAGTGATAGAGAGGCTACTCTTTCCCAATATGTCGATTAAATCCCTGCATTCTGATAATATGATTGTCACTGACCAAGTATTTTGTATTTTGTTGTCTGTGGCATTCACCGTGCAAAAATAAAAGACATCAGACAAGAGAAAGTACTTGTGTCTTCCTGGCCTACTTATAACAGTGCATGTACATACGCACAAATATTTGACACACATTTTATCACAACTCCCCGCTCGCAATCAAAGTCAGCAAAGGACTGGCTCTTGGATATCTCTAATGGTCTTCTCAAACGGCACAATGTTTTTGTCAGACTACCAGATAAATGTTGTTATGCGTCACACTACAATTCCGGCACCGACCCCATTGTCGCGTGCTTCCATCGGGATTCAGTCTACCGATGCAGGTCAGTCGGGGAGGAGGGACAATCGGCTGTCAAAGGAGCACATTATGTGCACACTGCTTAGAAAAGGCCAAAAAAAAAAAAACAATTGAAGGATGACGTAGGACATTGCAGTTTATGCGGCAAAATGAACAAAAATTCTGACATGCTAGACTTTCAGCGTTGTGATCGTGAAGCATCTCAGATGCCAGACAACCAGTAGTTGAGTATTTCACAATACACGGGCTACGATGTGTCAATAAAATTCAAAATCGGCTATGAGAGGCTACATTTGTCTCTGACATGTTTGTCGGCTAAATATTGCATTAGATTTGTGCAGTCTGATGACAGCATAAGATACTATATTGACCGATTATGCTGTGGTGTGGAGTGTGTTATTTGTCCTCCATGATGCGCTAAGAAGATGGTGAGGGCCAACAACAACTACGCAACTGTTGAACAAGTTCAATATTCCCGATCACAAATTATCATGTATATAGGAAATACTGATGTCAGCAGAGCCATGGTCTCTGTTATAGTGAAATGAAACAATAGCCAGATAGGGAGTCCCTTGAAGCCTACACTGTTGTTTCAGAAAAAAGTACCAAACAGTTGTGTTGAGTGAAACTTTTAACACAACAAGTTAGTTGATAAGCCAAGAGAATTTGGAAAGCACTCCAGTTTTTAAATAATGCATATTAAATATTTCTGACATACACTTGTAGGAGTAGCTCTATCAGATATTGACAAAGAGGTAAAGCATCCAATTGTCGTTTTGTTATCAAGACTAAAAAGATGGCTTGATGATTTCCTTGTTCCATGCAATCCATCCAGCTCGTTTGCTTCCAGTCCACATCTTTTAAACAGAAACTTAATTCAAAAGTTACCTTTCATGAAAGGCCGTGTGATGCACCAAACTCAGCTTTCGGACCTCACTTTGAGTGGCTTGAGGCTTGAGGATGAGAGCTGTGAAGAGTTGAGATGAGGCTGTCACATTTCCCATAGATCAGTCATTATCACTAATCCAGTCAGCGCTGGGATCAGCACCAGGCCCATTCATCTAGAACCGTCATTAAAGAGCTAAATGAGAGCTGCCTCTGCTAATGAGGTAATGAGAATTTTTTGTGTGCTTGTGTGTGTGTGCGCGCGCGCGTGTGTGTGTGTGTGTGTGTGTGTGTGTGTGTGTGTGATAGATACAGACAGAGTTAGAACAGACATATATCGAAAGGGGACAGATAAAAGGACGGCACACACACACACACACACACACGCACGCACGCACGCACGCACGCACACACACACACACACACACACACACACACACACACACACACACACACACAGCGTAGTTCGACAGATGGGCCGGAATAATTTTGGCAGCTGGTTGAATAAAGTCCCATCAGGATATTACTAACCCTCCTGACCCAAGTCTGTAAACAGCTAACCTTCATCTCACATCAAGAAAAGTTTCACTTGTTTGCAATCTCTTGTTGATTTGATATAGCCTCTTGCATGAATGCAACTGTTCTCTAATTGCCGACAGGATCAACATGATTGGCCTCAGTAGTACTCTTGCCTAAAACAAAGCTCTGCTGCAACTGAAAATGTTTTGCTGTGTGACAACCCTCAATTACTTATGCCCATGAAAATATTTATCCTGCGCCAAGACTTACAAAAACAGGGGTTTGCATCATGCAGATGGATGCAAACATCACAATTTAAATGCAGAGTATTTCTTTCAACTCAGCTAAATGTGCAACAAATGAATCAATAATCTATGAGGTGCTTGTTGCGGTTCAAATTCAAATCAAAAGGTCAAAGTATCTCCCGGGTCTCATTTTACGTCCGCTCTGCCTCTCGCTCTCGCTCTGTTAACATTCACATCTTGTATGCTTGTGACACCAGTGAATTAAAAAAAAAAATTGACTTTGCAGAACAACAAGATTCATTATTGTAATTCCAAAACATATTTTTGCTTCCAACAATTAGGTCATCTTATTTGGGGAGTATGACGCCATCCAGTTTGCCCCCACTATGAAGTGCATTTACAATAAAAACACTTAGTATTGCCAAAATATTATCTTTTGTGTGTTAATCAAAATGATTTAATAGAGAATCTCTTGGTTGCACTGACAGAATAAGTAATTATTTACAAATGCATTCAATAACTTCATGAAATTCCACTTTGTGTTTTTTTATGTAGGATGTGTTGAAACAAATTGATAAGAATTTTGTCAGGTATATTTTTATGTCAACTGGTTCAGGGTGTCCCCCGCCTACTGCCTGAAGAGGGCTGGGATAGGCTCCAGCACCCCCCACGACCCTAGTGAGGATTAAGTGGTTCGGAAAATGGATGGATATTTTTATGTAGGGCAACTGGTTAGCATGTTGACCTCACAGTGGAGAGGTCGTGGGGTCGATCCCGGCTCCGGCCTTCCTGTGTGGAGTTAGCATGTTCTCCCCGGGCCTACGTGGGTTTTCTCCGGGTACACGGGTTTCCTCCCACATTCCAAAAACATGCATGGCAGGTGAATGGAACACTCTAATTTGTCCCTCGGTGTGAGTGTCAGCGTGGATGGTTGTTCGTCTCTGTGTGCCCTGCAACTGGCTGGCAACCGGTTCAGGGTGTCCCCCCCTACTGCCCGAAGAAGGCTGGGATAGGCTCCAGCATCCCCCGCGGCCCTTGTGAGGATAAAGCGGATCAGAAAATGGATGGATGGATGGATGAATGGATGGATGGACAATGATCAAAACTGATGTTAAATAAATGTCATATGGCCATGTTTGTAACTAGCCACCCCGAAAGGGAGGTGGAATTCAGTTAACTCAGAAATGGTTGACGAGGAATTTTAGATTTTCTCAAATTGTCTAAGACTTTGGCTCATTACTCCGATTAACCACAGTTTTGACCCTATTTGTTCTTTTTTCAATTGTCATTGCACAAGCAGTCAGTGCAGGTGTGTTGAGAAATGCTCGATAAGGTGTGAGAGAATCTTCCTCCCTTCATCTGCCCTGTTATACACGAATCTCAACGGAGAAGGGGGGATGGGGGGAGGGGTCATGCTAGTGTCTCATCACCATGCTAAGCGTCTACAAATTGTTTTCGTGTGACTTGTTGTGGGAGGTAGCAAGTGCTCAGATGAGCTGCCATGTTGATCTCTGGATGACACGCCGCCCTTACGGTGTTCCACGTGGCCCTCCATTAACAAACAAATGAAGCGCTCACCCTGGAGGTCAGAGGAGCTCAGCTGGTCCATTTGCCACAACCATCTCTCTGCTCACGGAGATCCAAAATGGCCAGTCATCCTGTCCTGTCTGCCTGTCAGACGACCGCTAACCTTGTCTTTGGCGATGTGCAGGAGGGTGAAAGAAAGGGGGGGGTCGGTCGGGGACACAAAACGGGGGAAGGTAGCGGCGCACTCCCTCCCCTTCACTGATTAGTGTGAGTGACAAAGTGGAGCAAAGAGTCCACTCAGGCCTTCATAATAAATCTATCAGGGACTAATAGAATACCATCAATCCCGAGTCCTCAGCCTCCCTTCCCTCTTGCCTGCTCCTCATTCCGTGGGGAGGGGGACCACCATGTCGGGGTGCGTGTCGGTGAGGTGTTGGGATTGTAGGGCGGGGAAAGGGGGCGGGGGGGTATCCAATCCTCTGGGATCATACAACTGTTATTATTCAATTACGCTGCCTTTTCTTCTCAGTTAAAAGACCATGATATCATTATCACTTAATGAATATATATAATTGGATCTTGGCTGTAGCTTCCCCGAGGTCTGATGAATGCTACTCACTATTCATCCTCTTCCTCACATTCATTACCCCGCCATACACAGCTGAAGATGACAAGGGATATTGATAGTGCTCTCACTAAAGACAATTTCACAATACATTGTTTGTTCCATGTTTTGTTACACAAAAACTACAGCGGGGATTGTTATTATTGCAACGTGATGTGTTGATTATTAAACGTGCATGCCTGAAATCATTGCACAATCTCTCAAATAGGATCTGAACTGAATCTATGATAATGGCACATAGGGGAAAATATTTCTGAGAATCTTGCCGCATTAATGTACAATAAATGGAGGATTTGTCTAAGGACCTTAGATGCAGTCCATTCCAATGAGAGCAAACTCCCAGAGGACAGCAGGGAAGGAGAGGAGACCTTGATAGCTGCACTCTTGACAGTCATGGCCATCAATACGCTCTCAATCTGCCAGGAAACAATGAGAGAGGATCTTGATGGTGATGAGAGACACTAAAAACATTGATTTAGCGTTTGTCCACTTCATTTGAAGTGAGATAAGGAGGTGACAGAGGAGGCAGGGTCGGGGGGGGTTGTGTGTGTGTGTGTGTGTGTGTGTGTGTGTGTGTGTGTGTGTGTGTGTGTGTGTGTGTGTGTGTGTGTGTGTGCTTGTGGAGGGGTTGGGGGTTCTTATATGAGACAAAATGTGTTTAGCACCCTCCCATTCAGATGTCGCCCTCTTGTTGGAAAGCAAAAGTAACCGTCACTCCCCTCCACATTGTCGAGGGTAAATGTGGCATGGCGGGGGTCGAACGTGCGAGGCAGTGGGACTGCATGCATGTGTGTGGTTGCATTCAAGCAAAAAGGAGGCCTCCGTGTACATCGTCATTAATCCTGCTTAAGAATGACAGCGCTGGCAGAGTGGCGGCACCTCGGTGCAGCTGCTACAACCCCCCTAAGAGACACTTCACAACCACTCCTCCATCACCACCCCACCTCTTCGGCCCTCCATATCTGATAGGCTTCTCTACATTCTCTCATAAGCCCCAATTTCCCATCACAACCCCCACACCCCACCCACCCTCACAGTACCCAAAACCCAGAACCCCATTCACTCAGCCACTCGCGCCATAGATCACTCCAAATTAAATTTACATTAGACCCTCCTCCATCAAGTGATCCAAAAGAGAGGCAGAGAGGGGAAGAGATCGAGGGGCTGACATCGTTACCCGGCAGCAGAGCACATGACCGTCATCTATTAAAACCTTTTATACACATGTCTCGGGATTTTACCAAAGTTCATGCATACCTAAGTACAAGTTTGTGTTAAAAATTAAAAGCTCTTTTAGTAGGACAAAGGAGTTTCTGAACTGTTGACTTTGAGAGGGCCTTTATTACCCAAACTGTGGATGTCTGGCCATGCCATAGACAGCCCCCCCCCCACCGCCCCGATCCCTTTCCCTCCCTTTTTTTCTTTTCCTTCCACCTGCTGCTACATTGGCTCCTGAGATCTTCAAGGATGATTAAAATCTCACCTGGCATTAGAGAGGCTGAAGCGTCTCTCGGCGATGTATGAATTTAAATCTGAGGTTAGTTTCAACCTGTAATTGAAGAGAACAATCATGCTGATCTACTTCCTCCATTGAGGTCGATGTTTCTCAGTTAAAAAAAGTGTGACTTTGAACTATACTCATTTTGTGCGTTTGACTTTGAGGACAAAATAAAAGCCAGTACTAAACTTTATGATGGCCTGCCTATGCCGATGCAATTTTGGGGGTATCATTTATTTCTGCATTTATTATTTTGTGTTTTTGTCTGTGTCTGTGGAGGGTGGGGGGGTTCAATCATTATTTTTCTCGGCGGTCGAGTGCTTAGCTCACGGTACAGAGGTACCGGGTTCGATTCCGGCTACGGCCTTCCTGTGTGGAGTTTGCATGTTCTCCCCGTCCCTGCTTGGGTTTTCTCCTGGTACTCCGGTTTCCTCCCACATTCCAAAAACATGCGTGGCAGGCTGATTGATCACTCAAAATTGTCCCTAGGTGTGAGTGTGAGCACGGATTGTTTTTTGTCTCTGTGTGCCCTGTGATTGGCTGGCAACTGGTTCAGGGTGTCCCCCGACTACTGCCTGAAGACACCTAGGATAGGCTCCAGCACCCCCCGCGACCCTTGTGAGGATAAAAGTGGTTCAGAAAATGGATGGATAGATGGTTATTTTTGGGCAACATTGTGGCATACTGGTGAGCACATCTGCCTCACAGTCGAGAAGTTATGGGTTCAGCTCTTGCATGCAATTTTCCTCTTCTCTGAGTGCTCTGGCTTCCAATAACATGCACGCTCGGTTTATTTGCCCATAGATGTTAACGTTGCGATATGAATGGCATTCTGGTGAGCAGTCCAGGTTGTACCACGTCTCTCCTCGAAAGTCAACTGGGATCAGCTTGTTATCTGTGACCACAATAAAGACAAGCAGTAGTGAAAATGGATGGATGAATGTTATTCAGCGGCCTGTTTGTCGACTAGTTAGTGCGTCGCTTCACAGTCCAGACGTACAGAGTTCAATTCTGGCTCCGGCCTTCCTGTGTGGACTGCATGTTCCTGTGTGGGTTTTCTCCGGGTACTCCGGTTTCCTCGCACATTCCAAAAACATGTGTGGCACGTTAATGGAGCACTCTAAATTGTCCCTTGGTATGAGTATGAGCGCAGATGGTTGTTCATCTATGTGTGCCCTGTGATTGGCTGGCAACCAGTTCAGGGTGTACCCTGCCTACTGCCCAAAGACAGCCGGGATGGGCTCGGGCATGCCTTGTGAGGATAAGCGGATCAGAAAATGGATGGATGGATGTTATTCAATGATTACTTACTCAACTGCCCATCACACCTGAGTAGGTGTGATGGGTCTATTTCAAATGATCATTAAGCTGCTCAAATCGATCCTTGTTCAAATGTTAAAAGAACATCTGGTCCTTTTTGGTTCCGTTGTTAATGTGATAATTGTGTTCTGTCTTATGAATATTGGAGTTGTTTATTCAAATATTTTCATTGTCCACCACAATGCTGCATTGTATCATATCATAACAGGTGCTCTCATGCTTCAGTCAGTCTTGTTGTGTCGGATTGTGTTGAACTTTGTCACATTGCATTATACTGCAGCCTGATGTGATGCCTTTGCTGCTCTCTGCATCAGTGATGTATTAGAACAGAGTGTTTCCTCCCCTCACCGTTGGGGATATATTTGCATTAGAGCGTCTGAAAGCAGCTGGAGTGAACCAGCTCAGTAAAGGCACCTGAGTGCTGAGCGCTTACTCTTTAATTGCTTCATTATCGTCTGTGCTAATCCCTCTCCAATTTCGACACTCTCATTTTCCACACTAATTTGTCCCGGTCCCTGTTGGACTTGCTCCTCTCACAGTCCGTGGTGCTATGGCAGCTATTTGCTTTCCAAGGCAATGATAACAATTAATGCAGCAGTCGGCGGCCCTTGTTTCCTATAAACCGGTTTTAGTCGACTAAACAAGGGGCTGCTGACAAACAGACTCTGGAGCCAAGGCACAGAGCTTCACAGCACCATTTGTCTCCGTAATTATGCTTTAATTACGACTGTGTATGCTAATACACCAAACATTTGCATAGAACATTCGCTCAACTTTCTTCTTTCTCTTTTCAAACCACCACCCCAACATGCTTAAATGACATATTGGGATTTTTGTGAAATGAAAACAATGTCACAAGACTTTCTAAAAAACTGTTGAGGTTTATGCGATTGTCAAACAACAATGTTCAGTGATTATAAAATGATGGATTAGAAGCACACTATTCGTATTCAACTTCCAGGAAGGGGGCGGGTGAGAGGGGTGAAATATCCGTAGCACAAGCGTACATTTTTTAACAGTAGAATTAATAATTGCTTTGGTCTTTGGACTTAATCTAAAGATCATAGGGTACCTGACAACCATGGACGCAGATGGCATGGGGACAGCGGGGACAGGGGGGCACAGGGGGACCCCCCCCCCGCCCAATTTCACCACGAATGTATCTCTAGTTATCATTAATTAAATAGCCTACTCCAACATTGAGTATAACTATATATACGCCAATTTTTTTCATGGACAGCGTTGTCATAAGGATGGGAGTTTCACACAGCCGTAGCATACCTTTCCTGCATTGTTTTATCCATCCATTTTCAACTCATCCAAAACGCTTATCCGAAAAAAAGGGTCCTGGAGGGTTTGCTGAAGCCAATCCCAGTTGAGTTCAGGCGGGAAGGCAGACTACACCCTGAACTGGTCGTCAGTCAGTCACTGTTTACTGTGTGCAACCAACTTTATTGCTGTGTAGGTCCTGATACGCCTCAGCGCCTCACCTGAAGGGACGAAGTTCAGAAAGTACCAAAATATGCGACTCTACTTTGTCACTGCCCACTTTTTGATGTCATCCCCATACTCTGCTACATAAGTAAGAAGCAGGATTAAAATGCTATCTCTGTTAAGATGCAACAACAGGCATCCGTACATTGTTTTAGTCTGCAACGGTCATAAAAAGTGGACTTGTGTAACCAGTTACCATGTAAACAAAACGGTGGTTCTGGTTCAAATCGGAAGTCGCTCCCACATTTCGCTCAAAAGCTCATGGGGTGTAGGAATAAGGTGCGGTCTACTCTTCGCTCTTCCTCAGCGTTTTACTCTGGCGAGGTGTTCAGCTAAACACCTTACTTAAGTACATGTCACTGAGTCATTAACATACAAATGACCTGCAGTTATACTGTGATCAGGGCCTCCTAAATGCCACCAAATGGGAAGGAACAATGATTTACAGATAAGTAACGCAGCAAGCTCGGGTAAGAAAGTCCTCACTGTGCCATTTTGTCCAAAATCAAAGAAAGTAATTGGCCATTAAGAGCAGACAATTACAGTTAGTGCTGGGATGATGCTAATGGCAGAATGAAACATGAGGGTGAGGACAGAGTAGGAACACATATCGCAACAGTGCTTATCGGACTAAACAGAGCGCACTCTGTTGTAAATGGCCTGATGATGTCTTGAATGATGAGTCATGAACAAGTGATTAACCCCGCTGTCACTGGCACATATTTCTAACTGTATGTCAAAAACAAATCATCACGCTGCTCAGATTTGTGATGTTTTCATTGGGATGGACTTTATTTAAAAGCGTCACTCAGTTTCTAATCGTCATATTACAAATACTGAAGATTGTTAATGAACAGCATTTTTAATTGACTCAAATAAGAAATAATACAGAGTTTGAACCCTGAATTTAGATAGAGGGTATACTGTGGATCGTGTAGGTCAGGCTGCTTGGAGTTTTAAAACAGAATTTGTTTTGTACAGTCGTATGATCTTGAATTGTTTTTGTATGCCATAATTGGTCATTTAGCAGTAATTTAACTTACTCAATGATTACTTACTTATAAACTTACGGAACTCATCCAACCATGCCTCTCAGGCACTTGCTTTTTGTGCATGCGCAGTAATACTGGAGCAGAAACTCCAAATACGTTTGTCCATGTACAGTGTATGTTGTTAGACATTGTGTAGAATATTTTAAAGTGAAGTTGTGTATTGAAGTGCTGCATGAATTGCGAAGTTTCCCTGAGCTGTACAGCAAAGTTCAAACGTGTCATGATTAAGAGATACAGAGCCACGAACCAGATGTGGACCGATATTGTGCTTGATATTGATTGCCAAAGGGCACAACATCAACAGGCAAGTTTATTAACATACAGAACAAATAGTGTTTAGATAACTATATATTGAAAAGACTATACTGTGAAATTAATTTCTCAAAAGTATGAATGATTAGAAATAGCGTGTGAATGGTACCGAAAAGCCAGCCTCTCCATTCACCCAGCAGTATATCGGTGACGATATGACTTGCATGAGAGAAGACTCTCAATAAGAGCGGAATTTCAGCACGAAAAGTGTGAAGTGTTCTGTTGTGTGTGAGATCCCTGCATTTTGGTTGACAAAAGCACAGACAGTCAGAGACATGTTATAAAGACAGCTGGGGGCCGTTTTCAAAACGTGGGAGAAAATTGAAAATCTGTCTCCTTAAATCAAAATTTCAGCAATAGGTCTTGCCAGTTGAAATATGGCAGTAGAGTTCTTGCGTCTGTGGTATTTCAGCATTCAGGCAGAAATTTCCGTTGGCCTGCTGCTCGGCTTTCACTTCTGTCATCCAGATTGAGACAGCATCACAGAGGTAGGCAAGGAACAGTCAACTGTGGAAACAGTACAAATAATATTTCCCTCAACGATCATCTATCTGTCAGAAATAGGACATAAACAAGAAAAAATAAATCTCATCCTGCCCACCAATCTTTCATTCTCACTGCACTCATACATCTGGAGTGAACCTCTTAATATGGTCCTGCCACCGGCTGGACAACAGAGACATTCAGTCATTAGTAACAAATGATCAGGACATGAGAGGGCAACAACTCACGGTCAGTAGAGTGTTATTGTTCCACCGGCGCAGTTCTCGGTTTATAACCAAAACGGGCTCAAAACATCTTGGGTTTGTTTAGGTCACTAATTCTGCAGATGTGATGTCAATAAGTAGCATCAGCCCAATAACAACTCAATATGAATAAGGCTGATGACAAGACTTGACAGACAATAAGAGGAGCAGAGAATAAACCCAAGGTTAAATCTAAGGTCATTTGTGGTCAATTTCCAAGTTGCCACAAGGTGACAATCTCATTAAATGACGTCATCCCAATTTTGCAATGAACCAGAACCTAGTCGTTGTGTCTTGTGTGTATTAATATGAAAGCTGTGGTACGACTGACAGAGTGGATGCCCATTACCATTATAACAGAGAGAGATGGAGGCGCAAAGAGAGGGGTATTTTTTGTTTTGTTTTTTGTAGTTTTTTTTTTTTTTTTTTTTAATATTAGTTTTCAGAGTATTCACAAAAGTCAACTTCTGTCAATGTGTTTAACCTGTAGTAGACTATTTTTATGTGCAACGCTGTTGTGACTGTTGCTCTCAATGTTTCAGTGTCTATGCAGTTGCTGAGGCTCTTTTATGCTTTGTATCTTTATTCTGTCGTCTCGGCTTGATGTCTCACAGTGTATAAACTTGGATGACTCTCTGTATTTTCTCAGACAAAGACTTTTACTTTTCAACCGTGTCATGGCTGCTCCCGGGTCCTAATTCTGCTCCACATGTAACAAACGCAAGTCTACCACAAGTCCAGCACAAACACTCTGCTACCTTCAGACCAAATGTGAAATATCGTGATGCGATGCGTGTCTCTCGCGTGTTTGTTCCTACACCAGTGTTTCTTTGAATGAACTGAAGGAGGAGCTTCTCCGACAGAAAATAACCTGGTTCTACATCGCTAGTCAATCTGGTAAGCTGTGGTGATGTTGGCTGCCCAAAGCTATTTTATTTTACAGTTCAACAAATGTAAACAATTCCTTTTGCCTCTCACCTCAGACCAGACTGGATGACATACAAAATTTAGGCACATCACCTGTTTGAAAAAAGAAACTAACAATGGTAGCTGATTATTTTACTTATTTGGCTGTTTCTATACATTTAGGAGGGTTCCTGTGTTTGTGACTCAAACTAAATTTTTGGACTTAAGCAAAAGAATCACTGTTACTAGGCAGTATCCCATTTCTAACATTCATTCATTCATTCGTTTTCTGATCCTCTTTATCCTCACAAGGGTCGCGAGGCGTGCTGGAGACTATCCCAGCCGTCTTCGGGCAGTAGGCGGGGGACACCCTGAACCGGTTGCCAGCCAATCGCAGGGCACACAGGGACAAACAACCATCCGCGCTCACACTCACACCTAGGGACAATTTAGAGTGTTCCCAGTTCTAACATTGTAAAAAAAATGTTTTTTAAATATGACAGTAAATGCTGTCAAATTAGTGGACAGATCATTTCTCAATGGACACTTCTGTTCCTGTGAGCATAGCACGATCAATAGTAGAGTTTTGTAGCTCTTCAAACGTAAACATTGAATGGATGAGTACGGAAATATATGATTTGATGACAAAAAGGCTGCCGTAAAACACATAGGATATTCTTTGATAGCAACAACTACATTTGAATCATTGGTTGCGTTCACTTAAAAAAAAAAAAAAAAAGTCAAATGGAATAACTTCCAGAACAAAGACGAATGCAAAATAGATCATCAAATAAAATTTTAAACTAACAAAAAGAAGACAAACGTGATGTAAGTCCAATCAAGTTGTCCCTCTCATCCAATCCGCCATGAGTCTGATTCGCTTCCCTATCCTACCAACCACTTCTGATAGAAAAATGTTGCTGTGCTTTGTCTTTTCTTAAGTGTTTTATTTATTTATTTGTTTGTTTGTGATTTTTGATTTGCTGTTGTTTTTTGTCTTTACTATTTTTTGTTTTTTTTTGTTTGCTATTAATTTTGTTTCTTTGTTTTCATGATTTTTGATTTGCTGTTAGGTTTTGCATTCTGTTTTTGTATTTTTTGATTAGTGTTTGCAATAACATTTTGTTTGTTTTCTTGTTTTTAATGTGCTGTTGTGTTTCATTTTTTTTGTGTTTGTAATTAACTTTTTTTATTTTGTCATTTTTAAATTTTGTTTTTTTGCTGATGTATTTCGTTTTTATGTTTTTTCATTTGTTTGCAATAACCTTTTTGGCGGGGTATTTTACATATTTTTGTTATGATTTAATATGCTGTTGTGTGGGTTTTTTTTTTTTTTTTGGTTGTTGTTTTTTGTGACCCTGGGCCACTGCTAATGTCCAACCCTGCCTATTCAATAGCCTCTTACATACATGTGACAAATTACGTCCTGGATCTTAATTTCAGAGCGTATGCATAATTTTTAGGGATATGCATGTCTCCAATAAAAGACAATTGCAGAGGTATCTCAGTATATGGGCTGAGATACAATTCAATGCCAGTTCATTTTAAAGGGGAAAGATTTGATTTGGTTCAGTTCTGTTAGAATCCAATGTTTGTCCACGGTGTCGTCTCTCCCTTTTGTTTTTGTTACCTTTTTCAGTGTGGGCTGGACGCCTTCCTAATCAGTGCACCTGCCTCCCTGACACACCTGCGAGTCTTCAGCTCATTCACCCACTCGCAGCATAAAAGCCAGCCTGAACAGCCACACGTTGCCAGTTCATCAGTGATCTTTCCTGCCGTGCTCACTTCTGCCAAGCCGCTACATTCTAGCATTCCTGTACTCCTCGACTTGGTCATTTTGACTCCCTTTCAGTTCCTGCAACCTAGACCTGTCCCACTTCCTGGCAATAAAACTGTTCTGAGTTCATTGTGCCTGCGTGTGGGTCCTGTGCTCATCTCTAGCGAAGCCTAACAAATTCCCTAGAATTTCAATTCAATATGCAATGGCTGAGTTCGAGAGGGTATGATGTGATGAGTTTCTTGTCATTTTGCAATATGAATGAACTTGTCAGTACTGTAATTGTGGCAGAGATTGCACACATACACATACACATGCGCGCGCACACACACACACACACACACACACACACACACACACACAATACAATTCAAGGTTGGTACATTTTAAAGTGGAACAATTCAATTGGGTTCATTTCACTGCCCTAGCATCTTTTAAATTAAATCAGATTTTCCGATTCAAATCGTTTTTTGTTACACCCCGAATAATTCTAGAGTGACTTTTAATACGAATGAACAACACAGGCTGCAAAACACAAAGCTTTTGTGTAGGATGAATTAAAAAACGACAAATATTGTTGTGAAAGATTTTCATTTCAAAGCTTATCCCATTTGTTTCAAATAAATAGTTTTTGCACGGCTAACAACAAAAAAAAAAGATTTATTTGGGAATGGATCAAAAGCACGTACCACTCCATAAACCACTGACATGGTTATGATCATAAGAAAAGCATGACTGCAAACGCCGAGATGAAGACGCAGATATGGTAGCAGACACATCAAACAAATGATGTGGACTGACAAGTGGCAAGCTTCTACCCCAATACAGAACCAACGAATTATCCACACACCACAAGACCTCTGGTTGGCCAATTACATCTGATTTTTGCTTTTTTTTCTTATTCATTGTCAATTGTCTGATGTGGATACAGGGCTCTTTTAGTTCCCCTCCTCTTTTCTATTCACTTGACATTCCTGATGGGGAAAATCCAGAATTCCTAATGGTACTCAAAACATTACATATCCGGGCAGAAATGTTGGATCGCTTACAATCACCATCTGTAGGAATCTGAATGGTCAAATCCAATGCCAAAGAGCACAAAGAAAAAAAATGACATATGCGACAAAACGTGTATGTACGTAACATCCTCAATATTTCAATATTTTCCTTTTGACAGCCATGCTTTGTTTCAAATGTGTTTCCAAACCAAGTACACAGATGAAAACCGAGTAAAAGAATTCCTGCCGCAGCTCCCTGAAATGGCTTATGCAAGGCAAATTCAATATGGGACTTTGCAAGACAATGGCGGGTTTTGAGCAGATCCACTATACCCTGGAGCTGGGTTATGAAGAAGAGCAACACAGAAGAGAATGGGGTCTTTATGGACCTCCAAAAGTTTGAAGCCCCCTTGCAGGATGCAGCAAAACCTGACCCAGGAGGACACGTCCCTCGGGGGGAAATTCGAAGACAAATTATTGCATGAATAATAACTGAGCAACGGAAGATGTGCACACTGATGATAATGTTTTCAACAATGATACGCCGCCATAAGCCACCATGGAGAAAACTGTTCGCTGTTGTGGAAACATAATAAGCACCAGGTTCTTTGGATTGGATTTTCTCAAGTTAAGATCCTTTGTAAACATTTGGTAATGTTGAAAGAAGGCTGAAGATTTTTTTGCAAATGGCATTAGCCCTGATAACATGAGTCATCTGACATGAATAGCTCTAATTTATAGCATAGATTGTTTTTGAGCTAAATTCTATCATGCTAATTGAATTTGTTGCTCTCTCAAGTCAATAGTCACATGTTCTCTTCAACCAATTTGGTTCTTGTGACATTAAAGGCCAAACACAAACCCAGAAAAAAATGACAATTAACAGTGACACTTTGATGATGCGTTAGCTTGTTTGAATTGTGAGACTGACGGCATCCTCTGTGAGTTCTTTCTTAGCCTGATGCAGAAAAAAATGTACATGTTTTTTCAAAGTCTCTGCGCAGAGGATCTGATGAACTCCTACTGTGTCAGCCCGAACAGTGATCTCATATAGTTGAAGTGGATGACATTTTCCAATCTTTCAGTCCTTTTCACAATTAAGAGAAATGCATTAGTATACCAAGTTTATCGGCGGTTTAATCTCTTTCATTTTCTTGGAGTGATTTCATGGTCAACACTAGTTTCAAACACACAGTTATGACTCTCAGGCATTTAACTTTGACATCCCATAGTAGGTGATTTACTTACAGTGTCACTTGGAGCTTAATGTGTGCTACTGCTAACCTGGCTGAACTGGATATACTTTATTTACTTTCTATTTGTGTTAAGTTGCAATTGAGGGTCGGTAACATACACACACACAAATCTGGGTTATATATCCAAACGAGACCCAAGACGGCTGCCATCAAACTGCCAAGCCACATGGCCATACAGTATAGCCTATACAAGTTTTTTTTTTTTTTTTTTTTTTTTTTTACAATATATCTAAATGTGTATATAATTTCATGTGTACCTGTTACAAGTAGAAAGCAAAGTACAGATTCTCTGTTGCCGAACTGCATGTGGTGCAATCAGGGATTGGGGTGAGGCCATTGCCAACAGCCTTTGAAAATAGCCACACTCTCTCCTTATTCATGTCTGTTTCGTCTTTTTTTTCTAACCGTCTATTCCTTTCTTAATGATCATTGCATGTATTTGTGATTCAATAAAAACGATTACAATACAGTATACCATCTATGTTGCCTCAAAACCCAATACAGGGTCGTAGTTTTTTTTTTTCTTTTTTTTTTTTTTTTACGGCTTATTGTTCAGTTTACGGTACTTAATCGCTTTGTGTGCAGTGAAGAAGTACCTAGCGTAATTTTTTCGCAATGGTCCAATTCAATCACTCTTGGTGTGCAGCGGTCGTTATAGTCAGTTATTTTGTTGCTTTTCTTTCGACCAGTCGTTTGCATTGAATCAACAGAGCCACTGCTGGTTGGCACCAAGTCTTGAATTCCATTTTGCCTCCATTTTGTACAAGAGATGATTAATCCACAAGCAGTTCCACCCCACTGTTCAGACTAAACACTGCGCTGTGCCAATGCCGGGTGAGCAAATGACCAGCAAAATGACATTGAGCTCCGACCAGCTAATCGCATTGTCATTTTTAGATTCTTATATTCTTAACCCATAGCAAAACACTCTCATAGGACCAAAGATGTGTGGCAGGACATGAATATACAGCACATGGAAAGAATGTGGTACATGATAACTGCATCAAAGAGTGCGTCCATGGGTATAGAAACATGCAATTGAGGTGCTTACGAAAACGTAATTGTTCAGACGCATCATTCATTTAATATATCTACAGATTGTGTGTGTGTGTGTGTGGGGGGGGGGGGGTCTTTGATTACCAGTTCACTTAATTGGGGCACATTACTTCACAGTTGTGTATGCACAGTGCACATTCTCCATCCCTCCATCCATCCATCCATTTTCTGATCTACCTTGTCCTCACAAGGGTCGCGGGGCGTGCTGGAGCCTATCCCAGCTGTCTTCGGGCAGTAGGCGGGGGACACCCTGAACTGCTTGCCAGCCAATCGCAGGGCACACAGAGACAAACGACCATTCGCGCCCACACTCACACCTAGGGACCATTTCAAGTGTTCCATTAGCCTGCCATGCATGTTTTTGTAATGTGGGAGGAAACCGGAGTACCCGGAGAAAACACATGCAGGCACGGGGAGAACATGCAAACTCCACACAGGAAGGCCGGAGCTGGAATCGAACCCGGTACCTCTGCGCTGTGAGGTCGACGCACTAACCACTCTTCCACCGGGCCGCCAGTGCACATTGTGACACTGATAAAGAACATATTCCAAGACTGTATTGTGGTCACTGTAACATATTAAAACTGTCTCCTATGCATTTTTTTCCAACAATCAGCATCGCCTTATTTTTTGAGCAATCTCAGTCTGTTGCAATAGTGACCCCAACCCCCCCCCCTCCTCATTTGTCGTGGGCGGATGTTCCACCCGCATTTTCTCATCGAGTGGCACCTGTGGCAGAGCCTGCAAGCTCCAGAGCTTCTCATTATTACATGCGAGGGGGGACTTGTGATCTTTTTAATTATTCTGCACTTCATTTCGATCTCACCATTCAAAACGCAACACGAAAATTGATTGCCCCAAAGATCCATCTTTATAATCTTTCCTCAGACGATAAATTACCCAACTTTGGGCCAAGGTGGTCGGCCAGTGCGAGCACGAGCAGATCTCTCTTCCAGCAGAGCAGAGCTGCATCTCTGCAGCGTGACGCGGTCCAACACTAAATGGGGCTGCTCTTTCTCACTGAGCGAGAGAGGAGGGGGGGAAAAATGTACACTTGTTATCTTGTGAACCCTCGAACATGCAAGATCGGAATCTCTTGAATGTCAGCGACAGAAATGGAATTAACAAGAGATCTTTTTATTGTCACAGAGGGTCATTAGGCTGCCAATCGGGGTAATTATGGAAATGATCTCCATGGCTCTTTGGAATGTTTTTCTGCTTCCGTAAGGACTTGAAAGTGTTCAATCAGCCTCTCTCATGGGAAAGTTCAGTCATAACTGCGAGTGTACCAGCAAAATCAAATTAAGCAAAGACATTTCATTAGTATTTATGGCCCTGAGGCATTTGTAAAAGTGTGAAGTGGTGGAGTAATGGGGGAGTGTGGACAGGAGAATTATTGCTTAATGACAAAGACCATACCTAGAAGACATACACGTGATAATGAATAAAAGCCATCGATTGCATCTTTAAACAGGAATCTTTGGGGAATGTAAATTATTGATGCTTGTGTGCCTGGCTTTGGGCTTCCAGCACAGGTGGAAGGGCAGTCAACTTTATTTCAATGTCATTTTCCCAGCCATATGCAAATGCAAATCGGTGCAAAATTTCACCAAACTGTGACATGTCGACTTGGACTGCTTATTAATGAACTACACATAATCGTCAGAGACTGTATCAGAAAGGTAGCGTTAATCTTTTGAGACCAAATATGCAATGCTTGAAAATACTTGACCACCACAGCTGCCCCAGCATTGGTAATTACAAAAAATTAGTTCAAGCTCTTTAATCAAATGAACAGTTTTAATGCTAACATATGATCACTAATGTTATCTGTTATTTTTCCAATTCACTGTTTTACAATAAAAAGCAAATAGTAAAGCACATTGATTCATGTCAAGTTGCACTTATTGAAGCTAAATATCATTTTAATGATTGAATGTTGGACTTAATTCAATTCTGATTGAGAATCTTTGTGATGATATTAAACGGTGACTTTTATATGAAATTTTCGATTCCTATTTGGAATGGCAATGTGTCAAGTGGCCTCCGAAATTGAAGTTAATGAGTTTTTGTAAGATTTCTGAGGATTGGTTTGTCATTTTTATGACAGGCAGTCTAAACTGTCTATTTTTTTCTTTTTAGGAATGTTGAAAAGAGAGAACTTGGGGAAATTGAAGAACTACATGCAGTAAACTGCAGTAAACCTTGAATGAAATCGCTGGCTCTGTCCAGTCCACTTAACCTCCCTTCATCAACAATTTAAAAAAGAAAGGTACAATGCTTAATTTCAACAGGCAGCATCATGATTTTGATTAGTGTGTGGGATGTGCACTTTCTTGCTCTAATAAAACAAGGGCTCATTTCAGAAAGCCAATAAGAGAACCAGTGACAACCCAAAGAAGATAAGTTTTGTTTGTTTGGTTGTTTTTTTTTTCAAATGAAGTCTGCATGATATCCGAGTCTAGAAAGGCCATTGCAGATTTGATAGATAAGAATGCTATTTAAAACAGAGTAGTGAGTGTTAGTAACATATAGTCATGTCAGTTTAAATCAAAACATCATGATCTTGTTTTTTAATTCATTTCCTCCTCATTTAATAAATTGGCTTCAAAAACAGGTAAACAATCCCAGTGACGGGTGAACAGATTGTGCAGGTGACAACAAGGGGTTACGTGATGATAATTTTGTGTGATGTTACATGTGCATCAATTGGCAAGAGGATGCTGCGCACAGGGGTCAACAGTAAAAATGCTGTCTCCGATGAAAAATTGGTGGTCAACGTCATGACTTTTGGGAAATGATGGGCCAAAGTGTGCATGAGCGATTGCAGTTTTCTATAATAATAATAATAATTATTATTATTATTTCTATAATAATAATAATAATTATTATTATTATTATTATTATTATTATTATTATTATTATTATAGGAAACTGCAATTATTATTATTATTATTATTATTATTATTATAACGCTATTTTGCTATTGATATATGTAGTTTTATATGTTTATTCTCATTTCTCATCTTGCTGAAAATGCCCCCAAGTATACTACAAATCGTGAGCCTTTTGATTGAATTTGGACACCCCCTACAGAATTAGCACGTTGCTACTCTCGTGCTTTTTCACTCAGTGATTCCATGTTAAACCGGTCTGCTTGTGTTTTGACACCGTGCTTAAATAGAAAGCTAATTTGCACTGTTTACAGCCGGAATCACACCCACAGCACGCTGTGTGTCATGTCAGCTTTATCTGAATGACAAAAAGCCTACAAACTGGGTGACATTGCACGTATTTAACAAGTGCGCCATTAGCATGGTAATCTGGCTCATGCATTTAGTTGAAGGTGTCATTTTCCCACCAGTGCTTTTGCGCGATTAATGCAGCTTTCCGATTATTCCTTCCTTCGTTTGGGCAAACAGTGAAAACCCTGTGGAAACTCTTGTTTTTGTTTAGAGTTAATATTTGGGATATAATTCTGATACATTAACGTTGTGGTCCCCCTTCTTAATTACGCCTGCCCAAATTCAATAAAAAAAATAAATACAACATACATAAATAACGACTACATAGTGTCTGATTTCCTGCTTTCTAAATTGAAATTAATACCTCCAAATCTTAGTCCAAATTTTCATTTTTCATAACTCATACAAATTGGAGAGGATGTCAGAGTCGTTAAAAGGCCAACACTCTTGAAGTCCCATGAATGCATCTCACCGCTACCTGCTGACATCTATTGGACAAAATCGGCCTAATCTATAAAAATGTGCGTGTGCAAAATTCACGCAACATAATAATTGTTTATTTGTTTCACTACAAACAATGGTCTAGCGGTCAAAGCGTCGAAGCAGCGCGCAAGCACACACACACAGTCGTTAAAAGGCCAACACTCTTGAAGTCCCATGAATGCATCTCACCGCTACCTGCTGACATCTATTGGACAACACACGCACACACACACACACACGCACACGCACATAGGGACGCTTAAAAATGTGCTCCGTCATGTTGTTTGACAGAAACTTGCAGGCTGATAGAGTGAGAGGATAAAATTGGGGATATGGATAAAAAGAGTACCAGTGGCGCAAAGGCTGAGGGCTCATGCCATTACCTGAACCATTCAAATAACCATGAGTGGAAACATAGCAATTTACCATCAAATTATTATTCGATTTATTTTATTTTTGCTCAGAGTGACGATTTTGAGTTTTACTGCTATCATTTCAAAACGTAACCCAGTACAATTTGTCTTAAAATCGGTTAGCATATCATCATCATCATCATCATCATCATCATCATCTTCTGAAAAAGGTGAAAAGGGATCAAAGTGTTGCTTTGCAAAGGGCGTCAGTCCATCAAATAAACTGTTGTAATGTTTTATTGCACACTGGGGTTTATTTGTGCACCTCGCAGTACTCAAGGACTTGTCTGAAGCATCATCAATGTCATGCAAGTAAAAGCTATTTTATGGTGGGCAGAAAATAATTATGCAACATTGATATTAGAACTGTACTGAAAACTGAGAACACACGGAGGCAAGTTCCTTTAGTACATTTATTTCATGCATATTTTAAAACATTGTTTGGTGGCACTGAAAATAACCACGGAAGTCTGTTAAAGGTGAAGAGAGGTGGGCGTGAATTGTGTGTGTGAAAGAAAACGAAAGGGGGGAGGGAGGGGGGAAACTCTCCTGTCAGAAATCAACAGAGCATCGCGTTATTGTGATCACAATTATTAGTTCGGTGACCTTGCTGTATAGTTTGCAATGATCACGTGAAGTTTCCTCTCCATCACCTGTCCCCTCCAACAGCAGCAGTTCACACACACACGTACACGCTCACACTTACACACGAGTTGCCTTATTATCCTAAAAGGTTCGGTCGGTCGCGCTAAGCCGTGCATGTGTGCTTAAAACATTTCATTAACAAACCGCGGCGGTATAAGAGCGGATTTATGAGGCTTCAAAAGATCACAGGAAGGACGCCTGTGCTGCATGTACAGTATAGCTGATATCAGACACGTTTCACACTACACTGCAACTGAGCTTTTTTTTTTTTTTTTTTTGAATAAAAAAATGTGTATCCTACAATCGGCACATGTCTGCACAACAATTGCAAAAAAAGAGTAGCGCACGAATGTTGTTATCCCACTGGATATCATAAGAAAACGATCAAGATTCTTCCGCAGCACTTGCAATTAATATCGCCATAAAAAAAATCTGTAAATGATCAACCAGAAAGTTAACAGCGGTATTTTCTTTAAATAAGTGTGCTCAAGAGTTGATTGCAGGTTCCCGCTAAGTAGTTCGTATATTGACGGCCTCTCGGATCACACAGGTCGACCAAAGATTAACACCAGAGAGGTCTTATTGGAAGACACAGGTTTCTCTCCTCTGACCCAAGCGAGCATTGCTAATGATAGAGCTTCATTCATTCATTAATCCCACATTTATACCCTGAACGGAGGTCTCGTGAGACTGCTGCGTTAAATCAATTTAAGGATCACGTTCAGAGAAAACAAAGGCAAAATAAAACCAGACAATCCTACATACAAACACAATTGTGTGTGTTTTTAAAATACATTCAATAACGTTGATACAAATAATAAATAAAATAATACGATTAATATTATTGTCGAGAAAAATATAGCCGTTGAAAAACATAAGGAGTAACAATTTTCGTGTGGTCCGATTTTGAAACGCGCGTTTTTTTCTGCATTGATATTTTCATGAACCCACAAAATCTTCCAATACACATCAATTAAGTGCTTACATTGCATGTAGGGTCAAACAAAACAGTCCCGTGCATTAAATTATAAATATTAGTCGCTTTAAAAGTTCGCAGTAATAAATCCGTTTTTTTGCCTCCGCGTTCTCATGCAGCTCACCTTCATGTGTCTGAATGATGGTCTCTTTGCATTCTCCCGCTGGTGCATTTCCTACTTTTTTCAAATGTAAAAACATGCAATGATCGGAGTCGTTAACACCTTTTCAAACTCTTGGGAAATTCGTTATTCTCTCCATTCATTCATTGCTGCTGCTCAATATTCTTCCCACCCTCGGCTAATCCTGCGGGAATAAATAGACCTGAATGGACGTTTTGCATTTACGACCGGGCAGCAAAAAAAAAAATATATATATATATATATATATAAAGGAAACATCAACTATATAAATATTACTAACAACCATAATAATAATAATAAAAAGAATAACAATACTGTAAAAATCATCATCATCATAATACCACGACTCTCGTGAGGTTAACTGCTTCGGATAACGGATAACGGATGATGATGATGATAATAATAATAATAATAATAATAATAATAATAATAATAATAATAATAATAATAATGCAAGCACATTTGACGATGCTAATAATAAGAATCCAACCTTAACTCTGGTCGATTGCATTCTGCAGCTTTCGCCACGTTTGCGAAAGTTAATCGTAGAGTTTCACGCGTTCGTGTTAATTCGCGCCCGATCGTTCAATCACGCAGACCAATTTTCTCTCTCTCCCCTCCTCTTCCGTCTCCTCCACACGCTTGCGCGCCGTGAAATGGTCTATGACGGGCGAACACAGAAATGAGCGGAAAGCAGCACTGCTGATGTCCCTTTGTTGACAAATCCATGAAACAACTCCAGTTTGCATGGTTTAACAGCGGGCTGCAGGGAGGAAGGGAGAGGGGGCGTAATGTCGTCACCGAACCACGTGGCCAGCCCCTCATCATATACTGGGCTTGGTGGAGGTGGAGGTTGGGGTGGTGGTGGTGGGAGTAATCTATCAGAGTCCCTTTTAAAAGCTCCGACCTTTAAAAGCATGTGACATCTCGACTTTGTGCTCCAAGCGTGGCTCCATACAGGAGAATAAGTGAGCGACGAGGGACGTGGACGCGGCAAGGCACAAGTCGCACCATCTCTACGCAACTTGTACACCAGACTGGAAGAAGTTTCTCTTCGCTCGCCTCTTGAATTTCATTCTTTGGAGAGACATCCGATCTCTTGACAGGGGCCAGCACAAAGTCAACAGACGCTTGGTGTGTGTGCGCGCGTGCGCCGCTCTGACCTAACCATCACACACCACTGCTTGTTTTGGCTCAAAGACATTTTTTCTTTTTTTCTTCTTTTTTTTTTTTGGTAAGAAGAGAACTGTAAGTAAGCCGTGAGATGACCCTGTCTGGAGGCAGCGAAAGAGCCAGCGACATGTCCGGCCAGACGGTGCTCACAGCCGAGGACGTGGACATCGACGTGGTGGGCGAGGGAGACGATGAGTGTATGGAGCGGGACAGCGAGTGCGACAGTCCCGGGGGAGGCATCCTGCACGACCTCCGGGATGATGATGACATTGAGGTGGACAAAGAGGAGATGAGGTCCGGCGGCGGGAGTCCCTGCTGCGAGAGCTCCGGAGAAGGAGAGACCGGCACCGGCAAGGGAGACGATCAGAGCGCCACGCCGGGAGGTCCACTCCAGAAGCCCAAAAGTAGCCTGGTGAAGCCGCCGTATTCCTACATCGCGCTCATCACTATGGCCATCCTGCAGAGCCCGCAGAAGAAGCTCACCCTCAGCGGCATCTGTGAGTTCATCAGCAACCGCTTCCCCTACTACCGAGAGAAGTTCCCGGCGTGGCAAAACTCCATCCGCCACAACTTGTCTCTCAACGACTGTTTCGTCAAGATTCCTCGGGAGCCCGGCAACCCTGGCAAGGGGAACTACTGGACCCTGGACCCAGCCTCGGAGGACATGTTTGACAACGGCAGCTTCCTCAGGAGGAGGAAAAGGTTCAAAAGAGTTCAACCGGACGTGCTCAGGGACCAGACTGCTCTAATGATGCAAAGTTTCGGCGCGTACGGGCTCGGTGGCCCCTATGGGAGGCACTACGGCATCCACCCGGCCGCGTATTCGCACCCCGCGGCTTTGCAATACCCGTACATCCCTCCCGTGGGGCCCATGCTGCCACCGGGCGTCCCTTTACTGCCGTCGGCCGAGTTGAACCGCAAAGCGTTCAACTCCCAACTCAGCCCGGGCCTGCAACTGCAGCTCAGCAGTCTGAGCACGGCGTCCATGATCAAGTCCGAACCGTCCAGCAGACCCTCGTTCAGCATAGAGAACATTATCGGGGTGCCCAGTTCGTCGTCGTCCACGGCGGGCTCAGCTCAGGCCTTCCTGCGGCCTCCGGTGACCGTTCAGTCGGCCCTGCTGAGCGCTCAGTCCCTCTCGCTGACCCGGACCTCCGCCGCCATCGCCCCCATCCTCAGCGTACCTTCCCGCATTCTTTCG
This sequence comes from Hippocampus comes, assembly GCF_001891065.2. NCBI lineage: Eukaryota > Metazoa > Chordata > Actinopteri > Syngnathiformes > Syngnathidae > Hippocampus > Hippocampus comes. The sequence goes on from NW_017806073.1 coordinate 1,429,648, forward strand.
GGACACGTTTTACCGTCAGCCGCGGTGGCCACGGTGTCCAAATGGCCCTCACAGTAACTTTTACCTTAACTACTACAAAACATATTTTTCTATTGAGACACTATTGCAGTGGACGTGTAGGCAGCACTGGACCTTGTGTAATATGTAAAGACTGTTCACACGCAGAGAAAAAAAAATAGGAATTATTTCTGTACAGGTAATATTTGTAAATATTCTTTTTTTAATGAATAATCTGAATTTTTTGGTCATTTTTTGTTTGATTACCATTAGAGATTTGTGATCATTAGTTTACATTTTTTTGTACTGATGCAGGATGTAGACAATTATGACTTCCTTTTCGTATAAGATACAAAAAGATCTGAAATGGTCTGTTTATTATGAAAAAATAACCAGTATGTGTAGTTCAATTTAGCTATATTGTGGTGTACACTGGCTTTTATTGTAAATAAATCAGATAAATAATTCTTATACAATTGACCTATTTTCATGCCTAACTTTCTGTATTCACTAAAGACATTCCTTACATGAAAAAAGGGTACTGGCGTAAATAATGTAATTACATCATGCAAAATTCTAAGGTGGAGCATTTTAATTTTGGCGTTTGACATCATAATTATTTTTAGGGTTTTCTTTCCAGTCATAAACCTGAAATCGAATCAAAAACGCGTGCAAAAAATTGCTATGCTTCTAAAATCTGTCGATCAATTAAAATAACGTGTGTACAAGAATAATAACAATGTATAAAAGTATATATAGATCTAACGGAAGAAAAACACGATGGGCAATGCAAATACAAACCTTCACAAGCTACATATGTATGACCAAATTGCGGTACTCGCTAGAATGGCAATTTACATGCAGCCTAACACGCAACTAATAACAAATGCGTTACGGACGACGCCATTACAGTCATCATGTTGATGTGTTTGAGATTTTAGAATAATCACGTATAATGAGCACCGACTTTAAAGTCTGTATTTTATTTGGACAGAGGGACTGGAGACCTTTTAATATTACATCACTGCTGGTGTCCTTTTACAAGATTCGGTGGCTCGACTTCCTCACAGATCACAGTTTCAACAGTTTCGCAGTTGTGTCTGGCTAATCACTTTTACACAAACAGCAAATGGCGCGTGAGCACTTGTGCGTGTGTGAGCGCATGTGCGTCTATTTGTGTGCGTGTGTGTGTGTGTGTGTGTCCGTGCGACTCTGACTCGCGCGTGTGTGCACTCTATATTTATCCGATCCCCATGGGAAAGAGAAGGGAGCCTCTCGCTGCTTCAGTACACAGTCTGACACCGAAGAAGGTGACGATGATGCAAAACCCTTCTCCAATAACCCGATGGCATTTTTAATATTACTAACGAAATAGAAAAAGGAACAATACGATGGGAATAATAATAACTGATATAAAACGAAAATACAAATATATATAAGTAACACAAAATTCATTATCATTATTAGTCGTAGTATTTTAATTCGTTCCATTTATAATTAGTTTGGAGGATAATTCGGGAAAATATTTCGGCGTCCAGTGACACAAAGTTTTTATTAAAATCTTTGGGAATTTAAAAAAAGGAGGAAAGCAGAATTGGTTGAAAACGCAACCATGGTTAACAAGGTTGGTCTGTCAGTGGTGTTTTCGTTGGCCGTCACATTCGTCATCTCTGGTGTGAAAGATCGAGATCGGTCGTCGGGAGCAAATCCCGCTTCCGTGACTGCAGCGTCCAGTTGTTGCATTTTCATTCATTTGCGATGTTTCCTTTGAAACGATGCTGAAGGAAAAAAAAAACACGCGCCACTAGGGGATTTTACAAATACAGTAATGGTAACACAGACGCGTGCGAGCACGAGCAAACACACGCACACACGCGCGCGCGCGCACGCACGCACGCACACACGCACACACGCATACGCGCACGCAAATTATTTTAATCATATAAATCTTCATTATGACAGTATATTTGTACAGAATACAAATTGTTGACTGGCTAAATATGCACATTTGAAAAGCAACCAGTAAACTTTATTTTGAGCTTTGCAGCACTTGCTTACGCACAAGTGGAGAAAAGCAAAGTGTTATTCCCGCAGTGCTGAGTGGCCTTGTTCTTTTAACAACTGGCTCAATTAATTGAAAAGCATGGCAAGCAAATGGATGAAATTCAAGGTACAAACAACTGTCAAATTTCCATCATGTCTTGTTTGCAGCTACACTAGGGATGGGCAAGTTAAATATTGGAGGGACCACAATTTCAATCAGTGATCCTGGGAGCCACTTTCGAGCCAGATGAATGACAAAAATGCTATTTTAAATACGAATATAATATCTCCATACATGGAAAACACACTCTTAATACATTTAATTTTTGAGATAAAATGTGTCAGTACATGTAAATAAGATCCATTATCCTAACCTAACAACAAAAGATTTGAAGCAAACAAAATAACAAAATGTAATTTAAAAATAATGACATAGTGTAATTTATTTTTCAATGTAAAGGACTCTATTATACAAAACAGCTGAACAAGAAACCAACGTTAAATGCAAGAAATTAATTCCTAAATAAATAAACTCACTCTAAAATGTAATATTGTTGCGGTACTATGTGCAGCATATCATTCTAAATCCACCAAAAAATGTATTAGGTCTGCTCACATACGATAGGGTAGTATACAAGTCAGTTGAGTTGAGTGTAAAGGCAACTCAGCCATGTCTGCAATCTAGTGGTGATTGGTGATATTACAACTTAAAACTACAGTCGACTCTTGCATATTCACAGTTCAGCATCCTCTCATTTTCATTCATGGATTTTTTTTAAAACTACATTATTATACCATATTTTTTTTCATATTTTGGATTTTCTTTTCTGGTTATTCCAGGGTTAGCATACTCACACCGTTTTTTTTTTTTTTTTGCTTTTTTTTTGTGGAAAACATATATTGAATGTTTATCAACATTTTTTGTGAAGAATTTCTTGTGTTTGGAAAAAAAATAACCTCCAGAGTGTGGTCATCAGCGGACCGCCAGTTGCCCATGTCTGAGCTACCCTATAGGAGCCTCTGTGGATATCATAGTTCAGTACCTGTTGTACAATACAAAGGAGAAAGTTCATAAAACCTTGTAATCTACATAAAGTTATACTAAGAATCCCACATGAGAGTACAGTATATAGTTCTGGAGTCTGACATGATGTGTTTGGAACTTGACCCAATAACAGTGAATGACAAAACAAATAAAAACAGGTTCCACATTCAATTGCAAACAAATGGAGCCAAGCCCTTTTCCTTTGGCGAAAGGCAGGGTACACCCCAGACTGGTCGTCAGCCCATCACAGGGCACTTATTATACCAGAGAAAATTAGAGTCTTTAATTCAGATAACATGGTTCTTGAATGTGGGAACCCCCAAGTCAGCACGGGAGCCTCTTAGCTGTGAGGTGGATGTTCTAACGGCTGCTGCACTGTGCTGCTTGCAAACCCAATTCAATGGAAATATCTTTACTTTGTGTTAGAGATTATAGTCTTACTGAGTGGGATGTGTAAATAGTGTTCCTGTGAAACGATCATTGAATATGATAAAAAATAAATTTGGTTGAAATTTCTGACAGCAGAAAAAGACAGACAAAAAGATAACATGACCTGATTTGTTTTAGCGACCTGAACAACCTTGATCCCATTCAAAATCAAAAAGGTTCTAGTTCAGTACACCGATTTGCACTCCAGTGTCTGAATAACTAATTTGGATGTTTCAGTGATTGTGAGAATGAATGGTTGTTATTTGCCTTCATCCGTCAGTCTTGGGATTGAATGGTATTCCGCCCAGGCTTTCAACCCTATTCACTATACTGGGATAGACTCCAGCATTCCCTGGCTTGAGCACGAAAAGTGCTTTGGAAAATGAATTGATGGTAGCAAATAGACAAGGAACAAAGACTAATATGACTTTTACCCTGTAAGCAACATCTGGGCTTTTTTTTTTTTTTTTGGTCTCAGATAACATTTTAACTCAATACACAGACCAAACTGACCTCATGAGTAAATATACAGTGTACCCTTCAATCTGAGCCATTTTGATCGCCTTATGTGGGACATTAAAAAAAAAGGAAAAAAAAGGAAAATACAACTAAAAACCCATTGGCTCAAGATTTGACAAGAAATCAACACAAACTGATGGCATGGCGGACCACATAGTGGTTCATGCATGGTTTTGCCAGGACAGTTAAGGAGTCATAAGTGATGTATCATTCTGATGCAAAAACAAATATTGGATCAGTCAGACCTTTTAATTCAACATGCTGTTCACTTTTAATGCATCAATAAAGATTGTAAAAAAAACCAAAAAAAAAAAACAAAAAAAAAACAAAGTGCCAAAACGGATATCAAAAATGAAAATTAAATGACCTGAAAGTATATCTGAAATAGGAATTTGGATTGTGTCATCAAATGAATATTTTTTTTCACCAACGTTGTTGAATGAAAAAGGTCTTTTCTTCCTCGCCACACTGCCATTGGAAAACTCCTCCTCAATAACTAGGTCATCTTGCACACCACAAGCAAATAGCCTTCTCCAGGGAGGAGGCCACAGACAATAAATGTAGGTACAGCAGTTACTGAATATTTAAAAAGGCATCAAGGTGAAGCAATAAATGACAAAGTAAAGCTGATGTGGCCAAGCATTAATAACTAATGGCTATCAGTGAGTTATTGGCTGCTCACTTTGTAATGAAAGTGTCATTGCAAATCAGCAGTTGTCCAAGGTTATTATTATTTATACATAATTGATGCCAGAACCACAAGGAACATGTCTACCCAACACGTTGGGAACAAAGACGTTGGTGTCAACAGAGGAAAAGGTCAGAGAGGAGATCATGCCTGTGGGCTGAGATTTACACTGTGAGGAGAAGGTAAAATGGAGGGCTGAATAATTCTACATGTGTATACAGACCTGCAAAAGCTAGACATTGCGAGTTGACCAGACTCTTGCATTGTTCATTTGAAATACTTTGCCAGGCCTTTACTGCAGCCTCTTTCAGTTCTTGATATTTTCTGGGGGGTTCTCTCTTCAGTCTTCTCTTCAAGACGTGAAAAGCTTTTGCCCAGTCTAAGACCTTTGTGGTTCACCTCTTTACTGCTTTACAAAATCCAATCTGGCCATTTTGATTTTGTTTGGTGATGAGTTATTCGTATCTTGTGGTATGGCCTCTACACTGCATTTCTTTTCTCATAGTCTTTAAACAGTAGATTGTGATAGCTTCACTACTCCCTATGGAGGTTGGCAGTGATGTCATTGACTGTTGTCTGTTAACACCCTTTGCTGACCGATTTGATGTCTGTTGCTGAGTACACCGGTAGTCCATCCATCCATTTTCCGATCCGCTTATCCTCAAGGGTCGCGGGGGGTGCTGGAGCCTATCCCAGCCATTTTCGGGAAGTAGGCGGGGGACACCCTGAACTAGTTGCCAGCCAATTGCAGGGCACACAGAGACAAACGACCATTCGCACCCACACTCACACCTAGGGACAATTTAAGGTGTTCCATTAGCCTGCCAAGCATGTTTTTAGAATGAGAGAGGAAACCAGAGTACCTGGAGAAAACCCACGCAGGCCCGGGGAGAACATGCAAACTCCACACAGGGAGGCCGGAGCTGGAATTGAACCCAGTACCTCTGCACTATGAGGTCAACGTGCTAACCACTGGACCAGGCCCTCCCTACACCGGTAGTTTCTTTCTTTTTCAGGACATTCCAAATTGTTGCATTGGCTATGCCCAATCTTTGTGCAATAGCTCTGATCAATTTGGCTTGCTCTTCTCCCATAGACAGCTCCACGGTCTTCATGTTTGATTAGCAACAAATCTAGTTTTCACAGATGAAACCCAAAGCCAAAAACAAGCACCATTGAATGTTCTATCAATCTAATAGGCAACTAGGGAACACCCATTAGTTATGTGTTCCAATACTTTTGCTAACATCAAAAGTGGGTGGCTTCAAACAAAAGCTTCTCTGTCCTGAGCTCTTTAGCACATTGAGATGTAAATACCATGAATAAAAGTTGGAATCTTGAACTTTTGTCTCATACTCATCTTTTGATCTAAATGTCTTCCGTATCCAACCGCATCAAAGGAATTTAGCTTGACCAATATTTTTGGAGGGGAGTGTACAACCCATTAAAAATGATCACATTTAAAAGGCTTATAATACGAATACATTAACGAGCCATGTGTGCACGATTGAGCATTAACGTCAGTTTCAGGGAGCGGAAGATAAAGGTGACAACAGGCAGGGCTGGACGGACGCATGAAATGAGCGGAAGATAAAGGTGACAACAGGCAGGGCTGGATGGATGCATGAAATCGGCCCTGGCATTTTGAGCATGGACGCATGCACATTGGCACCTGCGCACAAGCACACGCAGCGGTGTCAAAAGTATTCACGTTTATTACTCCAATAGAAGTATAGATATTGGGATTTAAAAATACTTAAGTAGAAGTATGACCTGTAGCTTTTTTACTGAAGTATAAAAGTAATGGTTTCAAAACTACTTCAAGCATAAAAGTAAAAGTAATGCAAGGAGAAAAAAAGATGCATAGAAGAGGAGGTCAAGTCAAACATTTTCTTTTCAATATGGTGCCATGATAGTCTAAACACGGTTTCCTGATTAATGTCGCATTCATGGGATAATTGATCAGATGAATCCATCCCGAAGTTTTTGACTTGACTTCCACAACAAACACTTGGTCTGCATCATAAGGGCATATTGTGCACTACACCCCCCCACAATTTTTTTAATAAAGGCCATAATGCTTATGATGTTATGCTACAGGAAAGGTAGAAGTAGCAGTGGATCCAAGAGCGAATGGGGAGCAGGATAATCATAGGGTAAGTAGTTATGCGCAAAACGTCCAAAAAGGGCAAGCGTGTGCACTAGAAAAGGCCTAGATACCACTTGTAATTCACGAATCATCTGGCATCCGCTTGCAGATCAGCAGAGGTCTTATACACAGGTGGTTATTGCTGATCACCTGCAGGTGCAGGAGCAGCCTCCGGCCCAGTCTGATAATTCGAGGAAGCAAGCAAAGTCCCCCGGAAGTGGACCACCAAAATAAATGAGGAAGTCATAATACAAACACAAGAGTAGGATCTGTGACTATCCATCACAGTTGTATTATAAAGTGTACCGATTTCAGCTGCATGTATGCCCCTAAAAGGTGAGCACCTAAGTAGGCCTTCGAGGCAAATACATTCAAGTTCCATGTGTTTCATGAAACGCAAGGTATGATGACGACAAGTAGTTCAGTCATGTAATGGTGCTAAAAGTCCAACTTCAATGGCGTGTCATCACTAACCTTTATTGGTTAGGTAAGTGTGCATTCAAACTGGGTCACAGATGTAAGATGACAAAACTGGGCCAAAATTAGTGTTACTTACAAATGTTGCATGTAGCAATAATATAACATATCTATTCTTTCAGATTGGGCTGAAGCTTAATTTTAAATGTTACACAGAGCTCCCCAAATAAGGTTGCAACATTGAATCACAGCCTATGGCTTGCCAGCACATCTTGGCATGTCTTGTTAAGTACGTAGTTATAGTAAAGATAGCATATGTACTACAGTATTAGCTAGTGATAGTACCTCACTAGGTATTATGTGTAGCAATAAATTAAACTCATAACATTTGAATGAAGTCTAATTAAGTCTCTTTCTCAAGTTGGACAGTTAGTTTTTGAATGATATTCACTGGTGGCTTTTAGGGTCGGTTCACCAAGATTGGAGCGCATTCGAAATTATTTTAGAAAAACTCCTCTAGGTACGACTAGGGATGTGTCACAGTTGGCTGGCTTGACTAGCTACAAACCTCCTCACTGCTGCAACTTGACTCTTCGTCAGAACAAGGACAGTCTGGCATATCTTACTGGTAAAGCTATAAGTCTGCAGAAGTTTGACTTAATTCTCTTGAGATGCAACATCCATCCATACATTTTCCAATACGCTTATCCTCACAAGGGTCGCCGGTCTGCTGGAGCCTATTGTAGCTGTATTTGGGCAGTAAGTGAGGTACACCCTGAACTAGTTGCCAGCCAATTGCAGGGCACACAGATGAACAACCATTCATTCTCACAATTACACCCAGGAACAATTTAGAGTCTTCAATTATGCCATGCATGTTTTTGGAATGTGGGAGGAAACCGGAGTTCCCAGAGAAAACCCACACAGGCATGGGGAGAACATGCAAACTCTATAGCCGAAATCGAACCCTGCACCTCAGCATTGTGAAGCGGACGTGCTAAATAGTCGATAACCGTACCGCCATTGAGATGCAACAGTAATTTTCTGTCACGGTTCAAACGAACCGAATAATGTTTTTGGATCCCAGAATAGTAACAAACTCCGTAACAAAAATATTTATACAAAAATGCACCGACAAAGTAGGAACAGAAAGCGCTGTCAAATAAGGACAATTGAAAGACAAACAAAGCAACAACCAAAAGCGCTTGCAAAAAGGCAAGGAAAAATTAACCCGAGACTATCAAACAAAATGCCAAAAATCCAATTTACGAACGCAAAAACAAATAACGAAAACTTTACTTACAAAAACATAGCACCCGGAGAACAAGAGCAAACATGAGAGCGATAGGTCGATGAAAATGATCACTTGAACAACGGCAGTAGCAAGGTAAAACTATACTCCGACAACCAGCAGAAAGTTTGTTGGCCCTTAAATACCTGGTTCCCTAATGACAGAATTGGCAGCAGGTGTGCACACAGCAAGTTCACTCCAGTCTGCCACCTGCTGGTTAACCCAAGAATATGAACATGACAGTAACCGCCCCTCCCCTCAACGGACGCCTCCTGGCGGCCCATTTGGTTTCGATGGATGGGACGAGTGGAAGGTACAAAGAAGGGATGGGTCCAAGATCCAGGAACGGGGGACCCATTGCCAATCCTCCGGTCCGTAGCCCTCCCAGTCGACCAGGTACTGGACACCCCTACCACTGCGCCGAGAGTCTAAGATTTCGCTCACCGTGTACACAGGGTCGCCGTCGATAACACGGGGAGGAGGAGGTGGGGTGGGAGGAGGAGCCAGGGGACAGGAGGCCACTGGTTTGAGCAGGGAAACGTGGAAGACGGGATGGACCTTCATGGTCAGTGGCAGCCGGAGCCTGACGGAGACGGGGTTGACGATACATTCACCTCGAAAAGTTCCATGAAGTGTGGCCCCATCTTGTTCGAAGTACCGGCCAGATGCAGATCCCTTGTCGACAGCCACACCTTCTGCCCCACGCCCGGCGACAGACGGTCTGCAATCTGCCAGTTCCTAGATGCGGTGAGTCACAGAGCCGCCCTGGTCTCCGTCACACGCGATGGGCCCGTCTTAGATCTGTACCGACGGGAGTTCTACCTGCCCCTCCTGAGATGGGAACAGTGGAGGTTGATAGCCAGAAGCAGACATGAACGGAGACCGACCTGTGGCTGACGAGACGAGGGTGTTATGCGCGTACAACACCCACGGCAGGTGGACAGCCCAAGATGGACGGTGGAGACGCACGCGTCGCAGAGCCGCCTCCGGGCCCTGGTTCATCCGTTCTGTCTGCCCGTTGGACGGTGGGTGGTAACCAGACGATAGGCTTGCTGTGGCTCCCATGGCACGACAGAACCGCTTCCACACCTTGGAAATGAATTGAGGACCCCGGTCGGACCAAATGCCCACCCGGATCCCATGAAGACGGAAGACATGGCTGATGAGGAGGTCGGCGGTCTCCAGGGCCGACAGCAGCTTGGACAACGGAACAAAATGAGTGGATTTCGAGAAGCGGTCGACAATGGTGAGGATGACAGACTTTCCCCAGGAAGGAGGGAGGCCAGTGACAAAGTCCATGGAGATATGGGACCAAGGTCGAGGTGGAACCGGTAGAGGGTGCAGCAACCCAGCCGGGGGGATGCCTTACTGCCTGCACAGGTGGAACAGGCCTTGATGTCGTCCAAGATATCCTTCCTAAGCTCTGGCCACCAAAACCGCTGAGTGATGAGATGGAAGGTCCGGTTTACCCCGGAATGGCAAGCCACCTTAGACGTGCTTCCATTGCAACACCTGAGAACGCAGCCATGGGGGCAGGAATAACTTCCCTGAGAACAAGAGCAAACATGACAAGAGGTCAATGAAAATGATCACTTGCGCAACGGCAGTAGCAGGGTCAAACAACACTCCAACAACCATCAGAAATTTTGTCGGTCCTAAAATACCTGGTTCCCGAATGACAGAATCGGCAGCAGGTGTGCACACAGAAAGTTCGCTCCAATCTGCCACCTGCTGGTTAACCCAAGAACAGGAACATGGCATTTTCAATACAGTATGTAAAAATTATAACTTGACTCAGAACTATGAGGCAGATCATAACAACTTGCCCACCTTTCTACCCTCCAAATCTATTCCACAAAGTCTACTACACTCTGCCATCCTCCAAAATCTAAATCAATTCTGTCTTGTATTTAAACAAAATAATTGATTCTGTCAGTATATGTTAGAAAAAAATATCTGTCATGCGCCACCAAAAAAGTACTGTATCTGCAATCCCTTTAAGAGAGAATATTGAAAGTCCGATATTCTTAGGGAACCTGAATGTCTCATACGTCTGGATGCGAGCGTCGGCAACCATTGACCAATAACAACGTGTAAATGATGACGTTTACAGGAAATGCTCGGAGACTGCAAACAGCCACATTTAATAGAGTCTTGTCAGTTTTGAATGAGACAACAATTAACCTTATCTCTTAGGAGTTATGCAGACTTGGTGTTTCGTTTCAATATGTGTTTTACTCGGCGTTGTTGTGAGATGGGGAGTGTCCTTAAATTCTTACTCCGGTAGGAAGCTCCTTATATATTTGTAGCGCTACTTATTGCCATCAATAATTTTGCCAATCACAAAATCATCATGCTCGGACGTTCATAAAATATTGAAATTACTGTATGTTGTTTGTCATACCTCGTGTTTGGAACTGAAGCAGTGTGTTTACGTTTTTTGCCTGTCTGTTTCCCCATTCTCAAAACTTCAATGTTTGTCTCCAGGGGCAGGAAAAGCGCCAATGTTTGGCGACTATGAAGCACAGAGGCACTGGCAAGAAATAACCTACAATCTTCCAGTGCATGAATGGTCAGTATTAGACCCCTTGTTGACACATACCAACTGAGCATTGCTGTATGTTTGGAAAGAGCTACAGTACCTTATAGCTTACGTCACGTCGGCTTCTGTTTTACTTATCTGAGTGTTCATGCTGTGTCATGTTCACAGCATCACCATCAGCACACTTTTTGATAGTGGAAAATACATTTGCAGATAATCACAATGAGAGTTACAGATCGAAGCTCCAATCTTTGTTGTGCAAATTCAATTTTTTACTGTTAATATCATGTGAGGGTTCTCACCTCAGCTAGTGTAGTTTTGCCAGGTACAGTATTTAGTTACAAATGGACATTCTTTCCTTGCCCTCCTTCAGGTACTTCAATACCACAGACAATGACTTGAATTACTGGGGTCTTGATTATCCTCCTCTGACTGCCTATCACAGCCTGATCTGTGCTCATATGTAAGTAATCACACTTTGTGATGAAAGCCTCACTGAAAATGTCTGAGACTTGAGTAACCCTTTTGAATTCAGCATTCCACCAAGTTTTAGTTGATTTGACTTCCCCCTGTCTGCGTATTCAACAACAGTTAAATAATTTATTTTACGTTGCAGTGCCAAGATAATAAACCCTGAATGGGTGCAGCTTCACAAATCCAGAGGTTATGAAAGTACAACACACAAGTTATTTATGAGAACAACAGGTACGGTTATCGGGGAAAAAGAAACATAAAAGCACCATGTACACTGCAAAACTTGTAATGATAGATAACATTTATGAATATACTTCCTTCAAGGGATGCTTGAATGAAAAGTTCTGGTCTGTTTTGTTTCTGTATCTGTTGCAGTGCTTGTTGCAGATCTCCTCATATACATCCCTGCCGTTGTATTATATTGTTTATGGCTGAATAGTGGCACTATTAAAAGAAAGGTGAGACATGATTCTCCAGTGGCATTGAGCATTAGCTTATTCAGCTAATGCAGTTACAATCATCAAGTAATTCCTGTCTTCTTCATACATTAGCGAATCACATAATCTCGCTGTCCGGAGAAAAACACACATGTCCGTTTTTGTCGTTTTCAACATTTTTTACGTGAGTAGGGTGTCCGCATTCCCGACATCGCATTAACACAAAAACATTTTAAAATGACAAAAGCGGGCATCTGTGTTTTTCACAGGACAGTGACGATAATATGGTTCTCTCTGTGGTGTGCAACACAAATGGAGAGCAGAATGTGAGTTGAATATACCCTTCAGGGATTTGAGGTACAATTAAACCAACCCTTTTTTCTCTCCAGATTTGCACTCTGCTCTGCTTTCTGATATATCCAGGGCTACTTCTTATTGACTATGGACATTTCCAGTATCCTTTTTCTGAGTACTGTTAGTTTAGTCTGCACGGTAGACTGAAAAAAAAATATTGTTATCGCGATAATTGCCCATGCAGTATTCATATCGCAAAGACGTGCAATAAGTTTCATATGGAATTGTATGCTTTCATTTCAATTTGACCAGCAACAATGAAACCTTAAATGTGCCATCCAATAGGTGAACAGTATCTTGTGGCATTACAATTAATTAGTGAAGACTACATTGAGCTTCTTTATTTTGCTGCATGAAAGTAATCTATTTCATTCACAATAAAATATGTCATGATAATAAAATGTTTCTTTCGGTACATGTTAAATATTGCAATAATAGTAATATCATTATATTCAAAACCGATATCGCATATTGCATGTTTTTCCCAATATCGTGCAGCCCAGGTGTTTGACCAAATGACCATGCTATACAGAATTCATCTCTCAACTACATTAAACAGCAACGTAGAAGTGAATTTCTGCATCGATACGGTTATCTATTTTCTCTCGTGCTTGTCTTGCTTAGCTTATCCCAGTTGTCTTTGTTCGACAGGCAGGGTACACCTTCGACTGGTAACCAGTCAAACATAGGGCACCCATAGACCAACAACAATTCGCACCTCGGGAACATTTTGAGACTTTAATTAACCTACCATTAGGGGTGGAGCAAAAAAACAATTTCAATTAGAAAATTGGGTTTTGATTTCAAAGATTTGGTGCTTCGAATCGAACCAAATCGAATAGTTCCTCATTGAAATGTACTGAGATACGTATCAAATCATTTTTTATTGGGCAGCTATATTAAAAAGAAATGGCACATTTACACAACTGACAATTTCATTGATGACAAAGAGACCTGGAAGGGCTTGATTAGGGGTGTTCACACGGCCACTTTTACTTCGGTGTAGTACCGGTGCTGCCCCCCATAGAGCGTTCACACGTACAAAGTTATACCGGTGTAGCCCCTGAAAACTGCTTAAACCGGAGCAAATTTAACCCTGCTCCGAGGTGGTTTAAAAATTTACTCCGGAGTAAATGCTAGTTTGCAAGGCAGCACCGATATAAAATGGGACGTGTGAACGCGACAGGGGTAGACTCGCTACGCATGAGAAGAGTTGATTACATACTGGTATTGAATGCGTTGCTTTCGTGCTCTGTTGTACTTCCGTCATCTTTCCTTTCTCTCTTCTCATCCTTTTACGGTGTCTGATAAACCACAGCGTTGATTTGTCTGGAGAAGTATAAACCATGGTTTTTCGATATGTCACAAACAAGGTGGGGAAAAGGAAGTACACGTTACGCACGCGCATGTTTTATTTCTGTATTATTGCTATCGTATTGCACGGCCACAGAAACTGCAGTGTGAACGCAAGTGGGGCTGCACCGGGGGTTAACAAGCTTCTCTTTAGTAAGCAGCTTTTTATGTGTGAACGCTCCACAAAATTTAAACCAGTGTAAGATATATCGCAACAAAATACGTTGGTGCAGCACCGATGCAAATGTGTGCCGTGTGAACATCCCTATTGAGAGGAACCCCCCACCACCACCACCACCCCTTCGTTCAGTGGTGTTCTGTTATTGTACTTCTGTGCTTGACATGGATTGTCTATAACAGGGGTGTCAAACTCATTTTTGTCGCGGGCCACATTGTCGTCACAGTTTCCCTCGAAGGGCCATTATGAATGTTGAATCACTTCCTCGTATTATTCCCTGTAGAGTACACAATTATTAGATTTTGAAATCAAAAGTCAAGGAGAGTAGTTTGTTCCCCCTGTTGTTGACGTTTCTGAAATAATGCTTGTAATAGCTAACAATACCGATTTATTACATATGACAACTTGAAATTTTGGTACGGATTTTATCAAGCGTCATGGAAGTTGATCTGGTTGATTTGCTTTCGCGGGCTCCATAAAATGATGCGGCCGGCCAGATCTGGCCCCCGGCCCTTGAGTTTGACACCTGTGACTTATAGACTGTGGACTAGAGTGAATTCAGATCTTTCTTTGTAAACACATCAACCATTTTTAAAGATGTACAAAGCCCAAGAACTATGTAGATTTCAAGTCTGGAGATTTAGTGCTAAAATGTTTTTCATCATTTAAATACCCTTGATTGGCGTCCAGGCAGAAACTGAGCCCAGTGATGCACATGGGCCTCGGCAGGAGTCGCTCCATCCCCCATAATTTTATTTACATATATATAAAATGTGTGTTTGTGTATATTTGTATATGTTATCCCCCCCCTCCAGCTCGTATTAGAGGCATATGGTAATATATAGTTGGGCGTGGTGTGGTCTTCAAGGAGACACGCCCATGGAGAATGAAGACAAGTGCTTGTTTTTTCATGATTTTGGTGCCTCGGTGTTGTTTTGTTTTTTAAATCATTTTCTGTGGTCTGTGGTCGAGACTTTAATTTGAACATCGGCGTCTTCACCTGCTGTTTCCCATGACAATGAAAACATTTCCTGTTATCCCGGTGTCTCCTTCAGCTTCTGTGAAAGACATCCCTCCCTCCACACCCCTCGCCTTCTCCTCCGTTTCTTCGTCATCCTCACTCACACCAACGACCAAAGAAAAGCGAGAAACACTCGACGCTCTCTCCAAAGGCCTCTCCGTCTCTTTAGAGAGCAGGTAGGATTGACATCCGTAGTTCAACCCTGCATATTCACAGTAATCAGATGGAATCCACCACAAAACTGATTCTAGCTAGCCTTTATTGCGGTCTCATTGTGAATAGCAATTTGTACCTAAAACTAAGCTAATTAACGTTTCTATATTCCCCTCTCTGTTCTATAGAAGGCTGAGTGACACAGCAGCAATGGAGATTGATTCCATTCCTACAGCTTACGGCTCACAGTCCGATGAGGGCGCCCCAATGACAATTCTTCCTTCAGTCGACCCACCAATGGCCCCGCAGGGTCAGTGAGGGTTAATCAGACGTTTGTAAAAGTTTGAATGTTTCATAGAATGACTGCACACTATCACAGGTTTAAAAACTTGTTGCGCAGATGATGCCGATGCTCCTCTATTAAGTGATCTATCAGCCGATCTTCTGGGACTCGACGCAGAGTCGTGGAGTCTTGCAGTGAGTCCGGATTTCTGCCGGCAGCATGACAGACGTGCCATCAAACGCCAGGATGTAATTTATGGTGAGGCCGGGCGGTCTTTTGTCATCGAGAGTCATTAAGCCATTCCAGTCTCTTCGTGAATCAGTTGTATTATTATGATA
Organism: Hippocampus comes; assembly: GCF_001891065.2. NCBI lineage: Eukaryota > Metazoa > Chordata > Actinopteri > Syngnathiformes > Syngnathidae > Hippocampus > Hippocampus comes. Next base: position 1,445,359 of record NW_017806073.1, read on the forward strand.
ATCCACTTTGCTGCCTCCTTGTAGAACTAATGCAGACCGAGCTGCACCACATCCAGACTCTGACGGTCATGTCCGAAGTGTTCAGACGAGGAATGCTGGAGGAGCTGCAACTCGACTGGGATTGCGTGGCCCGGATCTTCCCTTGTTTGGATTCCTTGTTGCTCTTCCACAGGAACCTCTTTGGATCACTGCAGGAGTGCAGACAAGCTTCCACCCAAGCCGAGAACCAGAAAAATTACCTCATCCATCAGATCGGAGACATCCTGCTTCAGCAGGTTGGTCACGATGCATACATGTTCACGATTGCCAAAAATATTGTCACCGTCCACCCATATCAAAGGACTCTTCTTAAAACTGAAGATGACCCTTTCAGTTCTCAGATGAAAATGCTGAGACAATGAAGCAAGTGTACGGCGATTTCTGCAGTCACCACATGGAAGCTGTCAGTGTCTTCAAGGAGCTTCAACAGCAGAATAAAAAACTCCAGAACTTTGTCAAAGTGGGGCCCCCGGTTGTAGAACATTGCATGTTTTCAAGATCTGCAATGTTGTAAAATCCTTGTGGCCTCTCTGCTCACAGCAACAGAGCCATAACTCGCTGGTCAGGAGGAGAGGGATTCCAGAGTTTATCCTTTTAGTCACCCAGCGCATCACCAAGTACCCAGTTTTGTTGGAGAGGATATTACATTACACTCAAGGCAAGTCAGCTCCTTGTACAGTGGTGCCTTGAGATATGAGT
>NW_017806074.1:0-42950 GCF_001891065.2 Hippocampus comes
AGTGGACTGTAAAAGTCAAAAGTTAAAAATAATAAAAATTAAAAAAGATGAAACGTAATATCGAAACCTTGATTCAGATTCCCAACAAATTCTTGCTAAGGTTGTAGGAAACGTGTCTGCAAATCCTTGCTCGCCAATGCCTCCTGAAATGATATCGAATGCGTCTGTTTAATCCGCAGGTGTGGCCTTTCTATTCGCTAAGGCCTACTTGATTAACAAGAAGCCACAATATTTGGACACGTGCATCCGCAGCGGGGAGCTGGTGTGGCAGAAAGGTCTGCTGAAGAAAGGTCCCGGCATCTGCCACGGTGTAGCCGGCAGCGCTTACGTCTTCCTGTTGCTCTACCGCCTGACTGGCAACTCCAAATATATCTACCGAGCTCAGAGGCAAGAATCCCATTGCACACAACATCAACGACATCCAATACCAGAGTGCAATTGTTAATTTGCTTTCACAAGGAGAAATGCAGTTCTTGAAGACATTCGTTTGAAGACGATCGATTGACAAAACCTTTTATCAAACCCACGATGGTCAGAAGACAAGACATTCATGTCAGAAGTGGGATTCGAACCCACGCCTCCAGTGGAGACTGCGACCTGAACGCAGCACCTTAGACCGCTCGGCCATCCTGACCTGCTGGTTTCATGGTCACTTATTTTTATTTTTTTGGTCTTTCGGTCAAGTAATTGGTTTTGATTGGTTCTTGAAGACATTCGTCGATCGATTGACAAAACCTTTGATCAATTCCACGATGGTCATAAGAAAACAGACTCCTGTCAGAAGTGGGATTCGAACCCACGCCTCCAGTGGAGACTGCGACCTGAACGCAGCGCCTTAGACCGCTCGGCCATCCTGACCTGCTGGTGTATTTGTCATTTATTTATTTTTTTGGTCTTTCCGTCAAGTCATTGTTGGTTTTTCAAATTGGTTCTTGCAGGTATTTGTCGATGGATTGACAAAACCTTTGATCAATCCCACGATGGTCATAAGAAAACAGAGTTCTGTCAGAAGTGGGATTCGAACCCACGCCTCCAGGGGAGACTGCGACCTGAACGCAGCGCCTTAGACCGCTCGGCCATCCTGACCTGCTGTTTTAGTGGTCACTTATTTTTATTTTTTTGGTGTCTCGGTCAAGTAATTGGTTCTTTTTTTAAATTGGTTCTTGCAGGCATTTGTCGATCGATTGACAAAACCTTTGATCAATTCCACGATGGTCATAAGAAAACAGACACCTGTCAGAAGTGGGATTCGAACCCACGCCTCCAGTGGAGACTGTGACCTGAACGCAGCGCCTTAGACCGCTCGGCCATCCTGACCTGCTCGTTTGGTGGTCATTTATTTTTATTTTTTTGGTCTCTCGGTCAAGGTTTTTTTTTGGTGGTTCTTGAAGACATTCGATGATCGATTGACAAAACCCTTGATCAAGCAGCACCTTAGACCGCTCGGCCATCCTGACCTGCTGGTTTTGTGGTCACTTATTTTTATTTTTTTTGTCCCTCAGTCAATTATTTATTTATTTATTTATTTTTTTAGACATTCGTCGATCGATTGACAAAACCTTTGATCGATTCCACGATGGTCACAAGAAAACAGAGTGCTGTCAGAAGTGGGATTCGAACCCACGCCTCCAGGGGAGACTGCGACCTGAACGCAGCGCCTTAGACCGCTCGGCCATCCTGACCTACTTCTAGCGTTCTTTCATCTTTCATTTTTTTTGGTCTTTCAGTCAAGATTGGTTCATTGATTTATGAAGCATTCACACCCGCAGGTTTGTGCTCTCTCTCCATCACAACATTCTTTTTCAACCTTTGGCTTTCCCTCCACAAAGGTTTGCAGAGTTCCTGTTCACGGAGGAGTTCAAGGCAGGCTCGCGCTCAGTCACCAGCTTGTACAGCCTCTTCGAAGGCCTGTCTGGGACCGTCTGCTTCCTGGTGGACCTGCTGCAACCCGAGCAGGCCGAATTCCCGCTCTTCTGCGTCTTTGAGTGAAGGACAGAACCCACGAAGAGATTGAATACTTGATGACATTGTCTTAAAGTGTGAGAATCAAGATGATATTTGTTTTTCAAGTGCAGTAGAAACATATCTCTTCTTCAGATTGTTTATAACAGCTCTTGTGTTAGATCTCATTCGATTGCGCAGGTCTAGCCAACTGTGGAGATGCTTCACACAAGTGACGGATTACATTTTGTGTAAAAAAGGAAAAAAAAATCCCTGTGAATTCAGGAAATCAAAAGTGTTCTGATGCTAACTGTGCCTGTTTGGAGTGTCTATGTGTTTTGCAAATGTAACCCACAACAGGAGTGGAAATTCTGTTGATCAAGTGTTAGGCTGGAAATGCATGTTCAGTCTTTATTAAATGGGTCATATTTTTTTCTGAGTGTGTATGTTTCACTTATTTAAGCCTTCAGTGTGACACAGAAGCTGCATTGGGTTCCAAACAACTGTTCATCGATCATGAATTTAATACTTCATAAAGGCAGTCATTATCTGCCTTAAATTTATTACGCCGATCAACATCAAATATTGATTAAAGGTGGTTTTATGTGTTTTACAGATTTTTATGCCAATTTGACAAGTTTGCATTTTTTGTTGTTAAGTTTGACCTATAAAGCTTGTGCAGTGGATTTTACCATGCGTTGCAATTTTTAGCTGTTTCAGAATATTTTTTTTTACCTGTTGCTGAACCTAAGAGAAGATTCAGAATCAGCACCAAAAAAAAAATCTGGTAAAGTTTATTCTCTGATTCAGAAATTTTGTTGACCAGTATTATTCAACCCTGTAGGTAATTATTATAAAATATTTTGTTCGCTTTTCCTCTATTCCCAATTTTGTACAATAGTATCAATTAATTGCATACTAACTTTAATATCCGATTATTTCATTATCCATCCATCCACCTATTTTTTCTAAAGAGCTTCATCGATGTTGGTGAGCTTGTGCGTTAGACGGTTGACTGCGCATAGTTTGAACGGAAATACAACCTAGCATCACAATATATTTGTGAAAATTAGGTCAAAATTTTAAAATGCCACTTTGCATGTTGACAGTTTCACAGCCCGGACTGGATTTCAATGGACTCGAACAACAATTTGGCATCGAAGCAAAATGCGCTGGTAAAATATGTCTTAAAAGTCAACCAAATTTCCTCACACTTGAGCTCTGTAGATCTTGGGCCATATTTTACTGTTCGCGCTTATGTTTTTTTTTTTTTTTTTACACGCGGAGGTTGCGCACTTGTTGGCAGTTTATCTCGTCCAGACTTCTGACACTCCCCCCGTGCGTAACCCGGAAATTTGTGCGCAACCACTAGAATTTGAAAACATCCATACGACAGCGTCTTTCACGAGAATTCGTGTCTTGTGATCTTCTTCGGATGGCGCACGTCACAAAGAGCTTCGAATTGAACGCGACTTGTCTGTCCAGGCAGTGCCGTGTGACGCCGCAACGACCTGTAATCGACGCGTTGTACCTCGCACGATAGCGCCCTCTATCCGCGAGGCGGCCGCTGTCAGAATTACACCCGGGCTAGTGAAAACATCTTTGGCGACGGTGACGGCGCGGATGGTCTGCGGTAGGTTGCGCGGTGCTCCACACCAGGGCGCCATCCGAACCGCCGACGCCGAACGGACGCGCGTCCACCGGCTTGCCTCCTCCATGGCGGTGTGAGCGAGGATGCGACTGCCCTTCTCCATCTTTTTGTCGGTGTCCCTATTCACGGCCGAGACCACTGCGGCGCTCTACCTGAGCTCCACGTACCATTCGGCGGGGGACAAGGTCTGGCAGCAGCTAACCTTGCTCTTCTCGCTGGTGCCGTCAATGCTGGTGCAGCTTGCCCTCATCTTTTTCCACCGGGACCTTGGTAGGGACCGGCCGTTCATCTTGCTCCTGCACATGCTGCAATTCGGACCCATCGTCAGGTCGGTGTTTTGGTTTATTTGCTTCTGTGATTAAAAACACACAAGGGGGAGCGCGTGCGTGATCTCTGTGCACGTTAGCGCACGCGTGCATGCGGTGGTTTCCATTTGCTGATGCACTGATTTGTTTGCTGCGGTCAGCTGATCAATACTCACTCATTGACGTGTTTTCCATGCCCTCGTTGTTGCTACCCATTAGGCCCACGAGCCATGGGCGCACTGAAGGGGGGCTGGAAGGGGCAGGAATCCCTCCAGCTCTATAATGCCCCCCCCCCCCCTTCAACACACATTTACACTTCAGGCTGCATATCTACAGTTAAATATGGCATTAGGTTTGTGCAACAAACATGAGTATGTGAAAAGAAATCGTGAGCAAAAATACCCCCTTATTTTCTGTCCAATAAGTCCGGGAGAAGAACGACATGTATACTTCATCGATGAAAATGTAATTATAATTTTTCTCTTTGAAGGTAAATTTACGAGTGCTACTGAAAGATTTGTCTGCATCATGTTGTCAGAACCATGAGCGATGACATGAAACTGAAATCCATCAGAAAAAAAAAAATTGCTGTGAAATGTAAACCTAACCTCTGTCATAAATGATCGAAGCAAACAGTGAAGTTGGTCCTTTAAGATCGGGCACCGATAACATTGTTATCAGTGAAAATATAACAAGTTGTCAGTAGCAGTGGCAATGCAAGATGGCTGCTCCGTGTTTGGAAAAACTGGATTACAGTTTTTGTATTTTTTTTGCTAGTGGGCAGCACAGTGGTTGACCGCTTTCGCACTTCTGCTTCAGAATTCTGAGGTCATGGCTTCAAATCCGGGCTCTGACCTTCGTGTGTGGACTTTGCTTGTTCTCTCTGTGCCATTCTGGGTTTTCTGCTTTCTACTTTCCTCCCGTCTACCAAACACGTGCCTGGTAAATTATAATTCAAGATTTTAAATCAGGGGTCATCAGCCTTTTTGAAATGGAGAGCCGTTTGCTCTTGCCCAAAATCTGCCGGGATGAACTCCGGCACACCCGCAGGCTGTCCAAAGGATAAGTGGTACACAGAATGGATGCATGGGTTATTTAGCATTTTAAAACAAAACGTTAAATGATGTTATTATTTTAAATGCATGAATTGAATTAATTTTTGTTCCTTCAAAGCTCGGAGAAAAGGGATGGAAATCATATATTTCTGAATCCTTTTTTTTTTGTGCAGCAGTTTTGCATTTTTTAAAAGTGTACAAATATGAGAGCGCACTACTTCTGTGCAAAGCTTCTTTATTCATGATTTCTCCCCAGATGCCTTAACTGCACATCACTTAGTGCTCAACAGCTGTGCACAAAAGTATGACTTCTGGCCATCTGCCTCCCAAATTGGGAATGATTCTAATCCTCGCTTGATAAAGCCTTCCAAAACATATTGCGTGCACAGATATGTTGCGACTAAATGGAAAAAAATGTGCACTTTGACCACTTGTGTCTTTTTTATGTATACATTTCATACGCGCGAGACGATCTGATCCCGTTCTTTCCTTTTCCTCCGCGAGTGTACACAAGTACACCGGCAAGGGGGATTGCATGCTTCCCGAGCGAAGAGCAGTTCTAAGAATAGCGTGTGACACCGTTGGCCTCCTTATCTTCTGACAACATGAGCTGAGAAGGGAAGCGAGCAGACGCATTTCCCCTTATCTGAGACCAAAAAAAACCTACTTCTGGAATGCATGTATGACTGCTGTTGATATACACGCGGAATGGTACACACTAAGTGTTTCTCAACCTTTGTTGAGCCAAGGCACAAAGTTTACATTAGAGATAAAAAAAGGCACACCACAAAAAACAAAAATGGCACAAAAAAGGTTGATACATTAGTAACTTATGAAATGGAAGAGCATTTCGTTGGACTGCTTGTCACTGCACGTCCCGGGCATACAGTAGCTGGTTGAACAGAAAGATACATTATTTCTGGTCAGTAAAAAATTTTCTGCACAATGAGGTGAAAGTGGATAAATTCCTACCCGCTTATTTGAATCTTGAAAAGGCTCTTTTGCTGATTGGATTGCTGCTGACATTGACAAACATTTTATCAAACTTGTCATGTTCAAAAGATCGCTGTCAGAAGTGGGATTCGAACCCACGCCTCCAGGGGAGACTGCGACCTGAACGCAGCGCCTTAGACCGCTCGGCCATCCTGACCTCCTGGTTTTGTCTTTGTTAGATTTTTGTTTTTTTTATCTTCGGTCAAGTCCCTGTTTTTTTTTTTTTTTTTTTTTTTTTTTTTTAACTTTTTTTGTTTTTTTTTTTTTTTTTTTGTTTTGTTGATTGCTTTGTTATTTTTTTTCTTTGTTTGGTGACTTGCGTCATTGAATCTTGAAATGGCTCTTTTGTTGATTGGATTGCTGGCTACATTGATAAAAACTTGATCGAACTTATTTTGGTCAAAAGACTCCTGTCAGAAGTGGGATTCAAACCCACGCCTCCAGAGGAGACTGCGACCTGAACGCAGCGCCTTAGACCGCTCGGCCATCCTGACCTTTGCTTCTCGCCTTATCGTTACTTTTTTTGCTGTTTCGCTGAACTCCTTGGTCCGGTTTAATGTATTGATTCTTGAAGCCCCAGTCAAGATATTGATTGGGGCTTGAACAGATTTTCTCTTGTTTTCCTCTCTCAGTTGCTGATTTGCGTCATTAATTCTTTAAAAGGCACTAATGTTGATTGGATGACTATTTTTTTGTTCTTTTGAGGAGGATTACTGGTTATACTGACAACATTTTTTCGGAATCCCGTTATGGTCCAAGGACTCCCATCAGACGAGGGATTTGATGTTCATTGACCTTTGTCTCCCAAAAGATGTTTGGAGGCATTCTGGACCTACGGCAGCGTGGGCCGCGTTGAGGAATCCTATGTCAGCATCACCAGGAAGAAGCAGATGCCCCGCCGGGGCGAGCCAGAGGAGGTAGAGCGCCAGGTGGGCCAGGCCGAGGGCAAGTTGGTGACGCACCGGGCGGCCTTCGCGCGCACCGCCGTCATGCAAGCCTTCCTGGGCTCGGCCCCGCAGCTCACCCTGCAGCTCTACATCTGTGTGCTGCAGCGAGGCGTGTCTGTCGGAAGAGGTGAGACGGATGGGGTGGACGCGGTTGGGGTCCGAGTCGCCGGCAAACGAGATGATCGCGGATGAATTTCAAGGTGCATCTCAAGGCACCGCTGGATTTGTGTTTTTGTCCAGGCACTTTGATGGTGATCTCCTTGCTGTCCATCGTGTACGGCGCCCTCCGCTGCAACATCCTGGCCATCAAGATCAAATACGATGAATACCAAGTGTCCATGAGTCCCTCGGCCTACCTGTGCATCTTCATGTGGCGCAGCTGCGAGATTGCCAGCCGTGTGGTGGTGCTGGTTCTGTTCAGCTCGGTCTTGAAAGTCTGGGTGCTTCCCGTGGTTGTGGTCAACTTCCTCGCCTTCTTCTTCTACCCGTGGATCTTGTTCTGGAGGAGCCATTCGCCCTTCCCGCAGCACATCGAGAAGACTCTGACGCACGTGGGCACCGCCGTCGTGCTGTGCATGCTCACCTTCCTGTACGCCGGCATCAACGTGTTCTGCTGGTCGGCCGTGCAGGTGAAGCTCAGCGACCCCGACCTGATCAACAAGTCCCAGAACTGGTACCGCATGGTGGTGTACTACATGGTGCGTTTCATCGAAAACGCCTCGCTGCTGCTGATCTGGTACATCTACAGGACGGACTTTTATGAGTTCATGTCGGCGCCGCTACTGATGCTGGAGCTACTGGGGGCCTATGGGGCCTGCATTTTTTTCATGCTGGTCTTTTACCAGTCCTGCCACCCGTGCCGTCGGCTTTTCATGTCCAGCATGAGCCAGGGCTTCGAGGACTGCTGTGCCCTCCTCTGCCTTTCGTGCAGCTCCGCTGAGTTGACCATCGACTCCCACAAGGAGGTTGGGCCCCGCGGCGAAGTCGGCACCTCTGCCGGCGCACGTTCCAACATTCCGAATGACCGGAGCCGAGAACTGTTGAATGGTGGCGGCCACAGTGCTTGACCCCTAAGTGCCCCGCTGACTACTTAGCACGTTTACACTTCAATCCTTGATCAAATTGGACTCTTTTGTACCATTCTCATAGCACACGTGTCCGTCCTTAAACTTGCATTATGCCAGTTCATTTAAACTCATGATGTCTTTTGGTAGCCTACAGATAAACCATGAGATTGTTTTTATGGGGTAAAAATAGTGAAAATACCAGTGGGGCTGAATGAATTTGAAAAAAAAAACATAAGTGCCATTTTTTTTCTTGAAATGTGTGATCGCGATTTAATGTGTTTATTTTTCTAAAGGTCCTCTTGCAATGTATTTTTTTGAGCCAACACAAGCAATAAGTTAATATGGATCACGATAATCAACATCCAATTTATTATACATAAATGTTTTGCTCTTACAGGTTAGGCTTATGCTAAAATAATGTTAAATGAACCATGGAAGAATGTAAAATATCCATCTATTCATGCATTTTCCAATCCGCATATACTGACAAGGGTCGCGGGCATGCTGGAACCTATCCAAGCCATCTTCGGGCAAGAATATTTGCATGTATGTATTCATCGCAAATACCTTTTGGTGGGGTTCCAAAACAAACTCATCCAAGCATACAAGTTTTTTTTTTTTTTAAGTCTGTCGCAAGCCGGTGGCCCATATTTAGCATGCATGTGTGTTTGCGCATGCATGTATTTTATGAAGACCTCCCCCCAGTTTTATGGCTGCCTGCATTGTTTTTTCCCCCGTTTGTAACTTGGCCATGAAAGCTTTATATGTGTTACTGTTGTTGTGTGACGTGAAGTATTTCAGACTAAAATCACCAAATACACGACTGCAACGCGCGTTTTATTATTTTTTTTGCACGTTTGTACAACCAAACCGAGATGTTCCGTTTGCCTCCCTTCTGCTTCAGTCAGTCAGCGAGTTTGTCTCAAGTGTGTGCGCGAAGAACATTTTTTTCAAAGAGCGCACACACACACACACGCACGCACGTATATATGACTGGACGATGACGTTTCACCGTTTCTGTGGCAGTGTCCAGTGTTGTTTTTCATTGAACATATCAAACCGAAATGCATTTAAAAGTTGAAATGCTACTCAAAAATGTAATAAATCTATATTTATACCTCGAGTTTTAGGTTTAATTCCGTCAACGTACCCTTTGGGCTGTGAAATATTGTATCGGCACTCTCCTGACCTCTAGTGGACAAAAGCAATTTTTTTCACACTTTTCAAGTGGAATCGAACAAAATGACTACAAGTCTCAGCGGTCAAACCCGGAAGTAGAGTGCCGGCATGATTAACCCCAGCTGTAACGCAAACTACTTCGTTTAAACATTACAGTGCCGGAGCCGGACAAAAATGACAACGATGCAAAAAAGAACTAAATAGACACCACTGTGATTGCAGAGTTTTGCCCACGCTGTGTAAAGTGACGATGGCGAACAGTCACTGACTGATTGCGATGCGGCAAACATCAAGCACAAAGGACGCAAGACAAAGCAAACAAAGCGAGCGTGCGTGATTGGATCTAAAGACAACTACATATCTGATCAAGAAAAGCGGCCACAAACGCAACTCACCTTTGGGCTATGAGGGGCTGCGTAGAATGCTGAGTTCAGCGAAGGCTATGTCTCTAAACCGATTCTTGACCATGATTATTAAAAAAAATAAAATAAAAAATAGCACATTAGGATCTACATTTAAATCTCGATATTAAAGTTTGAACGATAATACTGATTTTACCATGCGGTTGGAGTTTATATGTATGACGTCACACTAAAAAATTCCACCTGTTGCTGAACCTAACCATGAATTCATAAATATCATATAATAAATATGTGTGTGGTGTTCATGCATCTATTTTCAAGATTGCTTTTTTTCCCCCCTCATTATGGTTACAAGTGAGCTGGAGCCTATCTCCGCTGTTGAGAGTGTGAGGGGAGGTGCACCACTTTCAGACTATTTTTAAAACTTGAACAGTAAAAATAAACCATTTTGAACATATTTGTCATGGTCTCATTTTTTTTTTTTTGAAAACAAAAACTTGAATTTAAATGAACCCTAACAAGAAAAAGGCACAATTTACAACAAAACTTTTCAAATATCTTTAAATTCAGAACAAAACGAGACATTTGGTGGAAGAAATATTCTTGAACACATTTGGACCAAACATGGAATAAATAACAAATCATTGCTTTGTGCATATTAATACTGTCAGGACAGGCCTACTTCAGAACATAACAATGGAGATGCCACAATGCCTGGAAAGAGCTGTGCGGTCACTACAGGCGCTCAATTTACATTGAGTAAGCTCCTCAATGCGTCGGAATGACCAGGTACTGTATAATGACACGTCTGACTCATCGTGGCATCCCGAACATCATGACACGATTCCTTTCAGTCCCAGGCTGTATGATTGCAGGGATGAATACTGGAAGCTAGCAAAGAGCATCGTCATGGTCCCGGTGAGGTTTCACTGCCGTTATATTGCCACGGCAAAGACGCTGACCACACAATACATGGTGCGGTTCTCCCATCGCACTGTGCAGCTTCCTGGAAAAACACGTTTGAGAAAGTGCTGAACTTCTTTTGAACCGTATGTAGAACAAAGGAAGAGAAAATGTGATCAAAATTATAATCAACTGGTCTCATCAAGTGTAATCATGACTGTACGCTCTGGAGTATGTGTGTGTTGGATGTCGGCCTTTAAGGGGCATGGCCTTGTGAGTGAGATCTTTTAGTCAGCATGTGAGCATCTGAGCCTGCGCTGTGGCCTATGTGTTTTTGACATTTTGTCCCATTCAAAAAACTGTTGAAAGTGTATCGCAAGTGTGGCTCTCCTGTCGCGCATGTGATGGCGTTACGGTCCTTTAATTGCTCCATTTTTTTCCACTTCACTCAACCTGCAGTGTATCTGTGATGCAAATTGTGGCTCACCAAAACAAAATTAGCAAGCGATGGCTGGGGCACAAGGTATGACTATATTAGCAATCCAATGTGATAGATGATATCTCACCATCCGTGGTGTTGTCCCAGTAGCACGAATTTGCCGTGTGTAGACCGGCACCGCTCTTCTGCATGACGGTGCAGTGAACTGCACCCCCCCAAAAAAAAAACAACACACACATGCGTCACATGCTACATTCAATCACTAAACACACATCCCGTACATCACACGTCACTGGCTAGTCACCTATGTACTTGAACGGGCGTCCTTGTTTGACCAGGTGAGTGAGAGAATGCTCCACGATGCTAGCGCTCCACTGGTTCACTTTACTTTGACTATAGTCCATGCCACCGATGACGCCCTCGATGCACTGTGACATCAACACACACAAGCACAGAAACTGCACGGTTACTATCATCAATGTTAACACTGCCTGTAATCAGTGTGAGATGAGCCGTTCCACTTACCTCTTTAATGTTATTAGTGGCTTCATCAGCATTGAAGACCACCTACGGGAAGAACCAGTGGGATCATTTCGTTTGAAATTAAATTCAAATGTAAATGTCGCAAATTGTTTGATCGGATGCGAGAAACTAATGTCCAGTGGCCATTTTTGCAGGGCTGCAAGTCACAATAATTGATTATTCGGTCAATTTTTTTATTAACTAAAGAATCTAATCCAATCTTGTTTTAATTTGCATCCTTTTATTCACAAAGTTTAAATTACGTTTAGTTGAATTAAATTAAATGAAGTTAAGATGAGTTGAGTTAGTACGGCATAAAGCCAGAAAATGATGCCAAGATGATGCTAAAGCCCTGGCTAACGGTTGTCAAGTAACAATGTAATAATTGTTTAAAGGATGCTGATGGGCTACATCGCGAGTGAGACACTAATATCTTTGTACATCGGGTAAGAGCTGAGTTTAGTCTGGGTTGTTAGCGGACGTTAGGAAAACCCACCGTGTATGTTTTCCCTCTGCTGGGTTAGTGTGGAAAAGCTTGGTGCAGATTTTCAAAATAAAAACCATCTGCAGCCATTTCATTTATAATGCTAATGTTGTAAAAACACCGAGAAATGATGTGCAACCCAGATGAGAGGCATTCCGCTCAGACTCTTGGGACGAAGGAATGACTCTTGCAGCAGTGTTGTGGTTTGAAGGAACGGCGTCTGATACAAGCCACTGTTACTTGTACTCTAAGCAACATACGTACACACTACCTATATTTTTGGGAGCTTTTGCACGAAAAGATCAAATGTATTTCCTTTCTTCCCATGCCCCACCCACAGTTGCGAACGCAATCGCCGTTTCGCTCCTCGAGCTGACCGGCCCGTGACAAATCCAAGCCAGCTACAACTTTCATCCCAACGACGTGCGTCAAAATGTGACGGGTAATATATTCACATAGAATTTATACCTCGTCGCCATTGTTATACTCCTCCATTTGTGCGCGGACCTGCTGCTGTCACTGCCTCAGTCGGTAGGTTTTACGACTGTTCCTCTTTTGCGCATGCGTCAACCAACGAGCGCAGGAAGAAAGAGAAACGTTTCGTCGCCCAGTCAGCTCATTGGCGCCCCATGCTGGCCGTATGCAAACACTACTTCAATGACCTTCATTGAGAAAATGACATGCACGTCAACGTGAACTGTTGACCACAGTTGGCTAAAGTACTCACGCTGAGCTTCGGACAAAAGGTAAAAAGTACAGATATATAAAATATAAATGTACTTAAATAAAACGTAAAAACTAACATACCAAGTTTAATAGCTTGGTACAACGACAACAATCAAATGACATTACCTGTCACGTTTTGTTGTTTCACAGGTGGCTCGACTTTATGCTAATGTAAGCTTATGTTAAATTATTAATTATTTTCATTTTATATTTGAGCATGATATTCTTTTATGTTATAGTTATCTAAATTATATTCTGTTTAATAAGTGTTAAAACATTCTTATGTTGCTTGCGTCTGATTGGCTAAAGAGAAGCAGGAAGTGCTTTCGTGACTGAAAGGGGGGTGTGTTCGCGTTCATCCGTTCACAGGTGCAGACGTTCTTTTTTTCTTTTCTCCTTTTAATAAACTGCATTAAAGGATTCCATCTCTCCTTTTGTCATTCGTAAAGAAGAGCCATCCACTGAAAAACAACGAACCTCTCAACTTACACTATCAATACAACTTGTCACCATGCCGTTGCTTGCATTGTGGACGAAGTAAAAACGGCTTACTTAGGTAATAATCTCAAATATATAATAAATTGATGATTAATATAGTCCTTACAATAATATATCACAAGAAAAATATATAATATAGCATGTTATATTATTGTTATCCATCCATCCGTCGATTTTCTAATCCACGTAGTCTCACAAGGGTCGCGAGCATGCTGGAGCCGATCTCAGCCGTCTTCGGGCATTAAGTGGGGTACACCCTGAACTGGTTGCTAGCCAATCGCAGGGCGACAGTGGGCGGGGGACACCTTGAACCGGTTGCCAGCCAATCGCAGGGAATTATTATTATTATTGTTATTTTATATTTTGTTTTTTCCTCGTATTTTATTATTTTTAACTTTTATTTTCATTGCAAAACACTCACGCGCACGCAAACCTGCACACTCTCTCACTAACACGCAGTCGCCGCACACACATTTGCACAACCAGACACGTACACACACACACACACACGCACGCAACACGCGACACACAAGCGCACGCACACACGCTTACACCACGCCCCCTCATCTCGAACCACCCTGCCAGTGGATGTGTCTTCTCACACACAGTGCGTGCCGAGAAGACGAAACCCCCACACGGTCACCGACACCCGGACCAGCCGGATAGTGTCGCCGGCCCTCGGAGCAACACTGCTGTTTGCGTCTCCACCCCCTCCCTGTCCCTCCCAGGTAAGACGTGTCTCTCCCGGCGGGCAAACGGCGCGCGAGGCACACGCACACAAAACAGGCTGGTGTTTTGTCACTGACATATGGCAGCCGCTTTTTACTTGTTCCTCTCGCGATTGTGTGTATGTGTGTGTGTGGAGGGGAGGGGGGGGGCGGATTTCAAAAGGTAGGTGGGCGAGAGGAGGGGCGCGATCACGACCGCAGAGGTTCAACCAGTCACTAGTGGGACCGTGGAAAGTTCGGCGGTTGCACATGTAGGTGCAATGCAGCAAAGAGACCATTTTCTCGCCACGGCCGCTGCTGCATCCACATCAGCAGCAAGTGCTGATGTGGATGATTCTCGACAAGACTATCGTGTCAACTCTTTGTACCGTCAAATAAATTCATTTCGGATTATTCTTGTCACACTGAAGCACATCCAAAGCACCCAGAAAGCTTTGCAGGCTGTCATAGCGTGTTCAACCAGGGAACTGTTGAGCTCAAATGGATCAAGAGTTGCAGTCATTAGTTCCATGTGTGACTGTGTGATGCTGCTGCACTTCTATGGACGAAGCGTGCAACGTTTATTGGGTGTTAGCTTTTATTTTGAAAATCCACCATTCGTCAGTGTCACTGTAAATTGCCTTTGGTGTGCTTGTCAGAATCACTCAGTCATCAAGAAAATGTAGCAGAAAAATGAAACTCCGAGGTCTGATTACAAGCGGCCAAACACTTGCACACACCAGTCCAGTAACTCTTCTCAAGATCGTAGGCTGTGTTTTGAAGATTGTCGGAGCTTGATCAATATGCATTTCTAACAGCCCTCGACGTCATACAATAAATATGAAGTTCAATGGAGAATGTCACAATTTTGTTTACGCTATTTAACTTTTCATTTTCATGTTTTATTGAAAAATCTCGACAGTGTTGTTTTTAAGCAAACCTCCCTCATTGCTGTGTGGCATCTCAGCTTCATGCTGCTGCTCTCGAGTAACGATAATAAATATAAAATTATCTCAAACGTTAAGTTTCAGTGTAGGAAACCAAACCAAACCCCCTGAGTTCATTTCACCTGGGCACAGTATTGTGCCACAGTGGCTGGTTTGCAGGCTGTTTGATGCTGAGCAGGGGGTGCGATGAATGTAATGCTGTGTAACCATGAGGACAACTGCATGTGGAGCACGCGCCAGGCTGGCTAGGGAATAAAGGGCTCAATAATGCAGGGGAAAAGCCTGCAGGGGACTCCCTCGTTTCTTGACTGTGGACGTAGGGGTTGACTAGAGGTCAGTGCATCATCACAATAGTTGGCATGCCCGTCAAACGCTCGCGCATACACACGCGCGCGCTCTACGGGGATTCTGCTGCACTGAAAACGTCTTCTGATGTTATATAGTGCGGGGTTCCCCTCCCTCCCACACACCGGTGCCTCCCCGTTCGCTTGGTATGCAGCCCCAAACCTCCTGCAGCCTCAGCCAGACAGCGTGTCTCCCCCTCGTTCATCCAGCCCGTGAATGAATGCAGATCCGCGACGGGTATGATGAATGCATGGTTTGATCAATTGCTATTATTTTCATGTCAAGCGTGTTGAATTTGATCAATGGTCTGTATAGTCTTGAAATCCAGGAATGGGTTGCACTACTGAGCAGCAGCGTCATAGAGTAATTTTGAGGCTCGAGCAGTTTGCCGCCTCGACAGGTTGCACGAGAAATGGAAATGGGAAGGAGGACGTTGATTTTTAAGACATAAAGTTGATTCCTAATCTGTTCTCTCTGTTGACTGCCAAGCTTGCAGATACAGACCATTTGTTGCAATACCACCAGAAATTATGGGGGCAGTGTTGCCATTCAAAGTGAATCATTTTCAGAAATGTCAAATATCAATTATGATCGAATTAGATGAAGAATAATCCGACGAAAGATTGACAGTTTGACAGTCCCTAAATACACGGTTAATCGAGACGCGCAGCAGGTACCCATATTGAAGGGAAACCCCTCCTCTGCCACCCGCTCGAGACACACAAAATCAGAATCATAACAGCCAGTGAGTAAATACTGAAGCGCTAACTGTTGTTGTCAGGGGTTTGCCACCGGCACATGCCACCCAAGAGCATCGTCACCATTTATATTACTCTTGCGCTTCGCTGTGCAGTCAAAAGTTCAGTGTTTTACACGAGACTTCACCGCTTCTCGAATTCTTCATCATCTATGTTGTCAGGTTGTACAGTGTGTACGTGACTTGTTGTGTGGTGGCCTGAGGCGATGCCTCCGTCATGGGTCAGTCGGGAGTGAGATGGCTGCAGCTAGCCGCAGTAAAACACACAAAGGTGGGGGAAATGCGGCCATTGTCGTGATATTTATTCAGCAGTGGCGTCGGCGTTTTGACTGTGCTGAAAAGTCAACACGACCGAGTATCTTCCAAGCATTAGGTTTGTGATTAATAAATGTGTTTGAACACATGGTGGGCGTCACAAGCAGGATGCAGTTGTGAGTGGCACACTCACAAAATATTTGACGAGTGAATTTGATTTTTGGTGTTCAATGAAGTGAACTTGAAAACTTTATTACGCACTCTCACTTTCTGATTTTCATGCAAGAAAAAAAGTAGTTGTTGTTTTTAAAGATTGACTTTCGTCGATGATTTTTAGAAGAAAAAAAAACGTTCCCGTAAAATCACAACTGTTTTGCAACAAACAGACCAGATTAGTATTACTGACTTTTTATGTAGAAATGATATTTTTTCGTGCTTTTTCTCATAATGTCGAAATTAGACCGATGAGCGAGGGTGCAGGCGCCCGTCCGTCGAGGTCAACGTAATACTGTCTGAATAAAGATCGCAGATGCAGCGGTTGCCTAGACGATGTAAACTGTTTAGCGCACCGAGATGAGGATCAAGTGGAGCACCTCTCGACCTCTTTGTTAAAGAACACGGCGGCACAAATGTGGCGCCGTTATATACGAAAGGGGAAATGCATTGTTATCGTGTTATTGTTATATTTGGCCGTCTTCCGCCAGATGTTAGCGTCAGCCACGAGAACGTGCGCAAGCATCTGCTTCTGTCACTTTTATGCCATCCGGCGTGCCACTTCTTGTCCAACTGTGCGAATATGAGCAATCAAAATCTGTTTGGGTGACGGCAATTTTTTTTTTTTCTGATTGACTTCACAAAGCAGCGCAGCCGTTGTCGCAGTTTGGATACCAAGAAGTTGTGATCCTCTAGCCTTCTTTTCGTGAAAGACGAATGTGAAGTTTATCGAACCAACATCCTGTGCTAGTCCTTCCTGGAATACAGTGAATTGTTTGATTTGTAAACGAAAACCCAATGAATTATTGCAACAGCAAAGAGCAAATTCCTAATTTTCTGCTTGGGTAAACATTTAAACAAGTCTTCATGCAGCCGGTTTGACCTGCATTCATGCTAAACTGTTTCAGCATAAAGAATAAATTCAGACACATTTAACCTTATTCATAATGAAGGCGTTTTGTGTGTCCCAATGATTCCCGGGGATAAGTTGTCTGGGGGCTTTGGAACTTTGGAAGATGTTTTTGCCAGGATGCGGATCCCAGGGGCTCCCTTCAGGAGTCAGGCCTGGAGTTTGGGCACCATGGCGAGCGTTTGACGACCGATGAGCGTATGTGGGTCGCCCTGCCCATGGGCTCTCGACCTGTGGGTGGGGCCAACGCTCAGAAAAATGAAAATGAAGTTGGGACATTAGGTTAAACATAAATTAAAACAGAATACAATAATTTGCAAATCATGCTCAACCCCCATTTGTAAATATATTTCTGTTTCAACTTAAAAGAACAACCAGGAAATACATAAGTAAAAAGTCAAATCAGTGCATTTTTCTTCCCTCGCGTCAAGAACTATCAGGGGGCCCCTCACGCGTTACATTTGAAGGGAATGAGAGAAGCTGCTATGATTGGCGGCGAATCGACTGTGTTTGCGCCCACAATGGCAAAAACCAGCCTTGTTTAAAATGTGCTGGCTTGCACGCATCTACAAAAATACCAACACTCGGTCTGATCCACCTCTGTGCAGATTTAGGCTGCTCATTGTACCAGACCTGGTCCTGAAAATAGAGCCCTTACTTAATGTTAGGCAGATTGACTTTTCCGGGGGGAAAAAATTTCTTCGTTTCTGACTTTTTTTCTCATAATATTACATTTATTATCATCTACTTAATTTTCATCATGACTATTTTTTAATTTGGACATATTTTAACTCTTTATTATCCCAATGCTTCTGTTTTGATTTTCTTGTCAGGGTCCCATTACGAATGCTAACTGGGAAACGGACTCGAAAGCTTTTAAATTGTTCAGCTTTTTTGTCCCACCATTCTTTTCTGCACAACACATGCACAG
Organism: Hippocampus comes; assembly: GCF_001891065.2. Classification (NCBI taxonomy): domain Eukaryota; kingdom Metazoa; phylum Chordata; class Actinopteri; order Syngnathiformes; family Syngnathidae; genus Hippocampus; species Hippocampus comes. The sequence continues at coordinate 18,138 of NW_017806074.1, forward strand.
CCACTACATTAGGTACAACTATACACTTTTGTCCCTTTTCCGAAATAATAATGCCCACTTTTGATTGACACCGTCGGTGAAGCATTCATCTAACAATTTGTTTGTTATTGTAGCTGTAGTTCACAATGAGGTACAACCTCACAGCATCATCCTGGCAGTTTTTCTACATGAGTGAGAGAAACTCAAGGCACCACCATTTCCATGTTATCACTTGCGCATCATTGATAATTGATGACCAATCAATATGCAGTATGACACTTTTAAAAGCTGCAATTTATTCCAGTTATCACATCTGGAAGCAGTGAACCGGACAGATTGCTCACACTTTTCCCTCCCTCTCCCCATGACTGTAATGATTATTAGGGTCATTATCTTCATCTCGTTTGTTCTTTGAGGTCGTAGAGACAAGCCCACAAGTACCACATGAGCCATGATGCGTTTACGCTCCCCAAACATGCACACTGGAAGCAAAAAGGCTCCTCTAGTGGTCCGCAAGCAGCAACTTCGATTGTGAGAGATGCATGTCATTAACCAGAGTATATTAATTGTTGTGATTTCTGTTGCGAAGTCCCGACAGAGTGACTATTCATTATATTAAAATGTTTGAAGGTGTTATTTTGAAATGAAGGCATTCGACTGCTTTTGTGACTGAAATCCTTTCCAAGGTCACAGCACTGACTCATGTTTCCAAGTCATTGTGGAGCATCCTTGTCCGCCCCTTATTTCGACCCCCCCCCCACCCCCCACCCTCCTTATGTTGATCACATCAACACAGCTCACTAAACCAATCATCTATTTTCCTTCCTGTGGCACCCGCCTCTCCTTCTGCAGCTCATTTTGGGAGGAGTGGCACTCATTTCCTGAGCCAACGCCACCCTCTCTTTGCTTTTAATTAGTGGTCAAAAGGACACAAACAAGCCATTAAGGGGACGAGGTTCAAGCACGTTGACGTGAGGGCGCTGAAATTGAAGACGTGTTGACACAGCAACAACCACGAAAACAAAACTTTAGTCCTTGGGGTTTGAAAAAAAAAAAAAAAAAAAAAAAAGAAGACAAATGCTTGTTCAGAAAAATCACAGAAAAGGGTGGAATACGCATTTCAGCGAGTGGCACTGGCGATGTCACTTTTTTTTAAAAGCACAAGTACACCAAAGTAACCTGAATTAAGCTAATTGAATTTCAAAGTGTGACTTATCGAAGTAGAGAAAACAGAGATGGCAGAAAAAGTACACAGCGTGCTGGAGTAATGATGACTTCATCTCAGTTTTTTCAATGTGAAATCTGGCCTTGTTTCGTTGAAAACAAGGTTATCGGGGTGGAGATATTTAATTGCCTATACCACAAGGTGATAGGAAAGCACTACTTTTGTCTGAATGACTCACTCCTCTACTCACCCCAGTGTAGTTCCTCAGCAACGGAAGGCACTAGCTTTGTCAAAATGAAGCTCCTCAACTCACTTCACCGTAGTTCCTTGCCACCATGATGGCACAAGATGGTGCAGAAGCAATATTTTTGCCTAACATGCTGACTTGCGGGTGACGTGGTGGTCGACTGCTTAGCACGTCCGCCTCACAGTGCAGAGGTGTGGGGTTGGATTCCTCTGTGGAGTTTCCTTTTTCTCCCCGGGCCTGCGTGGATTTTCTCCGGGTAACAACCATTCACGCTCACAATCACACCTTGGGACAATTTAGTGTTCCATTAAGACTGCCATGCATGTTTTTGGAATATGGGAAGAAACCAGAATACCCAGAGAAAACCCACACAGGCACGGGGAGAACATGCAAACTCCACACAGGAGCCAGAATCGAACCCTGCACCTCTGCACTGTGAGGCGGATGTGTTAACCAGTCGATCACTGTGCCACCTTATACATAAGCGGTAAAAAAAAAAATCCCCCCGACCCCCCAAGTCAAAGTTTCAAGTATTTCATCAAACCTTGCTGCTAATTACAGAGCTTTGTGTTTGGTCGAAACATTCCTCATTTTTTATTTTTTTTTATTATTATTTTTTTTTAACGTTACACAGTAAATGACTGTAAAATGTTTTTTTTTACTGTTGAAGTCAGGACATTGATTACTTCTGGCAGCTCTGCAAATTTCCAGGTATTTACAGTATAATGTTCGTCTTCAGCATTCGCCCGCAGGTCCCATGCAGCGTGTTCCTGGAAACACAACACGGCTGCCGGGCGTCGTGGAGAATTGATTTAGCCGGGTGGGCCCCGAGAAGCAGCTTAGAAACGGGGCATTATTGACCTCATGTTGATGCATTTTTAATGTTTTCAACACTTCGTCTCCCCTGGGTGTGTATATACAGTATGTGTGTACGATGTGTTTGGGTCGCTGACTGATGACCTGCTGGTTATTGGTCACCAATTCCTGCGTGAATTATTCAGGAGGAAGTCATTTGCGTCAGAGGGGTGTCAATTACCACACGACAGCTGCAATAAGTGCGATGTGTAATCTCTCATGGCAATCACACCTTATTAACACTGAAAAAGCGTCAATCAAATGAGATCACTGTGTGGAAAAAAACAAAACAAATCTGACTTTTACAAAGATAGCAACATTTACGTTTGATTGACGCAGTCAGATGTCATCGTCACTCCACTGTTCAATTCGTTCCACGTCTAATCCTTCTCAAATGAATTTCCCCCATTGATTTTAATCTAACCCAATGCCCGCAAAACCACCCCAAAAAGTTTTTGGACATCTTTTTTAACAAGAAAATACAGCACTCTACACTATTGCCCTTGCTAGAAACACAGTAATAGGATCATTAAATACAATGTGAATAATTAAACATTTTTCTGCTTTCATTCACTCGGCATTGTGCTGCTCCTTCCGATGTTCGCACACAGGCGACCAGGGGGAAGCGTAGTCCATACATACTGTGCATACATAAATTTTAAAACTATAGATCGTCACCGATTACCTTTAGGGCTGCAACTGGCGATTATTTTAGAAATCGAGTAATCTGTCACTTATTTTGTTGATGAGTGGATGAATCAAAATCAACAAATGTCTTTCTTGAGAATCTTGACAAATGTGATCATCGATTAGTTGTTTATCAATCGTTGCCCTTCGAATGACATTCCTCTCTGCCATCTGTGCGATGAAGCGCAACATGTATTATTTCTCACGCGTACGGTCTTCATCATCGTGCCCTCCGCTTGCCTGCCAACGGCAAGGCGGACACCTCTGCCGTTTGCATGTCAACATGGCTAATCTTACAACTTCCAAGGGGTCTCGCGCATGTGCCCCCGCAAAGGCTTCAAGTCGGTGACAAAGGACTCATAGGCAGTGAGAAAGAGAAAAAAAAAATGGGGTGAGTCACGCATTCCTCTGAGCAACGTTTTTATTGTGCGGCTCGCCGGCGCATTCATTGGGGCTGAAAAGCCAAACATTTCTGTCATCTCCTGTTTGCTCAAGAGCAGAGCCAATCGGAATACGTTGGGTGTGTGTACTCAGGGAGAGCACACGCGACATGACACCTTCTGTGACACACACACACACACACACACACACACACACACACACACACACACACACACACACACACACACACTAAACTGTGAGATTTTACTTCAGAACTCGGCACTTTTCGAGGACCACTGTGTGTTTGGGCCTTGATCAGAAGTACTTCAAATTTTGGTCATTTCGGGGGTAGTACTTTCAAAACATTCCCGGTAATCATTTTCATAAATGATTCCAGTAAACAATAAATGCAAGAATTTTCTGGGGCTAAAATTTTGCATGTGAGTGCCATAAACGGGTCAAAAGTCCAAAGAAAGATTCATTATTTCCGACTTGGAATGAGTCCATTTCTTCACGTTTTTTGGATCCGAAAAAACGCAGACTCAGACAAAATGCGAAAACAAAAATATGTATGAACAGAAAAGCATAACGACAAAGTTACAAACAGAAATTGCTGGTCACTAGGAGCCAGGAAAAACAATGCCAAAACAATTACACGAAACAAAATAAGAGCAAGATCAAAGACAAAAATGAAATCAATAACGTCAACAAATGGGGAACTAGAGAGCAACAACGACGACGATGAGATCGAGAAAACAACACTTGCGCATAAGCAGCTAACAAGGTCAATAATCCGACAGTGACTAGGCAGCCTTTCAATCCTTAAATATGTGGCAGCAGGTGTGCACGCTGGCAGGAAAGCCTTCCTCTGCCACCTGCTGGAGACACACAAGAAGAGAATCAAAATTCCCACCGTGGCGACTTAAAGGTGAAAGAAAATCTGCTCAATTGATTAGAGTGCAGCTGCAGCTTAGCTCAGGAAGCAGCAGCCCAATCGTTCCGTAATGAAGCTGCGCGGCTTCTCTAATTGGCGTGAAAGGGACGGGACGAGCGCACGGAAGAGGATGTCGCTGAAAGAGGAGGAAACCACGCAGGATGGAAAGGATTGGAGGGAATGAAAAGAAAGTGTTCTCATGTAATAGCAAAGCTGTTCGCAATCAAGTCAACATCCGCAAGTACGTTTGTGTGATGTTCTCTGAGATACCATATTTTATTTCTACCATGGTCCCAATACGTTTGTCTGTATAGTGTTGAGGTTCAAATGCTGTTTGGCTCAAGGGCTACGGGTTCCCAACCCCTACGATAACGATGCCAATGATGGAAACAAAGTCGTGTGGCGGAGTAGAAGTCGGCAGCTCACTGCATGCGGCGTCGCCGCTCGGCTGATTCCACCGGCTGCATCTAGAGGCGAGGGCGGGATGGGTGTGGGCCATTTCATCTCCAGAAGTTCGGACGACGATGTGAAGCTTCACCAATGACGATGCCAATGATGGAAACAAAGTCGTGTGGCGGAGTAGAAGTCGGCAGCTCACTGCATGCGGCGTCGCCGCTCGGCTGATTCCACCGGCTGCATCTAGAGTCGAGGCAGTGATGGATGTGGCCGATGACCTGAACCTCTCCTTTCTGCTGGAGCACGAGCGAGATAGCATCCTGAAAGTGCTGCAGAAGGACGAGAAGCTGAGGAAGCGAGAGGAGAAGAGGATACGGTGAGAATGTCTCTTCATGGGCTTCAAGCTCTTATGAAACTAAACCAGTGAATGCGAGGGTGTCAAACATACGGCCCGTGGGCCAAAACCAGTAGAGGGTTTATCTGGCTCACAGGATGAATTTGTCATTGTGGCAGCAGGGATTGGTGAGAATTCTGCAAATGATTATGCTCATGTAGAAAATGGAGTGTAAATAATTTCTTGACTTTCATACATTAATCAAATTTATTGTGCAATATTGTATTTTTTTTTAGTCCCTTCATATAAAACGATTGTGGTCAGGTATGAATATACTATATGTTACAAATTAGCAAGAACGAAAAGTTCCTAAAAATCCAGTGTCTAAATTTTGTTGTGGGTTCAAGACCCTGCCAGAGGTCGAGAACTTCTGATAGGTCCTAGAACCCAGAACCTCTGTGGTGCTTCTCACATCTGATCGGCAGGTAACAGACAAACATTTCTAATGTACAGAATTTTCAGGAGAGTTTACCTTTGATTGGCGGTGATTGGAGTCGGCCGAGTTCACGCCCACAACGGCGCAAATTGCCTTTTATTAAATAAACCAGCATGCGCATGTCTACGAAAAATCTCCTCCTATGCGAACACGAAAATAGAGCCCATAGTCTCTTCAGCGTGTCCTGGCTGGAACACCTCACTTGGGAGGTGTCCAGGAGACATCCTAACCGCATACCCAAGCCTTCTCATCTAGCGCCTCTTAATGCAGAAGAACAGCAGCTCTACTCTGAGCCCCCTTTGAATGACTCAGTCACACCCCAAGATACCTGAACTCTTTCACTTGGAACAGGATCTCAATCCTGACCACCAGGGAGCACTCCATTTTTTTTTCCGACTGAGGAACATGTCCTCAGATTTGGGGGTGCTGATTCTCATCATCATATCTGACGGGAAAAGTTTAGCTCAAGACACTCCAAGTACCCAAAATTCAAATTGACTGTAATTTGAGGTAACAGTTTGGCACGACTGAAATAGAGCTTTACATTGGCGGTGTTAAAGTTCCAGCAATCCCGACTTCTGATTGGAGGTTTTCAGTGCTAGAAAATGCCAAGGGCCTTGCCAAAGGTTCATCAAACTTTAAGTTGAAATAGACAACACATGAATCACTATAAGGTGATGTCAGCATGAATGAGAGAATGTTGGCTCATAGGCTTCATTTATTTTTTTCTTCAAGCTCTCATATCGGTGCGTTTTCCCCAACAGGAAGTTGAAAAATGAGCTGCTGGAGATCAAACGCAAAGGCTCCCGGCCACCGCGGGAGTCGGCTGAGCGCCAGTGCGCCCGCTGCATCAAGACGCTGGGCCTAATCTTCGACCGCGGCGAGCTATGTGACGAGTGCCAGCTGCGTGTGTGCAGCGAGTGCCGCGTCTCCGCTCCAAAGCGGCGTCAGTGGAGGTGTAACGTGTGTGCTAAGATCTCGTAAGTGTCCGCTAGGTTACTGTGTGTCTGAATAAGCTCACCCAACATGGTTGTATGTTTTTTTTTTGACTCATTTTTGGTAGCTTGTTGGCTTTCATGTTCCGAAATCATAACACATGACCAAGGCGAGTGCTATTATTTATTGTGTCGCTGAGATGAAAAATGATTCGAAGTTAAAATAAGTTAACCACAGTAGAAACGTAAACACAAAGACAACCCAATAAAAATGAAAAACTGAGTTTTTTTTGAGGTGTACAGGATGGTGTTGCCTCGCGTGACGTCATCTATGCTTGACTATTGATTATATTCGTTGATATTTGCAGCTCATCGGTGTGTCGCTTTGCAGATGAGACACCGTGTCCATCCCTCATGTCTATTATCCCAAGTCACAGAGGATAAAAAGTCCCCGGAGTACTCAACACTCCGTCCTGAGGGGGCGAGGGGCGATACGCCAAAATCCAGCAGGAGTTCCAAACATCTTGTTGATGGACTGAGAAAGAAAGGGTAAGACTGAAAAGATTTTTTTGTAAGAAGTGCTAATACAGGAAATACTGTACGGTAAAGACAATGTTCACAAACGTCTGAACCATCTTGGGAGATATATTAGCAAAAACTTTGCCAACGGCCTTAGAAGACTTACCACCTAACTGACTGACTGACAAATGACTGTTTGACTCACTAACTACCGTATTTTCTACACTATAAGGCGCACTGGAATATGAGGCGCACCTTCAATGAATGACCTATTTTGTCTTTTTTTTCACATATTGGACCAACCGTATTATAAGATGCAATCTACAGTGCATCCACTAGATGGGGCTACGCTCAAGGAAATGCCAACAGAACGCTACACTACACCGTGATTTATATAGCTACGATCAGATGTCAGTAAAACATATTTAATAAAGCAGCGACACAGTTTACTTAACCAACAGCAAGTTATAACATTGACTCATTAACGTTGAACTCTCTTGCCGCTGCTCTATTTCCGTGTTCAACTGCGAAACCGATCGCCTTAAGTTTGAACTCTGCGTTGTGCGCATGTCTCTAGCAAGGAGCCATTTAGGGGTCGACATATTACCGTAATGACCTTACACAAGGCGCATCGGATTTTAAGGCGGGCTGTGAGCTTTTAAGAAAATGGAAGGCTTTTAGGTGCGCCTTTTAGTGCGGAAAATACGGTAATTTACTTCTCTAGTTGACCAATTGGAACCAACCAACTGGCTAGCTAAGTGACTGACTGATTGACCAACTGAGTAGCTAACTTTCTGACTGACTCAATGACTGAGCCAAACAAACTGCCGACTAAATTGACTTCCTGCCTAACTGACTAGCTGATCAAAATGGGATAGTAATGCTCAGTATTGTCTGAGCTTCCTGCAAACACAAATCTACATTCGTTATGGATGTGTTTGTGTCTTTATGACAGGAGGATGAAAATGGATAAAGTGAACGGCAGGACCTTGAGGTCGGAGAACGGCATCGGTGGCCTCAAATCGGCTTCAGATGGAGACGCTCAGAGCGTGCGAAGCGTTTGCTCCGCTCCAAGTTATCCATCAAACAGGTGTCTGTTGAAAATGAAGTCAACGTCACCTTTGCGGATCCCAAAGCGCAAATATGTGGTTTTTACTGTCCTATTGTTCCTACCCATGAAGGTTTGACAATAAAAGTGGCAATTTTCTCCTTCCTCTGTGCTCTTGTCAGCGACTTCTCCGGGAAGCCGACAGTGCTCAACAATCGACGATCTAAAACTCCCGACAGATACTCCACTGCCAGCAGCAACCGGAGGGTCAGGGTTAGCCAACGCAGCACGCAGCACACGCACTCACGCACTATCCTCGTTCATTTATTTTAAATTGTACATTGTTTGCACGTAGCCGGACGGAGCAGAAAGTGTTTCCAGCTTCCACTCCAGCGGCAGCGTGCCTGAGAAGAAAGCGACAGGAAATGATGGGGGAGGCTACGGCGCTCCGACTATTTCCGTGTCCCAGGCTTCCGTGTCATCGGGTTGGTACTGTTGACTTATTTTAATGAGATCCCATCCAAGTTTTATATTACAGATGGCTCTAGTAAATAAACACGTTGTTAAACAGACACTTGGAAGCCTTTAACAGCTGCTGCGATGAAGTGTGCGCGGTTCCTTAGTAACTCCAGCTGCCTATAAAAGAGACTGTAAAGGGGCACATCGGTCTATATCACCAATTATATTTATAGCGCACCAATTCTGCTCAAGCACCTAGCGTAGAGCATCTTGCCAGAATGTCTCAAACGCGTACTGACGTCACATCGTGGTCAAATATGGATGCAGACAACCTACCCAGACAACACTGTTTTAGTTCATGCTAAATGTTTTCTTCCTTCCATGCCGAAGTCATTCAAGCAGTGGTAATCTGTAAGGGGAAGAGAGGCACTTTCTGCTGGACTAAACATGACCAGAATCACTGATTTATAACTGACATTAAGAACCAAGCTTCTAATAATTGAGCCATTAAACTTTATGAATTTATTCCCAACCGTTTTTTTTCCTCAGGTTAGTGTTTGTTTCTCTTGGCTTTCTTCTTTGTCCAATCAGATTTCAGCTTCTATGTGCTGTTATGTCAAACTAATCTGCCCAGGGCGTTCTGAATCAGTCTTGCTGAACAACATGGCTTGAATTAATTACAACATCCGTGGACTCTTTCTTTAATCAATCAAATTTCCAGATTTCAATGACATCAGCAATTATCTGTCCTTCTATTGGTTGGTCAGAGCAAAATTTATTCAAGCCAAGTTCAAAAAGTAAAACACGTCTGTAGCCATCTGCAACCATTCATACGTTTAATGATCAGCATCTCTGCTTGACATTATGAATTTTAAAAATGTTTTTATCATGTTAGTAGATAGATATTGATTCCGAATGTTTCATTATGACGTGCGTGGCATTGGAACGTAATCAACGATCGACAATTGTGCCATGATATTGGTGGTAATTTTCTACTTAGGGCCCACTAACCAAATGAAGGACCCATCACGTCAAGGAGTCATGCCATTCTGGACCCTAGAACAGAAGAAGGGCCTTAGCATCAAGTTGAAAGCATAAAATTGTCCAAAATACGATGTTACAATGAGGAATCACAGACAACGGGGTTTAGGTCAACCACTGATTTAGTGATAAATTAATTGAAGAGGTGTGTTGTAATAGTTTTGGCTATTTGTGCATTTACATGTGTCTTGTTGATTTGTATTTGTTTGTTTTTTTTTAGAATGCCGCCAATTATTTTTTGCTGCTGTTCCCATTCACTTCTGTATAAGGCACCTCTGCATTATTTAGAGTTTGGCATTCACATCCGCATACAGGTTATTTGTTAATCATGTACAATTGCCATATACACTTTTGCAGCTCATTCTGCCTAATCTCATGTTGTAAATGTGGACATGGATATTTTGGGATTATTTGATTTCAGTATTTATCACGAAGGCCATTACAGTCAAACCTCGGTTTTCGTCCATAATCCGTTCCAGAAGGCTGTTCGAAAACCGAAATTGTTCGAAAACCGAAACCACGCTCTGTAAAAAAAAAAAAAAAAAAATGTTTATTGAACACGTCTGCTCACAATGGAAAGCGACACGAGGAAGCGTCACTTCCTCGTCTACCCGAGGAAGCGTCATTTCCTCGTGTAAGGAAGGCAAGAGGAGTCAAGTGGTGCATTCAAGTGCGCTCAGTTTGTTCGAGAACCGAAATTTTTTTCGTCATCCGAGGCATAAAAAACTCGAAATTTTTGGTCGAAAACCGATTTGGTCGAGAACCGAGACGTTCAAAAACCGAGGTTTGACTGTACTCTATTCCTCTCTTGTCAATCAGATCACAGTCGCTCTGAGATGGACCTATCGGCTGCAGGATCAGAACTCAGTGACGACACCTTCAGCCTCAGAAGCCGCTCTGTGCCAGGTCTCAATGAGACGGTAAGTAGCCCTAACTCATGGAACAGTAGCATGTGTGTCATGCTGCAGTCCAGACTTTTTGACCTTTTTTTGGCCTTTCTACATCCAACATTTACATCCCAAATTAATCCAAAAATAAATTTGCGTTGTGTGTATACTCATGGCTGACTTGATTTTTGTGGCCATGTTTTTCCATTTATGTGCAGCATAACAGCTCAATGCAGTTTCACCCTGTTTCAAAGCAAACATTAACAGTTTAGAGTGTTCAACTCAGCTAAGATTTTGGAAATGTTATTTATTTTGTTTTCAAACCTACTTATTGATTTTTTTTAATTGATATTTTTTTGAATGATTTTTCAAATGACGTGACCAAATGTGGTTCATTGATGACAAATGAGGATTTTGCTTTCATTTGTTTTGTTTTGAAGGTAAGCGGAGCGTGTTTGGCCGATAGTTTAAGGCTTAGACACACTTTGGCTCTCAGCGGCTTACAGTAGTAAGAACAAAAAATGATCACACAGTGTTCTGACTCGTCTCATTGAGTTTTTGGAATCTGGCTGTATGCGTGCGCACACGTACACACGGCACCGCAGTGACCAATCACGTTAGGAGGGCCCCACCTCCACCTGCCCTCACTTTCAACGTGATGGTCCACAGGAGTTCTCCGACCAGGACGGCGAGGAAGACATCGACGCCCTGATGTCGGCCCACAGTCAGACGGCGGGACGCCACCTCAGCAACGCCGTGTCCACGGTAACGACGCGACCTCTTTTGAACCGCTACTAAGTGCACATGGCGGGGGGAAGCGTGAATATACGCAACCTTGTGGTGCAGTGCAAACACGCTCAACACCTGCTGTGTGTCTTGGCCGTGTAAATAGGCAGGGAGCTTGAAGGCATCGCAAACACTATCCTGCCGCTGCACACACAGGGCGCCGAACTCAACAGTTTTGTTTTATGATATCATAACATTGATTGTGGCGTGCCTGAGAATTATATCCACCGTGCAGTACATTGATTGAGGGCGTGGGTGGAGGATGTGGTGTATCGTAATACACACAATGAACACACAGGATCTGCTATGAAGTAGACAAACAGTACCGGAGGCAAATTAAGTTGAAATGTTGTCAAGTTACAATATCAGACAGGAAAAAAAAAAAAACGATGTCTGAGTGTAAGGGACACGCAATCTAGTCCGGCGCTGCTTGAGCTAGAGAAGTGGTTCTCAAAACTTTTTACCCCAAGTACTGCTTCAGAATAACACGAAGCTCTCGCAGCACTTCCATCATGACCACCATAAAATACAGCTTTCTGATAATGTTCAGAACGTTCGTAAAGTCATATTGCTGCAAGAATACAGTCATTGTCTTATGAGATAAAAGTTGAATCATTTCAACCAGTCCCAGTCTTAAAATTGTGATTAAAATGACAACGTTACAAGAATGAAGCGTTAAAAATAAAGTTGGGTTTCATGAAGAAAAAGTCATATTTTTTTCCAGGAAAAAAATAGTCTCCAAAAAAAATTGCAAGGAAAAGGTAGTTCAAGAAAAAGTCGCAGCCTCACGAGGAAAAAAAAAGTGAGTGAATTGTGAGATTTTTTTTTTCCTCAGGAAGGGAATTTAACTAGAGAAACTCGTGTTAAAAAATATCGCTTCCTAAGTCACCTTTTTAATGAAATTAAATCTTAATTCGATATTTGTATATTTATATAGCCAAGTGACATCACTCGCTTTCAAACGGTCTCCCACCTGTTTGTTTTAGTTGAATAACAAATGTTTTCACTTGTGATTAAAATGTGAATAAGTAAATATTATCATCAGGTTTGGAATTGAACAAGTATTGTACTGTATTAGTGATGCCCAAAAAAATATATAAAAACATTTTGGCTCCAATACTGACGGAATTTTAGTGTTCTCACATTCATATAGCGCACGTTGAGATTGTGAGGAACAGGTTATTGGCATTAGCACTGATGTAAGGCTATTGTGACTCAAGCCTAGTGTGATGTTAGCACTTTAAAAAAAAATCTTTACAAGTAATAGAAAGGCTATTCAAAAGAATTTACAGTCGCAGTATGAATATATGGATGTAATGTAATATGATGGGCCAAGCTGAGTGAATACAATGGAGGAAGGGGCCTTCAATTTGATTATGTGCGCTCGTGCTGATATCACGGCCAATTCCGGATGAGCCGTAATCTCTGTATCTTGGCTCTGATAATTGCCATGGTAACCAGTGTGATGTTGTTCTTGGATGTACTGCTCTCTCTCTCTCTCTCTCTCTCTCTCTCTCTCTCTCTTTTTTTTCCTCTTCTTAACCCTCCGCTAGTCTTCCACTCCTGCCTCAGAGAGGAGGTGGGCCTTCCTCAATGTCCCCGACTCAGACGCTGAGACAGTAAGACTCCCGCTCCACTTTTTCTAATCCAAAGTGCAATGTGAAGCAAATATACAGTCAAGTGGTCATGTTTCATATTGATGTAGTTCATAGAGGACAATTCCAGGAGGTTTCTCGTAAATTCCCAGTGGGAAGTTAAGTTAGGGATTTTTGAAAATACATTGGCGCCTTGAGATACGAGCTGTCCTCCAGTCGTCTTTTTGCTTTGACTTGTGGGCAAAATGTTGGCAGTGTAGTTTGATTGCCATTCTGTCGAACTGAGCATGAAACAAAGAGTTAGATATGTATTCAAAACAACCACATAACTTTGCTTTAACATCTCCCAGTTCCGAATGCTAACACAAACTGGGAAATGGCATGGACGAGCTAACGGATATTTAATCAGCGCTTCTGATGGGTCGGGGGTGGGGGGGCGGTGCATGGGACACTTCCTTACCAGCAATGTCAGCCATCTAGTAGTGAATGGTGAGATTATAATTTCAAACTATGCAGTTGCACCCCCCCCCACCCCCCCTCATTTTTTGAGAAGGGAAATTAATCGAGGCGCCACTCAGAGTGTGGGTTGTCAATTGCCCATCCCTGTGCTAGAGGAATAAAATTGTACTCTATTCTTTGCCGTCAAATGTAAACTGGGAAAACAATATAAAAGGGTTAAAAAGAAGTTATTATAAAGTTTGGGAAATGGATGTCCTCCCGACAAACTTTTATTTCAACCAATTCACCTCACTTCACCTCCGCTCCTTCTGCTTTGTCGTCATCCCCTTGGGCCATCATGGACCTGTGCCTCTCATGTCTGCGCCCACCAGAGTAGCATCAGCAGTATGATGAGCATGTACAGCGAGACGGGTGACTATGGCAACGCCCGAGTCAGTGGCGAGATCCTGTTGAACATCAGCTACAGCTACAAGACGGGCGCTCTCAACGTGCTGGTCAAAGAGTGCCACAACCTGGCCACAGGGGACGAGAGGAGGCAACGCACTGACGCGTGAGATGCGCGCACGCACGCGCTCACACACACACACACACGAAAACCATCCAACGTGACCCAGCAACACTCGAGTATGTTCGTGTGAGTATGTGTGGCCATGAATGAGGAAATACTGAGGCACAAGCAAAACTTCTTAGTCTTAAAGGGACAGTTTGCCATTTTCAAACTTGTAGCATGGTTTGAAATTAGCCTCACTGCACTCCAACCCATGCAGTAATGATTTTAATGGTTGATTTTTTTTTTTTCCCCCAAAATGATGGATGAATATATGAGATTTTTTGGGGCTTTGTTTGTTTGTTTGTTTAGCTGCAACCCCAATTGCCTTAATAAAATAAAACACAGCAGGGATTTTATGCTGTTTCACTCTTTCAATTTTAGAGAGTCACAATTTCATGAAATCATATTTCGATACACACACACAAAAAAAAAGAAATAGTGACCAAGTGTGTTTCCTGACAGTTACGTGAAGACGTACCTGCTGCCGGACATGTCGCGCCAAAGCAAGAGGAAGACCAGCATCAAGGCCAACAGCATCAATCCTGTTTTTAATGAGAACCTAAGGGTGTGTGCATTTCATCAACATCTTTTTGGTTCAGCTCCAACTGATGTGTGTGTGTGTGTGTGTGTGTGTGTGTGTGTGTGTGTGTGTGTGTGTGTGCGTGTGTGCGTGTGTGTGTGTGTGTGTGTGTGTGTGTGTGTGTGTGTGTGTGTGTGTGTGTGTGGTTCTTCTTTGGTCTAGTATGTGATCAGCCACTCGCAGCTGGAAACGCGTACATTGCAAGTGTCTGTGTGGCACCATGACCGCTTCGGACACAACAGCTTCTTGGGAGAAGTAGAGCTGACTTTTGACTCCTGGCAGTTCGATTCCCAAATTGATGAGTGGTTCGGTCTGCAGCCCAAGGTAGCCACTCCGCTCTTGAAGACTTCTTCCTTCGTAATGTGCCAAAACCTCAATATGTTTCTGCAGCTGGAGAGCAGCGTAGACGCCGCCATGCAGTACAAGGGAGAACTGACTGTGGTTTTGAAGTACATTCCTGCAGAGAAGAACCTCATGCTGCCTCTAGACCAAGTACAAGGTATATTCACAACTGCAGCGGTCCCTTTGGATACAAGTTTCATTCGTTCCGTTGCCACGCTCTTAAATCAGAACACTCCATTCGGTGATGCCATTATTAGAGTAGAATGTAAAGAGGGAAACCGTTTGTGCGTTTTGATTTAATGCTGCCTTTCAATTCACTCTGCCGGGCAAATTGGTATTACGTCAAGATGTCAACGTATCATGTATACTTCAGCTGCATTCATGGTTGTCCAATGTAAATTTCCTCAAATCGTGGCGGATACAGCATTTGAATCGTTTTACAAATCCTCAGATTTTCTACCACACTGTATGGGTGCATGTCTTTGAAGATAAACATGCTGGCGAATCTTGTAAACTGACTTAAATTGGGGAAGAGCGCAGCCAGAGCCCAGACCTAAATCCAGGTGAAAGTGTGTGGTGTGAATTGAAATCGGGCTGTACACAAGAGATGCTTTGTGAGATGCAATGTGGCACTTTTGAAGAATATTTGCATGAAGGTGTGTGCAAAATATTGTCAAATCAACACCGCATATCGAGTGAATAATGCTCATTTTGGGGGTGGGGAGCAATCGTCCCATATCAAGGGCAGATATTATAGAGGGGGCTTAAAAAACACATTGCTTCGATGTTTATCAGTACCTATGCAGGATTGTAAAAAAATGAAAAAAAAAATGTTTTTAAGTACCAAGGCACATTATACACTGGGTGCATGTTATTCACGGGATTCTACACTAGTTTTATTGTATCCAACCCCGCATAGATGGAAGACGGTGTTGTTTTGTGTGTTATTCTACAAAAAGAAAAAAAACACTGTCTGCTTCTTTTAGTGAAAAAGGGCTTCCTGAAGGGCAAGAAGAAGAGCACCTTCACACCACCCAAAGGGGGCATGGTTGAGCTTCTTGTCAAGGGGGCCAAAAATTTAACCGCTGTCAAGTCTGGAGGAACGTCTGATCCTTTTGTCAAAGGGTGAGATCATAATCACACTTCATAAAATGAAGGTTGTCGAAATCAAGCAATGCGTTGGATCATACTGTGCGCAGTTACCTGCTCCCGGACAGCCAGAAGTCCACTAAGCACAAGACGGCGGTGGAGCGTCGTACGGTCAACCCGCATTGGAATCACACTTTCACCTACTGCGGTTTGCAGCCAGGAGACCTCAACAATGTGTGCCTGGAGCTCACCGTGTGGGACAAGGAGGCCCTGGCCAGCAATGTCTTCCTGGGCGGAGTCAGGCTGGGGGCCGGTACAGGTGTGTGCAAGACTGCAATCGGACACCAGCACAATCAGAAGCAGGAGTAGGCAAAGTATAACCGTGCAACTATATAAGACGCAGTCCTTTTTTAATTATTATATTACATGAATTACATGAAGTAAGATGTTTTCATTCAAGAAAAAGGACATCACTTTATATTGTGGAAGATTCCATCGTGACTCAAATGGAGAAAAAAAAACTTACGAAAGTAAAGAAATTAAGTAGATGAAAGGACCGAACCATTTTTGATTGTGGGCTGGGAAGAACAGTTCGATTTTGAATCAAACAGCAAAAAAAGTAAAATACTGTGTCACGAAAGTGGAAAATGTGTTTGTTATGTACTATTTTCATTAAATCCACATGGAACTGGAACTCTTCCAGGCTTATCGTTATTCCATGACTCTGGACTCTTGTTCAGAACAGACGTCCAGCTTGAATTTTTGTGTCGTTTCCAAAAAATATACTCTATCCAGGCCTAAAAATCTAATTCGAGTTTGACTGAGTTCATACCTTTGATCAATGGCCTGCTGTGTTGTAAGTAACACAATAATAATGGGGGTTATTTTTCGCTACTTGTCCCCTCAAGGCACAAGTTACGGGAACCAAGTGGACTGGATGGACTCATACGGGGAGGAGCAGCGGCTGTGGCAGCGCATGATTGAAAATCCAGAAGTCCCCCAGGAGTGTACTCTCATGCTGAGGTCCAGCATGCGCAAGTGCACCACGTGCACCGTATGAGCCCGAATGGATTACAAGCATAAGACATGTTTCCACCAGGTAGTACAGCATAGCTTGGAAACCCATCTGGCTTGTATTTGGACCGTGTTGTACAACTCGATTTTGTCTCGGAATCAAACTTGAGATGTCGCAACACACAACCCGCGGAAGGCGGGATACTGCCGCATCCGTGTGCCCTTTTTCACATCGACACCGCATCTTCCGATTGGATGAGAAAGTTGCAAAAAATTGGTCTTAAAAATAAGAAGAACAAACAAAAAGTAATGCAAAGCAAAATTATCTGCCAATACATCAGGAAATTTTAGCTTGGTAAGATTTCCTTGTCGAGTGAATTCAGAGATATATTTCCAATGACATTATCTACTCTGTTTGAAGATGACAGGCCCTATTTTCAGGCCCAGAACAAGTCCAGCGCAAAGTGCAGTCCAACTGTGCAGATGGATGGAGTTTTCTTTCTTTTGGTATTCTCAAAGACTTTGCACAGGTAGAAGTGGGCGTAACGGGGCATTTGCGCCGTTGTGGGATGGAAAGTAGCTGACTCCCAGCCAGTCGTAGCAGCATTTGCATTAAAGTCAGGGTGGTCCAAGTTCAACCCAAAGATGAAATAGACTTGCTGGGGTTGGTGCATGTTTTCGGCACACGCAAAGTGCGTTCAACCAAGTACGTTGCAAGATCTCCCCTTGCGGATTATGTAGTGTGGTACCCAGAACTTGTGAAAGTGGAAACACCAAAAAGACATACCCTTCCTAATTGTACTGCTTGGTGGAAATGGGTCAAAAGAAGGAGCGATGGCAAGGGAAGAAGCACCAGAGACTTGACAAGAAAGGAGAGCATCTATTTCCAGTCTGACTTTTCCTCCCCCAGTATGGAACAACCGGCCATGCCTTACCCTCGGATCCAAATGTGCCCCACTGCCCTTTTACTCCTGCCAAAAAAGTCTCAATTTACTCTTCCAAACAGGAAACACAATGCAGCATTCTATCTAGTTTTAAGCACACCCAAATGGGATTAATGTATTCAAATCATTTTTAGCTTGTAGATACCTATGGCTATCAGAGACTTTTTTTTTTTTACTGAATAACAAGACATGAGTCAAAGCACTGATAAATTTGGTGGCGCCGCCCTTGTGAGCAAGCTAACTGCTGTGAAGCACATCCTTGCAAGTACAATGAGTGAAAGTGTCTGCTTCATCATAGCTTCGGAGTGAATTTTCCCAGTTTAGCTAGATAATGGCATTCTCTATTGATAAGCTAGCTTTCCATTTCTCAAAATCTCTTTAACACGATAGTAAAGTACCAACGCTTAATGCAAATACAGTTGTGCCTTGATTTAAGAGTGCCCTATTTTATGAGTTTAGTTACAAGCTGTCGCTTAGTCCATGTTTTTTTTTTTTGCTTTGTACAAGCAAGCTTTAGATACTCCGCCACTCGAGCGAAGTGAAAGACAAAGTGTGATGCCCTCCCATGTGGTAAGGAGAGCCACAGTAAACGATATTATTTCACCCGTTTATTGAACGGGACAACAAGTCAACTATACAAAAACATAATGAGAACAGGAGGAGCTTCTGTAGTCAACAACTAACATCCAGATGCTCACAAGTAGACTAACCTACTCCATCTCCTGTCACTTAAAGGCCACGCCCCTTATAGGCATACATCCAACAACCTAATACTAAATTACATTAAGTAATTATCGTTGATTTAAAAAAAAAACATTACAGTAATTTCTTTCCATTCTCTTTTTGTTTATTTTATTGTGTTGTTTAGCCCTTGCCACAATAAAATTGTGGTGTTTTTTTGGGGGGGGGTGGGGGGAGTGGCTAGATTCATGACTTGTAAGTCAAGGTACAATTGTAAAATGTTTGGTACCAAAGTTATTGACAAGTTAGACCATCAGTGGACGTGTCGTCGTCATCTTAGCATGCTAATGTTAGCATTTAGCTCAAAGCACCATTGTGCCTGTTACACACAAGCTTACGCAGCGCAGTCTCGCTAGCATGATTTAGCCTCGTCTTGACCATTAAATTGAGTAGTTAGTAATTCGTTGATTAAATATTTCTTTGACAACATTCCGTGCCTGCTTTGAAAAAAGATATCTGGCAAAAGGAAGTACTGTAAGTAAGTACTTGACATCCAGCTTTGATGTAAATGTAGATAACACTGTATCAGTGTGATGCCTTAGCCGCGTGCTCGTAGAGGGAAATACGAACAAAAAAAAAACAGGAAGTTTAGCACTGATAAACACACCATTGGTTGACTTTGATAGTGGCGCTTCCATTGGAGGGGCTCACAACTCACAAAAACATGTCTCCAAATAAAAGCTGTTTGAGCATTTTCCGATAATAATGAATGCTAGTGTATGTTTGTGTCATAGTATAGCATTCCTGCACTATTACGACTACTAATACATGTACAACATGATTTTTGATCACAAGCTTGTGCAATACCCGCCTACTGATTTTTGATGAATAGCATGTTATCTCGTATGTCATGTTTCCAAAGTGTCCAAACTATTTCATCTCGTGGAAAAAATATTTTGAAAATAAAAAACTTGGTTACCTGCGTGTTATTTGACAAAATGAAATCTTGCCCATTTTAATGCTGCTTAAGTGGCATTGCCATTTCTCATTGTAATAGAAATCACTTAAATCAGGGGTCCCCAACCGCCGGTCCGCGGACCGGTACCGGTCCGCAGGGCATTTGGTACCGGGCCGCACAGAAAGAACTTGCCTTATTTCTGTTTTATTTATTTCGGAACACGAAAGATGTTTTATTTTGAAAAATTACCGGATTCTCTTTTACATCCGTCTGTGTCACGCTTGACTCACGTCAAGCCACACTTCTCGGTCACGTGACCAATGACGCTTAAAAACAAAACACTAAAGCCCGCAAAATGAGTAAAAATGCTGCTTGGAGATCACAAATGACAGCGGCCTTAAAAGTACGTTCGAAACAACTGGATCAAAGTTATGGCTGAATACTCTGAGATCGCCACAATAGCACTGTTGCTATTTCCGACATCCTACCTGTGTGAAGTGGGGAGTTTCTGCAGCAACGGCGACTAAAACAAAATTACGAAGTAGACTGGACATAAACCACACACTTGAGGTGTCATTGTCTCCTATTACCCCGAGATGGGACTGTCTGATTGCAGAAAATCAAGCTCGGGGCTGTGGTGAGTCGTCATTTTCATGCACTTTGAATTTGCGTTGTATCGTATTTTGAAGGCATTAAACATTACCAGAGCGATAAGAGTTTGCGACCAGATTAGACGCTACTTGTGTTTATTATTATATTTCGAAAACACCACAGTTTTCATGCAGCTCATACCATATTATTTTGTTGTATTAATTCGCCACACCTTAAATGCCGGTCCCTGAAAATATTGTCTGACTTTAACCGGTCCGTGGGGCAAAAAAGGTTGGGGACCCCTGACTTAAATGACAAAATGTGTGTCTTGTTTGAAATGTGTGAACTATTTAGTTTCACAACATAAACATCAACCAAAGTAGAAATGTTATGAAATATCGCATTCCCAGCCTAAAAAAGGCATAGCTTATTTATTTATTTATTTAGACATACTGTACTTGTCATAGTATGGAAAGAGGAGTTTGATAAAAAATAAAAGTTGCCATTTATTTGATTGATTGATGGTTTTCCCCGTTTCTAAGTAATGGAAATTTGTTTCCCTCCCTACAATACGGTAAACAATTAGTCGTTATCCAATGAGATACATTATGGTTGGCCACTTCCATGCATTTCTTCAGTTGTCAATTTGGGCAAGTCTTTCTCCTGTTGTCTGAATCAGAATCCATCAAAATATGTCGTTTAAATGTTAATGGTCATGTAAACATTCATTCCAGCTACTTCCCTTCTCGGTTTAATGTCACGCTGTTGCGACATCCTGGAATATGTTCAATAGAGTTTTGTTAACATTGGCTTCCTGCATTCTATTTAAAGTGATTGCGTGTGTACTGAGACCAGAGGTTCTGACATTGGATTCTGGGAAAAGTTTCAAAAATGTGTTGTTGATGATAGCGAGAGAGAAAGAGACAGAAAGACAGAGAGTCAAGGGGAAAATAAGCAAAAGCACAACACAATACAGAATGAAAATTTCAATATTATCAATATTTATCATTTCTAAAGTAAAAGTGTTTTGGTCTCTCAACATATTTAAACTCTATCAAATGAGTGTCTTGTTTGGTACACGTGAGCTATTTAATTTTGCATCTCAAACATGACTCATAGCTTCACAAAATGATGCCATGGCATGGCTTTCAGCACCCGTTTCGAGGTATTTTTCATGATTTATCTCAAGCATTTTTTTAAATTAATTTATTTGTGACATAAAATATTTTGTTTGGAATATTCTAAAATTACTTCACAGGTGACCTTTAAGTACACAAAGAGCTTGTGATAAACACTGGTCACTTAAATGTCTGCAGACCTTATGTATTTATCCCAACCCACTATTGTTCATATGCCCCCCCCCCCCAATAGTCTGTGGTTCTTTTAAAAATTGTACTAATAAAAATAATAATCCACGCATACTGGCAGAGCTTTAGTTGGACTTTGGAGGTTCCACTGTATTTGATCCAGAGAGTGTACACAACATTCTGACGCACATTATAATCCAGAGAGTGTAAGAATACATTATTATTCAGGAAGTGAGACATAAATAGTATAGTTTTCCACTCGATACAGTAAAACTTTTTTTTTTGTACTAAACATACTTACATACGTTTTGAAAAATAATTATTTAAAAAAAATACATACCAGTAGGCAAGACACAGGAATCAATATGATTGTCGTGACATGTGACTTGAACGGCTTAAAAAAAAAAATCTCCTTTCAGATGAGTGGCATGGCAGAGAACTGTTGTTTCAAACACATGCACCCACACACACGAGGATGGTGTGTCATGATCATACAGCATGTGTTGTGACAAGGGGGAAGCCACTGGATCAAGAATGGCTGCAAGTCCCAGGGTAGGGGGGGGACATGAGCATGGGCCATTATGGCTGACAGGTCTGTCCGGCTGCCTGCTGCATCAGCATCTCGTCCTTGCGTAGAGGAAAGGTGTCAACGGTGGTGAACAGCTCGGCCGCCGTAATCGGGAACGGGTAGCGTTGTTTGTCCGTGCCCTGCTTGTCCACTAGAACCATTTGGAAGGACCTTTGTGGGATCTGGAGCAGTAACCTTGGTAATGCAGAGGACACAGTAAGTAACATCATGTGTGATGACATCACACAAAAAAGAAAGTGTGTGTGTGTGTGTGTGTGTGTGTGTGTGTGTGTGTGTGTGTGTGTGTGTGTGCGTGCGTGCGTGCGTGCGTGCGTGCGTGCGTGCGTGCGTGTGTGTGTGTGTGTGTGTGTGTGTGCGTGTGTGTGTGTGTGTGAATACCTGAGTTGCAAGGCTAGCATGGGGGGGAGGAGCCTGTGTCGAATGCGGCCGATTTGGGCTGGGTAATTCCCGACCAGCTCAATGACGGTTATGTGCCGTAGGTCCAGTCCACACTGGGCGTGCTGTTGTGCCCACAGATATACACGTTTAAAAGTCTGACACGTAATATACAAGATATCCAGTCAAAGTTTGTATTCGTATTTTAGTCTTTGTCCTTTCGACAAAAAATACGTTTTGATCATCTCTATGGGCACTCTTGTCATTCCCAGCGCAAGTATCGTGCAAAGTTAAGTCTAACTATGCATGGTTGGAGGGTTCTTTTTTTTTTTTTTTTTTTTTTGGTATTTTCGTAGATGGGCGAAGGTAGAAAAGGGTGCTTGCTTCCCATTGTGCACCAATGAAATCACAGGGAGTGGGAACTTAACCCATGCGTTTGCATCAGAGAAAGGCAAGTGTACCACTACAATACTTGGAAATCCATTTTCCTCCCGTTATCCAGGTCCAGGTTGTCATGGTATGAGCAGGACGTGTACACCCTGGTGGAACCAGCTCCTTCAGCTCCACAGAGAGGACACCAGATGGGTTTATGGGTTGCAGACCCCCAGCCAAAATATTTTACATTCAATTGAGCCTTATTTAGTCCAGTTCAATCACACCCCGTAAGGTCTTCTCCACACACCGACATCTTTCTATGGCTCAGGTCATCCTGGAGTTGACCCTGGGGATCTCAGCTGATGAGCCATCGGTCTTGAACAGGTCAAACATTTATAGGCAATGTGACTTGGTCGCTTGTGACAAGGCTCTTAGAATAGCCTAATTAGAAAGGGTGTCAGTCATCACTTTGATGTGTACTGACCCATGGGTTAGCCGCTAGATACACAAACTGTACTCACAACGCTCTCTCTCTCTCACTCACCTGCAGATTGGTCATCTGGAAGCGATAATTATGATTGGCAGCCGTCGGTGCGGAGATAATGAGGAGTCGTCGCTTCTCGTAGAACTGATCGAGCAGTGCCGCGGCCCTGCGCACCCCCACGTTAATGTTCATGGCTGTGACGGACAAAAGAATGCATGGATGACGGAAGGCAGAGTGCAATGAATGGAATTAGATTCAACGGAATACACTTAGTGGGCTCCCTTCCCGCTCTCGTCAGGCTCACAGGAAGTGAAATAGCACGCCAAAGGGAAAGGCACATAAATGAGCAGCATGAATAATAGAACAGCAAAACTTGAATGCATCATAACGGTTATGTTTTCGACTTCATTTGTCATTCTATGTGCGTGTGGACTAAGGAGGCAGTACATTTGGGCCCGATTTCATTTCATCACAAAACAGCATCAAGTGCAAAGCTCTCAAGAGTGCTCCTGGAATAATTACAAGAATTATGTGCCAGTCTGTCATATTACATAATAATTGACCACAGTGGAAAAGAACAAAGTATGTGTAAATACAATTTGTATCAGTATTATACACTGTGTATAATACTCTCTCACATACTGTACCTTCGTGTACATATAACTAGAGGAATGGATGGATGGGAGATGGATAAGAAGCTAGATAGATAGATAGATAGATAGATAGATAGATAGATAGATAGATAGATAGATAGATAGATAGATAGATAGATAGATATAGACCACTCTAAAGCAGTTGGGTAATTTCATTGACTCATTTTTCAGATTGTTTGCGTTGGGTCGATATTCTGGGTTATTTCTTATGAAAATAATCAAATTATTGGTTCAAATTAAACATTTTTGCATTATATGCCTGTAATGTTTTTGTTGGGTCAAAAATGAACCAATCAATTCTGACCGGCGGCCATGACAGCCTTAGACTTCCTGTTAATTACGTCTCCACGCTCAGCACCAAGTTCAAGTCGACACTATTGACATTTGGATTTCTTCATTTATCGCTGTTTTGAGAAGCGCTTCACCCGTTTAAATCTTTAGAAAACCGCCACGTTGCCTTTTCACCTCGTGTGTGTTGGACAGGGCGAGTGTAGTAATCATAAAAAAAGCTCAAACACTTCGCGATGGGAAGGCATTGTGATCTTTTTTTCTGAATTCGATTGGCCAGGAGCGGAGACGCTAAGGTAAGATTTAGAGAAGTTAGTCTCCATAATTATCCATTACACTCTTTATATCTTAGTAACGTCTTTTCGATGTGTGAATGTCATTGACGAAGTACTTTGGCGCAGTATTTTTTAAACGCCGTGGGCTTGTGAGAAAGTCATGACTACATGTAACTCTATGGCTACGAATGCTTATTTTACAACTCGCTACTCACGGCTAACCTACTCATTCCTGCATATGTAATTATTATTAGTATATTTTTTCCAACCGCAAATTTTTTCTTTTTTTAAATATGGCCGAAACCTGTGGCTACATGTGTCACAAAAAAGCAACAGAAGTGCAAAAAAAAAAAACAAACAAAAAAAAACCGACTTCGTATGTCTTGTTATTAGTGAGTTTCCATTGTTAACAATTCAGATTTGATTGGAAAAACTCACTGTTATGCTCTCCACCAGGTTTGATTTATACTATAAAATAGAAGTTTTTTTGTAACCTTGTTGCTGTTCCCCCCCCC
>NW_017806074.1:43005-72514 GCF_001891065.2 Hippocampus comes
CCCCCCCAGGCTCCATGGACAATTATTCAACAAGGGGCAGCTACCAGAACTTGTAGATGTTTTTCATGGTGAGCATTTTTATCCATAATGTGTCTGTGTGTATTGGTATTTTGTACATCTCGATTTTTGATCTCACATGACTTTCTAGATTTGTATAATGAGGCCAAACACCAAAACGTCTTGAGAAATGGTAGCCCCACCATGCAGAAAAGGTTTTGCATATTGCAGGGCAAGATGGGGAAACTCCCACATCAAAATTGAAGTTTTGGGTTGCAGAATAAGTAAATTCTTTTTTTTTTTTTTTTTTTTAATTTCTATATGTACTATTATTGTAGATTTTGCTGAATCTGGTTCATTATTGATGATAATATGCCAAATTGCCCATTTCTTCTGTAAGTTTTTTATCAGGTCTTTCGTAATTGTAAGTGCCACCCATGCCATACTGACAGGATGTTGGCTTACAGATACCAAAGAGGAACTGCCCCCCCCTCCCCCTCGCTACTGCCCATCCTGTTATCACGGGCAGTTTATAGGGTGAACAGAAAGGCTGTCAGGCCCACCATTGCCGAGGTCCAGTCAGCTTTTATTGACTTAATTCCTGTAAGTACAATTTTGCATTCTTTCAGGAAATATGATTTGAAAACTGCATTTCATTTGTCATTCCAATTTATATCAATATTTTACCTCAAACCCGTATTTGTCAAAATGAAATTTTAATTTCAGATTAATCACTGACCAGGGTATTCATTTCAGTGAATAATTGATTGAAAAGAGGTTGTTTAGTCCTCCACCGAGATTGGTGTGATACATACGTGCACAGTTGGTGTCGCTACCGGACCAGGTGAGTCCGTACTGGCACACTCGAGCAGCGCTGCCCTGCAGATCAGCGCCGCCCGTGCAAGTAAATTCACAGGTGGCGCCGTAGTTGTCGCCGTCGCTGTCGCATTTCATGTAGCCATTGTCGGGGGGAGACAGTGGAGTGCAGCGTCGCACTAGAGAAGCAGACAGTGGTCATTGGCAACATGGTCATGTCATATACAGCAGCGGTTCTCGTTATACGTTCTTGATGCATTGGAGGGGCTGCGAGGCACAGCTCGGGGATCCCTAAAGAGATTTGCAACAAAAAGTGCTTGCCAACAAATGGGGCACCATTGCCAGTAAAACAAATATAATTACAGCAATTACTCCTAACTAACTTATATCTGTGCCAATTAAACACTGCGATGTCGTGGAAAATTACCTTTTACATTTTAAAACATGCAAGAATATCCCGATTTGCTGTTGTTTATGTGGATATATCACAATAACATCAGACACCCATGGTAAATCAAAGAGTTCTATTCCTTTTTCAATATCCAACCTCGCACTCTGACAGTGAAGCGACAGGATCCTTGGTTGCCCGCACGATCCAGCACAGTGTAGGACATCTTGTGAAGACCTTCGGGGAAGTCCGATTTGGGAGCTTTCCCTTTCAGGATTACGCTGCAAAAGATCAAGTCCGAGGTTGGATGAGCCACTGTGATGCCCTCGTCTGTCTTGGTGGGAGGACTGAGCAGAAGGAAGAGAGGGGAAGAAGGCGAAACGGGAGCACGCACTCTGTAAGGATGCCGTCGGCCGTGTCCATGCCTTCAGGCGTGTCCCAGGTCACCCTGGCCGTGAGCTTGCCTGGTTCTGCCCACTTGTCCTTCACATGAGGACACTTGATCTTTGGAGGCTCCTCGTCTGGAGCAAATGCAAACAACAATGAAGAGAAATCCTTAAAAGAAAAGGACATTTTCACTCAATCGTGTGTCATGTACAACACGTGAAGGTTAAATGTGTGTGGGTGAGTGCAGAAAGTAGAACCATGAACAATGCCTCAAGTCTATTCAGTTATCTAAACAAGTACATCGGCGAAGGCCTTGAAGGCAATGGAGAGGAACCTATTGCCCCCACCGTCATTATTTGTCCCGGTAATAAATAGTAGTTCAATTGCTGCATCACATTTTTTGATACTTTCACGTATCGGCACAAGCTTACCGACACAAGTGGGGACGGCGGCGCTCCAGGCTTTGTTAAACTGGCAGGTTGCCGTCTTGGAGCCCTTCAGGGTGAATCCCGGAGAGCAGAAGAACTCGCAGCGAGAGTTGTAGTAGGAGCCGTCTGAGCACTTGTAGCCGCCGTTAATGGGCATGTTCATCTTGGGACAGCGGATCTCTGCCAAAGACAGAGAGAGAACACCATTCTCATAATTGAATTGAAGGCGTCGGTCAGAACAAGACACACTTAAGACATGCGCTCTGATCAATGGGGGATAATCAGGTTCTTCTGTATTTACTTCTTCGGGGTAAGGGACCCCCCCGCCTCCACCCCCTCACCGTAGCATCCTAGAAAACCTTGTTCTCACCTCGACATGCATAGTTGGAAGACCAGTGTTTGCTGGCCATGCACACCACCTCGGTGCTTTGGGACTCGTATCCTTGTTTGCAGCGGATTTTACAGCGGGCCCCCATGGCGTTCTTTGAGTGGTGACCCCGCGGCGTGCGGCAGCTCACGTCTCCGTGTTTCAGCTTAATTGGCGCACACCACGCGGACCCTAAAAAGTGCATCAAGTCAATTTGTCGGTTCCATGTTTTACGGCGTGCCCCTTTGTTCGATAATAACAGGTGAAGGTCTGTGATAAAGCGGCCGGATGAAAAAGATGTTTGAATTAGTTTGACGCAAAACACTTCTTAAAACACCTTTCTTATACAGGTTGCAAATGTGTTTGAGCACAACAAACTGATGAATTGCAACAAACTAGATGAACAAACTTCATTAAGTGGCACTTACCAGATGATTTTTG
This sequence comes from Hippocampus comes, assembly GCF_001891065.2. Taxonomy (NCBI): domain Eukaryota; kingdom Metazoa; phylum Chordata; class Actinopteri; order Syngnathiformes; family Syngnathidae; genus Hippocampus; species Hippocampus comes. The sequence goes on from NW_017806074.1 coordinate 45,830, forward strand.
AAGACAGTAGTACTTTGTAGTATTCTTCCTATTACCATTATAGGAAAGTGCCCAACCACATCCAGCAGGGGGTGCTGTTTTTATTTACAGTGGAATCTCACCCTAAGGTGTACAATTCGTAATTTCGCTGTCAAAAAACTGTTTCATCGTATTGAATTGAGGTGGATTGCGGTTCTGTTTTTATTTACAGTGGAATCTCACCTTAAGGTGTACAATTCGTAATTTCGCTGTGAAAACACTGTTTCATCGTATTGAATTGAGGTGGATTGCGGTGAACTTGAGGGATTGCAATGAACTTGAGTGAACTTCTTTTTACACTTGTGTGACAAAAGTATTTGAAAACATTTTTAGATTTTTCTTTGCCATTTTTCCAACACTTATTCCGAATGAAGAAATGGCATCAACAAGGGGTGGGTGTTAAGAAGCCTCATCACTTTTTATCAAAGTTAATGTTTTACACTTATAATTTTTATTCTGTGAAAGGAGAACATGTCATGCAAGCCACATAACACCTAGGTGTGTGTTTTTTTTTTTTGTTTTTTTTTTAAGCATAATTCAAAACAGCCATTCCAATTACTCGCATGGACCCTACATGCCCTCCCCTGACTTATCACATGGGATTGTGTGATGAGCTGATTTGACGCAGTCCTCTAGGCACTTTGCAAAAAAAAAGGAAAATGTTTCATACACAATTATGCAGTGACAGACATGAACAGCAAAACGCAACTTTCAATTTCTAGTGCTCATGCACACTCGTGCACCGGCGATGTGCACCCCTGCCTATTATCTTCATTTTATAGTATATGAACCCAGATTCCTTTTAGGAGCTCATCCAAGATTGGACTACTCTGCAATTGCTTTAGATTTCCTCTTTGCAACCTTTTAAGCAGTCCAAGTTACCATGTCAACCACCGTCATGACAGAGAGAACTTAACTCACAGCGAGTTCTCGGAAGTAAAAAAACAAAAAAACATGTCTCCTTGTTTCTTCCCAAGTTGGATACATGCCTACAACGCTTGCAGGAATAAATTCTTGCCGAGTGGTTTCTCATCTGACTTGCAATCTGCATCTTATTTTCTGCTGGCTCAGGACAAACACCCACGCACAGCTAATTCCCTGAATGAGGAGTATCCATTGCAGGGGAGAAGAAAGAATAGACATTGTTTTTGAGGATTTTATTTTATTTTTTTTATCGCTCCCTGACTGACCACTTTGATGCAATTGTTCTCACAGCGCACCGCAACAATGTAAAGAGTGATGTCACCTTTGAATGCATGAGAATACCACTCCTCATCATCGCCGTAGGCCTGCTGTCCTGACCCTGGAGAGGCAAGCAAAAGATAAAAAGAAAAGAAAAAGAAAGCAACTAATAAGCAGGGGAAAGATGGCGCCTAAGATGTTAGGCAATGTTTTTAATACTCTCCCGGGATTTGTGCAACAAAACGGCTCCGGGATCAAGTTTAAAAAATTGCTTTGACATCAGAAACGCACTCAACAAAAGAGAGCGCGCGGGTGTTGGGGCATGTGTTTCTGTGGATCTTTTGGGTTGAAGTCATGCAGAAGGAGTGAACCTCAAATGATCCATTTTGTTCCATTCTCTTTGCACTTCTTTTGGCCTCGGGGAAATTAGTGGTGATTTTTGTCTCAAGGGCGATAGTTCAACAGTGATTTGCTAGGTATGAAAAAAAAAACGTGCTGATTTTGTATAAATTCACTCGCTTATTATCACTCCCCATTCACCCTGTCATTTTTCTAATGTGACCAGGAAGATGAATCCGAGCACTTATTTATTTTAAATACAATTCTCAGCTTGCACAGACGATTTGTTGTGGCAATGTGATACATTGCATTTGAAACCCAAATTGGAATAATAAGCCTATGATGGACACCCGTCGTCCCCCAAGGCCGTGCAGTTTGGAATTAGCCCCCAAAATACGTCTTGAAAGTCAAAAATTCAAAGCGCCGTCACGCATGACCTCACAAAGACATCGTGTAGCTTCAGCTCAGCGAGACTTTTCGAATACTGCTTTTCTTTGGCGCTCTGTATTCTTTCATTTTTTTTTTTTTTTGTATTTAATGCCAACGCAGTAGGGTGCCATGAAATCTGACAGCCGTCGATTTTAAATTGAATTGAATCGAAATTGAAAAATTGAATTTATTTTGCCGTGAAAAAGCAACATGCGCATCTCTCTCCTGGCAGACCTGTACGATATCGCGACGATAATTTGATTGTATTTACATCCTATTACTGTATGATGAATTAATCTTTGTATGACAGATGCATATCTTAAAATCTTACTTTGAACATCATCTTTAGAGTCTACAATAATAGTGACATCATTGATCGTATTTCCTATCGAAAAAAATGAATGCGTAAGATTAAAACGACCGCAGAGGTTTCACTGTTTTTGAGTTTTCCTGGGTATGTATTACACATCAGTTGGGGAAAAAAAAAACACCACCCAGAGTACATAAAGTGCATTTGGAAAACTCTTGTTCCAAAACTGCTCCCCAACAAGCATACTTACCACAGGCCTCAATTCCTCTTTAGCCAAATTAAACAGCAGTTGATGTAAAACAGAAGCGACTACAGCAGCAGAGGGATTTTCAAAGTGTGTCACAAAGATGTTCCCCCAAGACAGCTCAACCTCATGTCGCAAATTTTTTTCGCAAATACTGAAGCTTAAAAAAAAACAAAAACAACTGTTACATTTCATTTTTCTCAAGGTGCTGCCCTTTATGCCACACACTTTGAAAATCATCAAAATGAGATGCCACACACTTTGAAAATCATCAAAATGAGGAGAAAGTCAGGTTGGATTTTCTTTTTCCAATTAGGGACAGTATTTGATAATTTTGGGACTGGTCTTTTTGAGTAAATTTCAAGTGACACTTGTTGGATATGACGGAACACATGAAACACGGCCTTATGGATAATGCCGCTGACTCATCCGCGCGAGAAGTGAAGCCACGGGCGAGCCATCTTACGTTGCCACTCACTCCGCCCTCCTAATTTGAATGCCGGTACATCAATTTCTATGCTGCATTTTCACATTATTTTCTGAGACTCTTTTTTCTTTCCATACAAGCACCCTATCATAAAGCGACTACAGCAGCAGAGGGATTTTCAAAGTGTGTCACAAAGATGTTCCCCCAAGACAGCTCAACCTCATATCGCAAATGTTTTTCGCAAATACTGAAGCTTAAAAAAAAAAAAAAAAAAAACTGTTACATTTCATTTTTCTCAAGGTGCTGCCCTTTATGCCACACACTTTGAAAATCATCAAAATGAGGAGAAAGTCAGGTTGGATTTTCTTTTTCCAATTAGGGACAGTATTTGATAATTTTGGGACTGGTCTTTTTGAGTAAATTTCAAGTGACACTTGTTGGATATGACGGAACACATGAAACACGGCCTTATGGATAATGCCGCTGACTCATCCGCGCGAGAAGTGAAGCCACGGGCGAGCCATCTTACGTTGCCACTCACTCCGCCCTCCTAATTTGAATGCCGGTACATCAATTTCTATGCTGCATTTTCACATTATTTTCTGAGACTCTTTTTTCTTTCCATACAAGCACCCTATCATAAAACATGCACTGACAACAGTGTTTTTACTCAAAACAACAACAACAAAAGTTGTTACTGATTGTAGCAACATAAGATGGCTGCCATCTGGCTTCAGCCGCAAAGGGCCATTTGTTTGTCAATTCGTCGAGAAATCTGTTAATTGAGTCACTTATGCTGCAGTCGATATTCGATTTTGTAGGCTTCATTTTCATCTTAGATGATACACTTCCGGGGTTTTACTTTTGGTCCTGTATTTGGGGGTCACATAATTGACGAATTTTCCTGGATTGCCCTTCCATTTTCCATTCTCCATAGGGAACATATGATGATTGTTTATCGTCATCTTCTGAAGAAGATTTTTGGGAGGGTTTGAACACACACACACACACACACACACGAAATACACAGCTGTGCCGTATATCCCAAATAGTGTCACTTGAGAGCAAACAAATCTGAATTGTGTCACTTTCAATCGAGCAATGTAAATCTCTCCTAAGAGGTGAAAAGCAAGGTGAAAAGTAATGTGTGAGCGAAGAGAAAGTATTGGGGGTGGGAGGGAGGCGTTAAACTTGCTCCACTTTGGCCTCTGCACGGTGGTGAATACGGGGCTCTTTTCACAAGTCCAGGAGATGTGTTCCGTCCTCCTCCAGCCTTCGCATTGTCAGTCTTCTGGTCAGTGGCGTTAGCCATCGAGCCACATTTCTCATCATGCCCCCCCGGCCAATATTGGCTGACGCCGCCTTCAAAGGGCCATTTGTTTGTCAATTCGTCGAGAAATCTGTTAATTGAGTCACTTATGCTGCAGTCGATATTCGATTTTGTAGGCTTCATTTTCATCTTAGATGATACACTTCCGGGGTTTTACTTTTGGTCCTGTATTTGGGGGTCACATAATTGACGAATTTTCCTGGATTGCCCTTCCATTTTCCATTCTCCATAGGGAACATATGATGATTGTTTATCGTCATCTTCTGAAGAAGATTTTTGGGAGGGTTTGAACACACACACACACACACACACACACACACGAAATACACAGCTGTGCCGTATATCCCAAATAGTGTCACTTGAGAGCAAACAAATCTGAATTGTGTCACTTTCAATCGAGCAATGTAAATCTCTCCTAAGAGGTGAAAAGCAAGGTGAAAAGTAATGTGTGAGCGAAGAGAAAGTATTGGGGGTGGGAGGGAGGCGTTAAACTTGCTCCACTTTGGCCTCTGCACGGTGGTGAATACGGGGCTCTTTTCACAAGTCCAGGAGATGTGTTCCGTCCTCCTCCAGCCTTCGCATTGTCAGTCTTCTGGTCAGTGGCGTTAGCCATCGAGCCACATTTCTCATCATGCCCCCCCGGCCAATATTGGCTGACGCGGCTTTGCCTTTGCGCGTTCACACGCGCAAAGCCGCGACCGAAAACCCAGCGCTGAGGTTTTCACTGACACACGATGACACATCATCACTGGGAAAGAACTCAACGCTCGGCGCTGAGTTTCGCTGGCTCAGAGGAAAACTTATGATTGCGCTTGTCGAAGAGGAGAAAAGACGAGGTGATATATCGAAAATGGATCGCAGAAAAATAAGACATCTGAGTGTTCCTTTGATGACTTGGGGGATTTATAGAGGAAATTTTCTTTGCGGAGGTGCAAATCGTGCCAACAAACATTCACCGTCACGCAACCTCCCAAGTGGTAGAATTTAGAATTCAAGCTAGGGCAGGGTGATATGGCCCAAAATTTATGTCACGGTATCAATTGCATCGCTTCATGGTATGGATTACGGCAACATCACTACTTAACCATTACCTATTAAATATCTTGGTATTTTGCTATTCGAAGCTAGTTACTAACGTGGTTCCAGCCAGACCTACGTGACAAGTGCATGGTAGCGCACAAGCACGGTGTTTTGCGGAGGCACGAAGGACAGCATGCTACTTAACAGAAGTGGAACTTTTTTTTTCGCTGCAGTGGCGGCGATGATTAGTGACTTATGTCATTTCATTTTAATTTTACCATAGGATAGATAGCTGCCACTATGTCCGGTGTTATTGACATCATCCATCCCGCCGTCTTCTCTGCAGCTTATCCTGTTCAATGCTACATGGAGATAAAGCCTATACCATCCGAATCCGGGCAAAAGGACAGACTCCTAACTTGTTGAGTTTTGAAGGTCCGCCGTTTGGTTATGTTCTTTCCTGACTTTATTCAAGTCATTCGTCAACTTGCTGGCTGCCTCCACAGATTGGCCTTCTGACATCATTCATCAATCGTCCCTTTTGCAACCAATTACAGCTTTCCTCACTGCATCTTTTATGAAGTCGGAAGGTTAGCCGTCTCTGTTTGACACATATTAACATATGCTTCTTACTTCTCGGCACCAACGGTGTCTGCAAAGTTTGGTTGAGGACACAGCGGTTATTCAGGTGCTTTACTTGGGGTACGTCTCAACAAATCGACTTTATACTGCTGTTTTTTTTGGGGGGGGGCGTTTGGTGTGTGTGTGAACCAGAACGTTCACTGCTTCCAAATCTCTTAATTGTCTGTATCATCGTTGAAATCCTGCAAAAGAGCAGCTTTTGTTTCACTTGCCTGATCAGAGGCCATACAAGGAGATTTACTACAGCGTGAAGCTCTATTTATTTTCGCGCACAACGTACTGGAGGACATTGGCCAAGTTCAACAAAACTGCTTAACCGCAGCCAGAACTCATCACTCTGCAGCCATTTTTATTGCGCAAGCAGGCAGTGCGTGAAGGCCACATAAAGTGGGGGCTAATAAAAGAAGACAATGTTTTTGGATTATGTACAAGCCAGAGGTAATTATAATCCTACCATGATTTACGACGAGTGACCTGAGGATTCTTTTGTCTTGAGTTGTGAGAAAAAAAAAAAACTCAAGTTACAAGAGCTAGATAGTGGCATTGAATCTCACAACAAGCAGTTTGGCAGGGAGTAAGCAATTCTTTAGAAAAAGAGGCCAAGACTTTGCTTGAAGCTGTTTTTTTTTTTTATCACTATCTTTTAACGTTTATTTCTAATCTGACCATAAAACCAACAGAAGTCCTCGTTGTGTATTTGAATACGCGACATAACTTTGTCTTGTGAAACTAGTCATAAACGGGCTATTGAAACTAGCATCAATATGTCAGTGTTGCAACTGCAACAGACGTTTGAACACAAGTGGTGCAGCAACACATGTGGACAGACAATACAAGTCATCGTATGCATTTATTTTTTATCCCCTACAGAAAACAATTAATAGTATTCCAGTTTACTGAACCGTCTTCTTTATGTTTATATGTATATATCAGGCATGCACACCATAGCAGCACAATGAATTAAAATCAAATCAATTTAATTCTTTACATTCTTTTAAATGATGATATTCCTATTTTTTTTTTCATAAAGTACAAAAAGCGTAATACACATGTGACTGGTATCTTTACCAACAAATTTTAGCTGCTGCTAAAAAATTGGGGGTGGACCTGGGGGCTTGGGGGAGGGAGGTGAATTATTGTCACATGGATATAAATATCACAAAGTAAACGTATCGTATCTGTGCTGTCCTTCACTACGGATTCGCATAAAAATGTATCGATTGATCCATGACAATTCTGTTGATTCGGTGGCATTGATAGTCAATTATACCTTCCATCCATTTTCTGTAGTACCTCCCCTCACTCGAGTTGCCGGTGAGCCGGAGCCTATCCCCAGCTCACTTTGGTCGCCGGTCAATTGCACGGCACATATAGACAGAGGAACATTTTCACTCACAGTCATACAAGGGGCCAATTTAAAGTCTTGGAATGTGGGAGGAGAAAACCCTTGCAAGCATAGGGAGAACACACACACACTCAGTAAGGGCTTGAGCCAAGATTTGGACCAAAAACCCCTCGTCTGTGAGGCAGATCTGCTAACCATGACTTCGTGGTTCATTTGCCACATCATTGATGTAAGGAAATGAGGACAAATTCGTAGCCCTGATTCCTCACAGTTTTAATCCGAAGAAGAGATGGTGAAGTGCGAATGTTTAGTAAGCGAGCGGTGATTGAGAGGAGGTCGATATAGCAGTCGCACGCTTATGATTCACCCTGACTTAGACGTGAAAATATGTCCGTCGAGACATATGACACATCTCACAGCTAATGAGCGCGTCAGCGTATTCAAGTCAGGTCTGCTCGGCTGTGGCATCGTTTGATATTTTAGTTTCTACTTCACCTCAGGGCTGCTTCCATTTCCCAGAAAGACGGTGGGAAAAAAAAAAAGTCTAAAGTGCAAGCAGTGGAGGCGGTTTAAATAAAAATCTTCCCAGCAAACCTTGGGGAATGACTAAAACTTTCAATTACCAAGGCTGATTTGCAATTAGCTTCTCTCCGTAGGCTCGCAACATCAACTGCCATGAAGCGAATACTCTCGTCCTCCAAATGTCGACGTGCAGTCGTGGCTTACGACTGAGAAGAATTTTCCTTCGCTAGCAATTTTGACTGAGGTCACTGTCTCATTTTCAACCGTACGCTAAGTATATGAACAATAAGATTATCGTTTCATGAACAAACATTTGCATTTTTAGAAAAATGAAGCATAAATGTTTTTGCTACTCAAAGCAGAGCAAGCCAGTTATTTTGGTACCCATTCAAAACATCGGACAATGGAAACACAAGGGGCGCTAGTTTATTGCCCAGCGCAAGTCTATTGGAAAACGTGGTCCCTTTGTGGGTGGGTGGAGGTTTTTTTTGTTCTGGTATTTTTGCAGGCAAGCGCAATAGGAAAGGGCCGTTTGCGCCATTGTGGGCGTAAGCACACCCAGCCTGCTTCCCGGACAATGGAAGCGGCTCATTCTGATTTTGCATCATTCAACAACAAATTGTGCACGTGAGGTGCAGCTACAATTGGTGTCCACTTGGGGTCTCCCTTTTCACGCTCCACAACATGACTGGGTTTTTGTGTCTTTGAAAAGTGGGCTCTGTCCTGACGTGGGAGTCATAGAGTTGTGAGCTGTTGTGAATTCACTTTAGCACCTGGCTGCTAACTGGCTAACTGTTAGCCAGTCTGCATACTTTCGAGTGCCCGGGTGGTCAATTGTGGCCGGAGCAGCTTGTGTATGAAGGTGCTTATTCCATTTTTATTTTGTTACTGTCTGTTCAATAAAGAGATTGATAGTGCACTGGCGGCTGTGCCTGTTCTTGAGCACTTGTGGGGGCATTACCATATGCTTTAAGTAGCGGTGGTAGGCTGTCCGTGAGTTAAGTTTTGCAGTGGACACATTGTACTTTTTCTTCTTTTTTTGAACGACAAATTAAAATTGCCTAAATGTTTTATACGGTCTCTCCCCGTGGCTCTTATTCCTTCATGGAGTCGTGCGTCAACGGAAGTTAGTATGGTGTACATATCGATATTACTCAGAGTGAAAGAAATTAAACCTCCAGAGCTTTGAGGCAGAAATTTTGATCCGACTTTTCTTTCATCAAATTATTTGAATCATTCGATTAATCGTTTCAGCCTCGCCGCCGACAATAACTTTCAACAATGAAAACGTCAGGGTTCCAATACGAACCATTTCGATGCCCATTTTAAGTGCAAGTGTTCCAAAGAGTGGTACGGTACCAATCACAGTGCAACTGGACCACTTATTGGAGCTTTTCGGCACATTTTAAAATTTAGCCTACATTCAATATACATACACACCAGTTTTCCAAAAACCACCTGGGCAAACACAAACACACACCCCCCTGTAAACTAAACTGCAGAAACACACTCGCCGAACAGAGCAGTCTTCTTGACATTTTCAGTGTGAATGCGTAACGCTTGTGTTCATGTTTCAGCATGCGTGATTGCCATGTACAGCATGCGTCACTTTGAAATCAGTCCAGCTGCACACCGCCTGGCTCCAAAAGCCAGTCTGGCCTCATTAAATACTGTAAAGTGTCAGTGTGTGTGCTGTGTGAGTGTGTAGACATGCAATAAGTGGCCATTAATGCTGGCCTCACGGGCGGACTTAATATACTTTGTAAAAAGGGGAAGAACGCCGAGCTGTGCAAGTCCCCCCGCATGCACACTGCACTCCCCTTGTTCCACGGCCCCTCCACGTCCACGCAACTAAAAAAAAAAATAAAAAAAGTGGCTTGACCCACAAATCCAGGGCACAACATCAAACAGCCCTTGACGTGAGAGAATCCAACCTATTAACACAAGCCATCACGTCCCTAGAGACGAGACAGCAGCAGCGGGGTTGTCTTTGGAGCACCAAAAAAAAAAGTAGGGCAAGGATTGAGGGGTGGGATGGGGGGTAGAGGGGGGTTCGAGTTAGTTCTTACCTTCATATGCAGAGCAGAAGCAGATGTGGACGCACAGCGGCAGCAGCAGAGACCACATGTCCATGCTGAGAAGGGAGACGAGGGGGGACCGGATAGGAAAGACGTTCCTCAACTTGTGAAGGTCTCCTGCAGGAAAACTTCCAGCGCATTCCTCTTTTTCCCAAAGAAAAAAAAAAAAAGTCCCGCCTCTTTGCTCCACAAACAAGGGAACACAGTGTGGCTCACCCCGAGAGAGCCTTAAACTAACATGGACTCTTCATCACCTTTTGAAGTAGACCAGGCCAACCTTTTTCCTATCCGGGGGCCATTTTAAATTTTATCACATCCTCCGAGGGGCATACACTGTCAATTTTTTTTTTTTTTTTAATGTTGGGACAAAGTATTATATGCGTTGCGCATTCCTGTGTGGCTTTTTTAAACACTGTGATGATAAATTAATTGACGCTTTCATGTCACCTAAAAGTTTCAAGACAACTACCGTAGTTTGAATAAATTAAGTGTATCATTTACACTCACTCGTCACCCAAAAGAAAAAGTAAGAGAATTTCTATTGCCATGATTTCATCAGGGGAAATTTGTGAAAATGGAACTTGAAATGTTGCCGGTCCTGTTGTTCACGCGTTGACTCCAAAACTGTTGGCAAGTTTTCCCAAGTGAGTGTCCCTCAGGGTCCCACGAGAGACGGCATTTTGCCCTCAGATGTTCAACAGCTTCGATTGTATTTTAGGCAGTATCTGGGGATTGCTCTGATGTGTTGTGATGTCATCGTCATCTCAATTCATTCCTTGTTTTAGCATTTTGGACCACTACGGTTTACAGTATCTACTCCTGTTCCGTGTGTTCCCTCCTTTCACCGTCCTAACCCCCCCCCCCCCCCCCCCCCAAGCCCAACCCCCCCCCCCCCTCCCATCTTTGTGGGGGTTTGGTCAACCATGAGCGGATCATTTGTTGCCGTCGGTCAGAGTCAGTGGTCACCTTCCTCTCCCGCAGTGGACTTGACAGGCAACCTCTCACTTTAGAGATCTTCATAACAGTGGTTGCGCATTGAGGAGGTTTTTATTTAGTTTCCCACATCCTGGCCCACTGTCACGTCATTGTGTGAGTCTTTTATTACAGGCGAGAGCTCGGTTTGTGTGGTTCCATGGGAATTTTGATTTCTCCTGCAACTGTCTTTCCAGTCAACATCACTCTCATCATATCTTTTTTTTTTTTCTATTTTGGTTTGAGGTTGAATTACGTTATATACATCTGTTCTTTTAACACTTTTGGACCAAAGGTATCACCGCAAGAAAATATTGGAACCACCAAAGTGGAACATAATCCATATGAATGCCGGTGAATATCCAAGTTGATGTCATTTCAAAACCGTAGCCCTCGCGACTTATATTGATGAGCCACCACTATATAATAATAATAAATATAAGATATACATATTTGCCATTGCTGTATTCTCATTTGTTTGTCCTTCGTTATACTGTTGGTGTTCAGCCGTAATCACTTATGTCACAATTTGGTCAAATGTAATATTTTTCACAAATATATACGATTGGTCAGTCCACGCATGTGTGCATTATTATTATTATTATTATTATTATTATTGTTATTATTTTTCTCTCTTGGACATGCAATGTTAATGGTTGAACAAACGCGACATTTTGAAGTTATCCTGAAAAGGGATTATTTTGGAGGTTCAAGTATTCGACCCGACAGCAGTGATATTTAAAAATGTCGAGTGTGTGTTTTTCATTGGAGCGAAGAGGGGCAGATGAGGGTGTCACGCAGGGCGCCTTACAACTGCCACTGTGTATGCAGTTGATAAATCATATTATAGCTCCTGCCATCAGAGTGGAATTGTGGTTAGCAGTTTTGTCTCACAGGCAAAAGTGCTTTTGTGTGTTTGATCCATTTTCCTCCCACGTTCCAAACAAGATGGCCGCTCATCTCAAGGGGGCTCTACATACATCAAATTGAAATTGTCTGAGTTTGTTGAGTGTGAATTCTTGTTTGTCTTTATCTGTATGTGACCTTGTGACTGGCTCAGGCTAGCGAATAGTCCACGGTCGAGCAAAATCAAATCCGGATCAGAAGTATATAGGGAGCCATGAGCTTTGCCTAATATTGTAGTTAACAGTTGCTCATTGGGATGTTGTGCGACGTTTTTAATTTCTCCAAGTGGTCCCTCGAAGAATAAAACGTTTCTTTGCAATATCCCAAAATCTCGTTTGTATGCAGACAAATGGGCTTGTTTAACAGCACAGAGAGGTCATGGGGGTTTACTGAACGTCATACTGTGACACAACCGGAGACGCTTTCACAGCCTGACTCATCACCGAGTGAGCGTGCAAACTGACGAGAGGTGGCATGACTCCAGATGATTTCCAGTGTATTGTGTGCGTGTGTGTGTGCGTGTGTGTGTGTGTGTGTGTGTGTGTGTGTGTGTGCGCGCGCGCGCAACTGTGCATGCGCGTGTCCTAATCTCTGAATCTTGGCCGAAGGAAGGAGCAAGAACATGAGGCTGACAAGACCGAATTGAATTCAAGCAAAGCATTACGGGAGTGGAAAAAGCTATGAAGTACGTACTGTATGCTGAGGAATGCGTGTTTCCGGGAAAACTCTCTCCTGTGAGCGTTTACTGTTCAAGCTTCCTGCACTGAAAAACACAAAATGTTTGTTTGTTTTTTTGTTTTAAAACAGTGGAACTTACAGAATTGAACGCAGTCTATTTTGTCGCACTATGCAATTGAAATACAGCAGTGAGGCCACACTAATAGGAAAAATTGGAAATTGACACCCACCCCAAAAGGTTGTCAATTGCCCTCAAATGCCATAAAATGGTGGCAAAGCACTTTTTTTCCTCTAAGGCTAAAAGGTAGCTCCTGCCCCCACTTCAACAAGGGTCCTTGTCTACAAGTTAGCCCCAAAGCAATATTTTTATATTAGACGTGATTTAGGCCCGAGCAGCCCCCATGCTACCCCTCCCCCTGCAAAAAAAAAAAAAAAAAAAAACAGGTGGGTTTTTTAATTAAAGTCGGCCAATAGGTTAGCCCCCCCCCCTCAAAAAAAAATAAATAAATCTGCGAATATTTAGGTAACTTCACGAATGATGAACAACAAATACTCAATGTATACTGTGATCTGTTACAGTGAAATACTGCTGTGGTGAGCAAAAACAAAAACAAAACAAAAGAGCAACAAGCAAATCTGAACCATCCGTTTCAAGAAACATTCCAACGTTCTTAATTGTCATACAAGTGTAAAAAGAAGTTAGCCACCACAAAACGTAAAACAGTCTTGCCTAACGTTAGGTTTTTTTTTTTCTTCAGTTGTACAATTTCAGGCTTGTTTTGGTTGAGAGGTTCCCCTATCATAAGACTCTGTGGGCTCAATGAAAAAAAATAACAGCTCTGGCAGACTTCTTAAGTGCTCCCTTCATGAGGTCTGATGATAAAATGAGGAGTGGTGAGTGTTAGTGGAACGCTGACATCAATCTCTTTAAATGGATGCACAGAACATCCCCGGAAAACAGCAGACACGACATCACAGACAACATTCGGTCCCGACTGCTTTTTTTTTCTTTCTTCTTTTTGGTGCAACACTGCCACATTCTGGATGTAAAATGGAGCGCAAAACACTGATTTCAACCGGTTTAAATCACAAGAACAAAAACAACAATAATTATTATTCAATTCTTTGAAACAGTTATTGGGAAGTGCGGGTGGACCTGAACTGACGGCCATGAAGGGCAGGACCAGGGCTGACAGCAGCAGGTTAGACAGAGTCAAGCTGAAGACAAATTTGTTGCTGGGCGTCAGCAGGTAGGGGCGGCGATAGAGCGTGGCCACGATCAGAAGGTTGCCCAGGCAGGCCAGTAGGGTGATGGTTACGATGGAAACCGACTCCAGCGCAGCCAGCCCACCGCCACCCCCCTGTGGGGTGCAGTTTCTACTGATGTTCATGCCGATTGGAGGAGCCACTGGAACAGCGCACACCGAACGGCAACTTAAAGGAACAAGCACTGACACGTTTTCCATGAAATACACACATATTGATCAACAAGCGTCAAATTGTGAAACACTCGCTCTCATTTTTTGAACCAAGTTTTCTATACATTTTGATCACATTTTTAGGTATTTATTATCTTATTTATCACAAAGCTTACTTTTTTAAATTGTTTTGAATCGTGTTGAAATGAACAATTTGAGAAATTCCCCTTTTCATTTTTTACACCGCCCCAAAAAGTCACATCTTTTCATAAATTGCTCACAATTAACGCAAAATTTCTCAATTTTCATTCCATTTCTCACCATTCTATCTATAAATGTTTGTCATATTTTAATATACATTACAGAAGATAAGAACACCTTTATTTGTCTCATCATGGAGAAATTCCCAATTTACAGCAGCAAAAATTATGAAAGGGAGAAGTACAAGAACAAAAATGTAAAAGTAAAATTAAATTATAAAATATAAATATAAGCATATTCAGAATGAGCGAGTGGAGGGTTCTCACACGTGTCAAGAAATTTCTTTGAATGTTTGGGAAACTTTTTTTTTTTTTTTTTGCCAATTCCTTGGGAAATTTCTCACGATTGAGAAATTACTTATTTCTTTGAGTCTTGGTGAGATTAAACCATGTTTAATAAATTTTTCCTCAATGTCTGTATAATTTGTATTTATTAGTTAATCTTCCATATATTCATCAAACAAGTCGTCTTTGAAGTGAGAATTTTTTTTAATTCGTTTTTGTACACTGTATTACTTTGCCATACACGGGATCAAAAATTACTCCAGGCCCTTTCGATAATACGACAAATATTTCAGAGATTCTCTCATGGGTTTTCATTCAAATAAACTCAAATAAGCAGTTAACTTGTGGGAGTATCGAGGGATCAAACAATACGGAATTCATGTAAATAAATAAGGCAGGAAAAATTCAAAATATCAAAATTTGCTGCAAGGTGTGGCGTTGCCATAGAGGTGACTATGGCCATCCCTGGTCACCATGCAGCTCCGCCCATGTTTATATCCACATATGAAAACGGCTCAATTCGGATTTGGCTTGTGTGTGTTAAACATGCCGACATGCCGAAACATAATGTTCAACCTAAATATCAGTGAGCACAGAAATCCTACATTCCCTGAACGTTTCATATTGGGGCACCTTTAAATTGAATTGAGTGAATTGGTTTTGCAACTCCTGGCCAAAATAAATACGCCTCATGAAAATGACATTATAAAGACAATTCTGGCCACAAGAGGGTGCTGCAATTAACAAACTAATTGAACGACACACAACTGAGAGCAAGGCTTTTATTCTTGTTCAAACACGTTTGCTGACATTGTTGAAAGTTAATGATTATTTCTACTCGTTACATGGAATGTTTACATAGTCACTTCAAGGCACAATATATCTAACTTAAACAGTGGATAACAACAGAAGGTGGCAGCAGTGAGTGAAAAGAAGTGGACATCAGGACGCGAAGCTGTTTGCGAACTGCGCCTTCACGTCCAGCCTTCACATCAGTTGGATGCCAGTCAGCTGCGCGTACCAGACCTCCAGCCACTTGATACTTTGCAGGTCTTGGACTTGATACTTGTAATCCAGCTGCTGCATGTCGTTGAAGGTCAGGCGGAAAGCGTCAGCATCACACAAGATGACAATCTGGTCGGCAACAAAACAAAAAAAAGCGCGCTTCAATCGGGAGTCAGTTTTGAACAGGAGTACAGATTGGTCGCCGGTCAGTCTTAAGTCAAGTCAAAAATACTTCATGAAAGAAAGCTGCAGTTTTAAAAACTGATACAGACATCCAACTTTTGCCCATTTCACCCTTTGCAAATATGAGAATGATATTTTGGATGTTACGGTTTACCCTTTTCCTCATCCTCAGGACTCAGGACAGAAAAAGCTTCAGATGGAAAACCCTTCCAAAATATTGGGGAGATTGTTCTAAATTTGACAAGCAGTGATGTTGGGTTGAAGAGGTAGTGTGTGGGGATACCTTGAAATCTAGTCCGGCTCCAAAGGGGCACTGTTCGGCAAAGTCCTCCGTCTGTGGTTCTCCCCACGAGTTGCTCAAGTGGGAGTTGAGCACGATGGTTCCACCTTCAAAGTGGAACGCCAGGCGCAACGCCGTCGGATTATCGCCGTCGGCGTCGTCGCTGTCGTACATCCTCACGTTGACGATGAGCCTGCCGCAGAAAGGCGCATCAACGTGTTGTCACGGAAACGGGCCTCTTTGTTGAGGGATGGGGAACCGCCTATTACCTCTCTGCACTGGGATTGGCTCGTCCTCTGATGACGATGCTGCGGTTCACGCTGAGGCCGTGGTCGAGCGCAGCTTTGAATCCGCCATTCTGCGCAGTTGAGAAAAATGACAATACAATACCCGACGCGTTTTACAACACAATTTTTTTCACAGACGATGTGGACATATATTTTTTGAGACCTCTTGAATGAGGTCAACTTAAGACGCATCGCCAATGTCTTCTCCCCATAAAAATGAAACGAGATGCTGCTCAATTCCTCCCAAAACCCCCCGCAGTTTTTGTTACATGTAAATCAACAAACATATTAAACAAAATGACCGATGTCAAGAAGTACTCTGCGGACGGGACTGTTGGTACCATTGTGTCAGCCGTGATTTTAAGGCAGAGAAATCAAGTGATGAAAAAAAAAAAAATACGTTCTTAACTCAAATAATATCTACATGTCGTTGAGTAGTTATTTTTCAGCGTTGTTGAGGGTGCGAGATCGAACTAAGACTTCAGCCAAATATGATGGGTTTCATTTGTTGTTATATTTCATTGGCTGGGTAGTCTGAGGGTGAGCATTCAGATGTGAGCTGTGACCTACAGCGGCTCCTTGCCAGTGTTTTCACTCTGTCCCACACGCTCGGGAGACAGAGGAAAATCCCCAGCAGGGCGACGCCGAAATGAAGCTGGCGCTTCAGTTTGGTGTTGATGTTGAAAAATGTTATTACAATCGCTGGACAAGCTTGAAGAATGTAAAAAAAAAAACAAAATGCTCCTTAGCATCCACAGTCGATTTACCGGGTTAGCAAACATGGCGAGCAGGCACGAGCATGTGATGTCATTGGAGGAACACGACGACTGACTGGGGTCGCTCGCGCAGATCTCGGTCTCCCAATTGGTCCTCGGAGGAGGAATTGGGGTCTTGTCTGCAGGGATACAAACAGTTCGAAAAGAGCACATTAGACGACATGCAAATGTTGTTTGTCATGGTAGTGCCATTACTTTCAATGGGCTACCCCCAAGCCTGCAAGTTAACACATTGCGGACTCACCTACGGCACGCTTGCAGATGTACGGCTGGACTTTTAAGCAGGAAACGTGGTCCCAGCCCTCTGCCCGGGACATGACCTCAGCACAGCGTAAAAGAAGATAGCCGCTTGGTTTACCAGAATTCCAGAACCTGAAACAGATGAACTTTCACACAGAGATGTAACAAAGAGCTGAAGCGGACAAGAGCTCGGCTGCAGGTCCGTCTTTGCATTTCACTCACAAGCTAATACGCATGTGCCCATTTTTTGCAGTGCTTGTTCAAAAAAAAAGGGAAAAGCAATTGAATTCTGTGGAAGTGACAGTCAGGGGAGCTACAAGATGGCACCTGAAAAATAAAACACGTGACCGCCTTAAGAGCTAATCACTCTCCATGGAGCCAAACTGAGATCTTATGTTGGCCAGACTTTCGATACGGTGCTGACATTTAGGCTTCGTCAGCCACCATTGCAGAATCCTCGCAAGTGAAGCTTTCGACACACTGTAAATGTTCCGAGCTGGCAACAGTGGGAAAAATAGTCACTTTTGCTTTCTTTGACATTTCGAAGTCACAACACGAGCGGAAAGAAATTGGGACTTCCTGTTGACCTTGACCTTATTTCAAAACCTGAAAAACAGCTATTCGATGAAGTCATCATCAATATCTGCAACGACAACAGCAGTACTGGAATGAATACTTACGATGCAAGAAAAAAGTAAATTGTATTGTCTGTCCATTTCCACTGTGCTGGAGACAATTGAGAATAGTACAGGCCAATCCAGGCGCTGCTCACAGACATTTGTGCACGCACCCAGGACTGCAAGAAAGGGAGAGGGAAAGAGATTGTGACATGGGTGGGGGAGGGTGAGAGAACCAGAGAGACAGAGAATTGGAAATATCACCTGCTCCTCTCTGTCCCAAATGCTCGCCAGGTGGCCTCCCTTGGAGAGGCAGCTGTACTCAGCATGTCGCCATGACATTTGGTCGGTAGAGAAGTAGTAACAGTGCTCCCTTAAGCGCAACCAGCTTGTTGGACACTCGGACAGCGCTGGAAGAACAACAACATGTGAAGAACCACACCAACACCCACCACGGTCTGACCTCTTTCATTGCATATGCATGAAAAATTCAAAGTCCAGCGGTCATGGAGCACTGTTAACATTTACCATTCTCCGTCGCCATTTCATGGCTTGAGGTTGGGGGCCCTAACAGCAATGTGCAAACTGAAGGTCTTCACTCCCTTGCATGAGGCAGAGTTTGAGATGGTGCGTCGTATTTTTTATGCACTTTTGTTTTTGCGCCGTATCTTATTTTGAAGGCACGTTTAAATGTTACCATAGCGACCAGAGAGCGTTGCGACCAGATTGAACCTTCTCCGCGTCATGATTCGGGTTTTGGATTATGTTTCGAAAACACCGTCGTTTATCCGTCACACCTGAAAGGCCCTGAAAATATTGTCTGACATTAAACCGGATCGTGGGGCCAAAAAAAAAAAAAAAAAAGTTTGGGGACCGCTGACGAGACGATGACAATCAATGAAAAGTGACAGCAAGACAAAGCGCGACCCAGCACACTGCCGCAGGTCGCCTTTTTAAGCAAATGAAATCCACAGTGATTCGTGTGTCATTAATTAAAATCGAGATGAGTGTATAAATGCACGAGGCTTGAAACGAAACCTCAATCATAAAAGTTGAACGCCGAAGGAAGCGAACACATCTCCACGTGAATTTCGGGGATTTGCATCGTGAAGCCAAAAGTGAATGATTTACTCACCTGTACAAGTGCACCAAATGCACACGGTGACGATAAGCGTCGCGATGAGTGGCGTCTTCATGCTGTCAGGGTTGTAGTAGAGTGGGCCCAACTCTTGCTTGAAACTTGAATGCGGCGAGCAACGATTGAGGGAGGATGGATGAGGATGGATGATGCGTCCGGCCAAAAAAGTGTCTCCAACTCAACCGCGTCGCTTCCCCCCACCTGCGCCAGCTCCTTCCTTTATAGGGGCAGTCGATGTGCCCAAACGTCACAGAGGAGTGGAAAGAATTGCGTGTGCGCTCGAATGATACACGTCATGTATGTTTAAAAAAAACAAAGAAAGCTTAATTACTTGCTTTCATGTCAAAAACTGCAATGATCGTCACCAAGTCACATGCTCGTCATCTGTACTGAGGCCCGCCGTAACCTCTGTAAAATAACAATCGCCACGATTATGGATAAATTATATACAATACATAGTTATGTCATCGGACACTTTTGCCTTCAAGAAGCAACATTGCGCTGCAGTGAGCTCCTATGAAGAGGGAGACGTTTATGTCCATTCAATTTAATATGTTGGTGCTGAAGTCTTTATTCTGCTCATATTTGGTCATGCTGTGTGGCTTTCCCATGCCCGCAGTGTAGCTTGGCGTCCTTGTAACAATCATCACGTAGAATTGGAATACTCCCTGCTGAAGACGCACAAACTTTGGAATGCGCCAAGCTGAGAATCGGTTTCGGAGAAAAGGCACAATTTGTGCCTCGCTACCGCCCTTCTGATAATATAAAAATGATATGATGCTCTTCTTGTTTTGCACTCGTGACGCGCAGAGATTGTCTGTAATTTGCAGGTGCCCGGAATATTCTGTTAGCCTTTGATGTTATCGAAATATAATTTAAAATGGCCACATTGCATTGAATTTGATGCAATATATTAGCAAAAGTACAGGAAAAATAAATGATACTTTTTTTAAATAATGCAATGAAATTATTTAGGGGGGCTAAAGACATTTTTAGGTAGGCTGAAGCCTCCCTAAAATAGGCCTAATGACGCCCATGCAAATCAGTAGTATAAAGGTAGAGTGGTGGGGTGATGATAGTGAGTGGTTGTATGTGGGATATTGTTATATAGGTTGAACATGTATGCGTGTAGTGAAGGCCTTGATTTGCTTTACTTGTGAGTGTTACATGTCTGTGGCTTTTTAATAATTTGTTTTATAACTGCTCCTGTTGCGCTCTTATTTGCCAGGAAATTCCGATTATGATACATTGTTTTGTAGATTACATTCACAAGCTGCGCATTTCTCTCGAAAACTGATAAGAACCATCACGGCTGCTAATGTGAGAGAAACGATGGTCTTGTGTTATGAAATTATGTAAATTTGTTTACAACTTTGCTGTCTTTGAGTTAGGTTATGCCTGAGAAATTTAGTTCAACACAAGAGCAAAATCTTCCAGCTTTATCGACGTTTATGTTTAAGGGTCATGTGCGGGCAATTTGAAGTTGCCTTTGTTCAATTTGAAATTAATAACTGCATGTTTGAAGGTCAGCAGGCATTTTTCTGAAAACCACACCCTAGGTGGTGTTAACCAAGGACAGTAAAAAAAAAAAAAAGAGAAAACAAGTGAGAAAATGCTCTCCAAGCTTACTCGAATGATTCTGTTCGACAATGCATTGGATAGATAAGCCACCTGGCAACCTTGAACAGTGCATGGGGCAAACTGAAAGAGTCTTGGAATGAACAAAAAAAAAAAAAAGGGACAGAATGAATGAGTTGCTGCACACTAACATGACGTTTTTGTCACTTATTAAACATTTATTTTGCATGGCTATATTATAGTTTCAATCCCATTTAACACTGAAAGACACACGGTATTTAACCCTGTTACATTATTACCACTTCCTGGTGTTAGTTTGTTTGTGTGTTCGTTTGTTTGACATATAAACAGATTGTCAGGAATTGGCTGAAGAAAAGAAAAATAATCACATCTGAAAGACAAATGCTGCTCAGTTACCACATCAAATTGGGATAGTGTACGTAAGTGCACAGCGCACACAACAAGCGCTGATAATAAAATAACAAAAAAATGCAGCTTCTAAATTTTGCGGGGGAGAAATTACTGACTGTAAGCGACAGGATAAGATGTTACAAATTGAATTCTATTTAATCTGCGGCAACAAATTCCAATCAATGAACAAAGATAAAGATGGGGTTTATGTCAGCACTGACAGTGAACCCATTTTGCCCCAAATTCTTTTGACTTCACGGATTACCTCACTCGTTGGCAGGGGGAATGGTGTCTCTGGTTCAGGAACATTATACAACCTGTTTTAATCGATATCGAGAACGCATTGTCTGAACAGAGTAATTGATGAGATTGAATGCATGCTTCATTTTGCTTTTAGATACCAGTGCTCCTGCCATCCAATCTGCAGGATTGGTGGGGAGAATTAATTCTATGGTTAAAATTCAGTTGAAGAAATGCATGAATGAAACACGCAGGCCCTGGGAACTATGCATAGATTTAATGAAATTATACTCAGGTAATCTGGTTATATTATTTGCGATATTACATGTATATAATTTGTAAAAAAAAAGATATATGTATGAAATCATATTATTTGGTTGTATTACAGTAACTAATTTGTCTGATTATATGCGAGAAACTCTTAAAAAAAAAAAATCAGATTGCCGGAAAGCATGAAAAGGAAACATTGTAACTCTGAAGTGTTGCTGACCACACCGATTGACATACATTGTAAAAAGGTCATCTGTGTTTCTGTCGACATGCTAGAATATCGCTGATTACGTGTCCCCATTTTCTGTGACACTGTATGATCACTGATCTTCTTTTTCTGGTATATGTGTTCTCCTTTAGCACATGTGAAAGGAGATGTATTGTTGAATAGTAACCTACATTTTGCGAACAGATCTGGACCAGGGGTGTCAAACTCCTCTTTGTCAAGGGCCGCTTTGTGGTTGCATCTTCCTTCGTTGGGCCGGTACGACGGTGAAGTTTAAGTAAATACTTGTACAACTCAACTCAACTGTATTTATAGATGATCAATTTTGAAATCAGTCAAATTAACTATGATAGTTTGTTCAATTTTTGTTTGAGTGAGTGTTAACAGGGTTACACGATTATTACAGAACCTTGACATGATTTGTTTTACATCAAAATGTGACATTTCGGTCCTAATTTTAGCAAGGATCATGGAAGTTGACATGCTTGATTTGCTTTCGCGGGCCACATAAAATGATGTGGTGCACTGAAAAACACAAAATGTTTATTTGTTTTTTTTTTTGTTTTAAAACAGTGGAACTTACAACGTTGAACGCAGTCTATTTTGTCACACTATGCAATTGAAATACAGCAGTGAGGCTCCACTAATAGGAAAAATTGGTAATTGACACCCACCCCAAAAGGTTGTCAATTGCCCTCAGATGCCATAAAATGGTGGCAAAGCACTTTTTTTCCTCTAAGGCTAAAAGGTAGCTCCTGCCCCCACTTCAACAAGATTCCTTGTCTACAAGTTAGCCCCAAAGCAATATTTTTATATTTGACGTGGTTTAGGCCCAAGCAGCCCCCATGCTACTACCCCCCCCCTGCAAAAAAAACAAAAAACAAAACAGGTGGGTTTTTTAATGAAAGATGGCCAATAGGTTAGCCCCCCGCCCCCAAAAAAAAATCTGTGAATATTTAGGTAACTTCACGAATGATGAACAACAAATACTCAATGTATACTGTGATCTGTTACAGTGAAATACTGCTGTGGTGAGCAAAAACAAAAACAAAACAAAAGAGCAACAAGCAAATCTGAACCATCCGTTTCAAGAAACATTCCAACGTTCTTAATTGTCATACAAGTGTAAAAAGAAGTTAGCCACCATAAAACGTAAAACATTCTTGCCTAACATTAGTTTTTTTTTTTTGCAAAACGTAAAACAGTCTTGCCTAACGTTAGGTTTTTTTTTTTCTTCAGTTGTACAATTTCAGGCTTGTTTTGGTTGAGAGGTTCCCCTATCATAAGACTCTGTGGGCTCAATGAAAAAAAATAACAGCTCTGGCAGACTTCTTAAGTGCTCCCTTCATGAGGTCTGATGATAAAATGAGGAGTGGTGAGTGTTAGTGGAACGCTGACATCAATCTCTTTAAATGGATGCACAGAACATCCCCGGAAAACAGCAGACACGACATCACAGACAACATTCGGTCCCGGCTGCTTTTTTTTTTTCTTCTTTTTGGTACAACACTGCCCCGTTCTGGATGTAAAATGGAGCGCCCCGTTAGAGCAAACCATTGATTTCAACCGGTTTAAAACATAAAACAATAATTATTATTATTATTATTATTATAAATTCTTTGAAACAGTTCTTGGGAAGTGCGGGTGTACCTAATGAAGTGCTTGCTAAAAATTTTATTTTTGTTTTTGTGTTTGTCCTCAGTCATCCAAGTCATGGTCATCCACACAGGCTGAATCAAAGCAACTGGCATACTCTTATTTGCTGCATTTTTTGTTTATTATCTGAATATATATATATATATATATATATATATATATATATATATATATAGAGAGAGAGAGAGAGAGAGAGAGAGAGATCCAGGATATAGATATAGAGATATAGATAGAGAGATGCAAAGAGATATTTTCAAAAATGACCTTGGCATCTCTGCTCATAGGCAAATGATTATTTATTTGAGCAATGAAAAATTAATACAATTTAAAATTTGAAATGTAGAATTGAGAGTACAAGCCATACACACACACACACACACACACACACACACACACACACACACACACACACACACACACACACACACTTCATTTTGGGGAATGAAGACGATTTGAAAATAGTGGCAAAAAAAAAAAAAAAAACTGAGATTTGGTATTTTAAATGAATGATTGAACATCCATGTCAAGTTGTAATGTTTTATTTGTTGGTGGTGGTGGTCCACCGCCCCTCCCACGCCCCTGCCAAAAAAAAAAAAAAAAAAAAAATCAAGAAGCCACACCGCCTTTTCAAGCAAAGTGTTCTCTCCCAGCACACGAATCAATCTACTTGACCACCACTCCCGCATCTGATAGTTTTGCAATGTCTTTGAAATATTTTGCCTGTAAAAGTTCCATTTCTGGACGTTTGAAGACTTTTAAAAACACAATTTTGCGTGGATTTAGGTAAGAACTCTACGTGCTTGTAAATTCATGATCATTGTTCAAAATAATAAGCACAATTCATTGTTTTGTTTTGTTTTTTGCCTACCTTTCTCCAGGAGTGGCATCGCAGCGAATTGCAGTGTGAGTTTGAAGGGTCGCAGCTGTCTGACATGGAAAGACTTCACCGCAGAAGAAATCAAGAAGCTTTTATGGGTGTCTGCTGATTTAAAACATCGCTTCAAGCATGAAAAACAGGTCGGTGGTACATGCACTTGCTTTTTTTTTTTTTTTTTTGTTCCAATGTCGTGCACATGGCGGTGTTTTAAGCAACACGTGCTGTATTCCCTGCTTTCCGTTTTTAGTATCTGCCCCTTCTGCAAGGGAAGTCCATCGCAATGATATTTGAGAAGAGGAGCACCAGAACAAGAATGTCCACAGAAACAGGTGCCCTCACATAGTTACATGTGCTTTAAAAAAAAAAAAAAAGTCTTCTCTCAACCGAGCAACCATTTACACACTGGTGCCACTGAAACACAACAAATCACACAGTGACGCCACCTTCAACAGTCCGCTCAGCATTGCTGGACACAAAAGTACTGCTGAGTGGGATGCACGTGTGCACATTCTGAAAAAGCTAAAGTTTTACCACAGCACTCCCCGGTTTAAATTGTGGGCAGAGTTATTTCGCTGAGCTCCAAAAGAGGGTCCAAAATATTCGAAACTGATTTTACTATGATGCAGTGCAACGCAAACGCTACCGAAAGAGGAAAAAAATAAAACAAAATAAAAACATCCTGTTGAATATGTATGATCATTTTAGGCTTTGCTTTGCTGGGTGGACATCCTTGTTTCCTCACAGCCCAAGACATCCATCTGGGAGTGAACGAGAGTTGCGCCGACACTGCGAGGTTTGTCCTTCTCGTATGCTGAAAAAAATAAGGCGTTTTGCCAAATTAAATTTTCTGGGTCCAGATATATTCTTTAGACCAGGGGTGCCCAATACGTCGGTCACAATTGACTGGTAGCTCCCGGACTGGACCCAAGTCGATCGCGAGGGGTGTAGAGGAGGAAAAAAAAAACAACCCACCCCCTTCCGAAAAAAAAATTGTGTGTCTGTAATTAATATGATGCATTGTAAGAATCCTATCAGTTTCACTTTCACGCACACAAAAAAAAAGGATTTAAAAAATAAAATAATATAACACAGCATGTCACCTTTAACCTCAGGTGGCGCGTGACCTGCATCACCGGAAGTTGATGCAGGAAGCGGGCAAAAGTCAGTCGACCACCGGACCGCCCGTTTTTATTTTGTAATTTTCTCTCTTTTTTTTCCTCATTTTGAATCGCATCTGGATTTCTCGCCTGATATCACCAAATTTCTCTGACACTAGATCATAAATGGCAACATTTTCAGTTGATTTTGAATGCGTTGTGTGACACACTTGTAGCTTTCCTCATGCATTAAAAAACTTTTTTTGTGATTGAACCTTAATCATTTTCTCCGCTCTTATTCGATTCTGCACGTTGTGTCGAGATAACGGACGTCTTTCAAATTTAGCTCGCCTTTCCCATCACATCCGTTGACAATGTCATTTCTTTCTGTTCAAGCCTTTAGTCACCGCTTCCTCCCCATAGGGTTCTATCAGGATTGTGCGACATCATCCTAGCTCGGGTGTCCAGTCACTCCACACTTGAGGAACTGGATAAGGAGAGCTCCATTCCCGTGGTGAACGGATTGTCAGACCTCGACCACCCAATCCAGATTCTGGCTGACTTGCTGACCTTGCAGGTGCCTTGCAAAAATCACCTCTTCTCTTCAGAATAACATTCATCTGCTCAACTTCAGCATCAATGTCCACCCGCAGGAGCATTATGGGTCCCTGGCTGGACTAACAGTGAGCTGGATTGGAGATGGGAACAATGTCCTGCACTCTTTCATGATGGCTGCACCCAAATTGGGAGTACACTTGAAGGTTGCTACCCCCAAGGTACTGTGTGTATTCCTGCCGCGCATGTTTGCAGGGTGCATGATTTATACAGCGAAGCCGAGACAGCTGAACACAAGTTATTGTGGTGAATAATCGGGATTTAAATACCAATCAAAACCAGTCTAACTCTTGTTTTGCCCCCCCCCCCCCCCCCCCCCCCACACACACACAATTATTGCCCAGTCCTAATGAGAAAGTCATGGGTACGCATGCATACTGTAAAGATTTTATACAGAAAATTATTATGCGGGAGAGGGGGGTGGGTGGGTAATTCAAGTGAGTTGAGTTACTTTAGTTGAACCCTTTCAGGGGCAGAGCGGACAGCTATTCAAATGTCGTTTTCTCTTCTATCGATTAATCTTAATGTCACAGTTGTGTATCACCCACTATAAGGGACCCTTGGGTGTGTTGCCATCCACTGCCATTATCTATCTTTCATGCCTAAAAAAAAAAAGGTTAGCATTTTTTGTGCATGAAAGGGTTAATTTGACCTTTTCATTTTACCAGGACGGATTATTCCTGTTTTCCCGTGTACATTCTGTCTTGCTCCATTTTGGATATGTTATGCTCCCCTTGTTTTTTTTTTTGTTTTTTTTTTATACAAGATAAATATATATATGTAT
>NW_017806074.1:72534-89837 GCF_001891065.2 Hippocampus comes
TATATATATATAATTTATTTTTTTTTTGCGGTAATATTCTCTGGCTTGTTATGCAATGTTTATTTGTACTTTGCCACTTGTAAAGCAGCACTTTTGGTGGTGCTGTATGTTCGTTCCTTGTTCTGTTCTTTTGCTACCTCATGATTACTGTTTGTTCTGCTCATGTCGTTTGATCAGACGTTTAGTTTGATACTTTTCCTCCGCCCTTTTTGTTCCCCGGTTTTGCCATTTTGCACATGCGAAGTTACTTGAGCTTTGAGTAATAAAGACGACGAAAGCTTTCGAACGCTCTGTAATTACTTGGGGGTCCAATCAGTTACACATCGTAACACTGCCAATCTGAACTAAATGTTTTTTTTCCCCCGCAGGGTTATGAGCCACACCAAAGCATAATTGAAGAAGCTGAGAGACTCTCGAAAAAGGTATAGCCCCTTTTCAACCTACCAATTTTTATTTTATTTTTTATTTCCGGTTCATTTCCAACATTTCATTCTATCCCAGCACAGTACCCAGCTCATGCTGACCTGCGAGCCGACAGAGGCGGCTCTCCACAGCGACGTTTTGGTGACCGACACCTGGGTGAGCATGGGCCAGGAGGAGGAGAAGAGAAAGAGACTCCGAGACTTCCACGGTTACCAGATTACTATGCAGGTAAACGAGGCTGCTATTTTTTTTTCTTCTTTCAAAAAAGGCATTTACTGTTGTTTTGTCAATTTGCGTCGCCCGCAGACAGGAAGTGTAGCCCGGCCCGATTGGACTTTTTTGCACTGTCTTCCTCGCAAAAAGGAGGAGGTGGACGATGAAGTTTTCTACTCGTCTCGGTCACTCGTCTTCCCTGAGGCAGAGAATCGCAAGTGGACAATCATGGTGAGAAAGTGTCCAGTGGGCAGTAAAATCAATGATAACAGCCGTATGGCAATAAAATGACCCCAGACTTTAACATCCCTCTCTTCGCAGGGTTTGATGGTGTCACTCCTGACTGACTACAAACCACAGATGCCAACGCTCAAGTTTTAATGTCAACTTTAGGTGCACTCAAGGCATCTCTTCTTCAACAACAAGATCCAGCTGTGATTGTCTGTTGCGCCTTTGGAATTGTGTCCGCGATACGCGGTGTTGAAAATGGACGGATGGACAGATGAAACATGAAAGATGACTATGTAGACATTTTTCTGTGATAGGCAATGACAATAAAAAGTGTATGGCATCAAAATTTGCTTGAATGTATCATCGCAAAATACTGAACGCAAAATGTCTCACAATTTTAACTATTCCGTATATTTATTTTTAAAAAAAATCATATCCATATATATATATGATTTTTTTTTAAATAAATATGCGGAATAGTTAAAATTGCTTTCAGTTGTGTGTCGTTCAATTAGTTTGTTAGTTGCAGCACCCTCTTGTGGCCAGGATTGTCTTTACAATGTCTTTTTCATGAGTCGTATTTTGGCCAGGAGTTGCAAAACCAATTCACTCAATTCACTTTAAAGGTGCCCCAATATGAAACGTTCAAGGAATGTAGGATGTCTGTGCTCACGGATATTTATGTTGAACATTATGTTTAGGCATGTCGGCATGTTTAACACAGAAGCCAAATCCGAATTGAGCCGTTTTCATATGTGGATATAAACATGGGCGGAGCTGCATGGTGACCAGGGATGGCCATAGTCACCTCTACGGCCACGCCACACCTTGCAGCAAATTTTGATATTTTAAAATTTTCCTGCTTTTTTTATTTACATGGATTCCGTATTGTTTGATCCCTCAATACTCCCACAAGTTAACTGCTTATTTAAATAACTAGATTTGAATGAAAACCCACGAGAGAGTCTCTGAAATATTTGGAGTATTATCAAAAGGGCCTGGAGTAATTTTTGATCCCGTGTATGGCAAAGTAATACAGTATACAAAAACGAATAAAAATCTAAATGTTCTCACTTCAAAGACGACCTGTTTGATGAATATATGGAAGATTAACTCATAAATACAAATTATACAGACATTGAGGAAAAATAACAGCCCTTGGGTCAGTTTGCAAAGGTCCAATTTTCCATCTCCGGGTTAATGTCCCAAAAGTAGTAGACGTCACCCTGCGGACCAACACGGAGGACTCTGATTGGTTAAGAAAAATGACGTCATAGTGCGGGAAGCTTTGTTCCACTTGGGTGGCCCGAATTTGTAACCGCAATTACGATATTCATTTATTCGTGAATAAATTGGCACCGTTGTGTAAATAAGCACGAGTCATCCGCAACAAAGTTGTTTGTATACAACACGAAAGGGCATTCTGGTGTGCCCAAATGCGATTTTGCGCCACCATATACTGCAGCTCCACGATGTGTTCGCACACTTCAAATCTTAAAAGGGCGGAATACTTGCAGAAAAAAACGATAAGAAATAGCCACAGCGACGACATCGAAAATTACTCGCCGACCACCCACGCGTCGCGTGTGTGTGCGCGCATGAAGGAAGGCGTCTGACGGGGAAAGAGGGAGGTGAAGTCGGGGTGGGAGGAGGACGCCATTGCAGCCGCCACCGGTCGTTTGTTTATGTTGGGGATTCGGCGGGTCGAGACACGGACGCTCGCCCGGCTCGAGGACGCATGTGTCGGCTACAGTGATCGCGCGGACCCTCGGCCTGCCGGGATGCGGACACGGACGATTGGGAAATGTGGTTCGCTTGAACCGGAGGATAAAATGCGGGCGCACGCCTTCGAAAAAGAAAATCAGGTAAAGTGTGGGGATGAAGAAGGAGAGAAAGATGAGGAAGACAAAATGGAAGAAAGTTGCTCAACTTAGTTGGCTAACTAACCGGCTAGCCAAGTTGCTAATAAACTTCGAACAGAGTGCTTCAAAATAAAATCCAAACCACACTCGGAGCTAAATGGATTCACATCTAACTCCAATTTCAACACAAACATCGTTTCATGTCACACTTTCTCTTCAATGAACTGAGTTCTCCGCTGCTGCAGATAATATATAAACTAACGGAGCGAGACGCTGAGAGTCGATTCTGCTCTTCCAACGTTTTACGCAATTAAACCGATCTTTTGCAAGAGATTTTAGTTTGTGAAACATTTCCGATTTTAATTTCCCAGTTATTTGCCTACTGACGTCACTAGTTGCAACTCGTATTCGACTTTGAGCGTCTGAAATGTTCCCATTCTTAATTTTTTTTTTAATGTTAACCCCAACATATATATTTCAGGATTATTTTATTAAACATGGTTTAATCTCACCAAGACTCAAAGAAATAAGTAAATTCCCAAGGAATTTGCAAAAAAAAAAAAAAAGTATCCCAAACATTCAAAGAAATTTGACACGTGTGAGAACCCCCCCACTCGCTCATTCTGAATTTGCATTATATTTATATTTTATAATTTATATTTACTTTATACTTTTGTTCTTCGACCCTTTCATAATTTTTGCTGCTGTAAATTGGGAATTTCTCTATGATGAGACAAATAAAGGTGTTCTTATCTTCTATATTGTATATTAAAATATGGCAAACATTTATAGATAGAATGGTGAGAAATGGAATGAAAATTGAGAAATTTTGCGTTAATTGTGATCAATTTATGAAAAGATGCGACTATTTTTGGGGCGGTGTAAAACATGAAAACGGGAATTTCTCAAATAGTTAATTTCAACACATGATTCAAAATCATTTCAAAAAGTAAGCTTTGTGATAAATAAGATAATAAATACCTAAAAATGTGATCAAAATGTATAGAAAACTTGCTTCAAAAAATGAGAGCGAGTGTTTGACAATTTGACGCTTGTTGATCAGTATGTGAGTATTTCATGGAAAACGTGTCAGTGCTTGTTCCTTTAAGTTGCCGTTCGGTGTGCGCTGTTCCAGTGGCTCCTCCAATCGGCATGAACATCAGTAGAAACTGCACCCCACAGGGGGGTGGCGGTGGGCTGGCTGCGCTGGAGTCGGTTTCCATCGTAACCATCACCCTACTGGCCTGCCTGGGCAACCTTCTGATCGTGGCCACGCTCTATCGCCGCCCCTACCTGCTGACGCCCAGCAACAAATTTGTCTTCAGCTTGACTCTGTCCAACCTGCTGCTGTCAGCCCTGGTCCTGCCCTTCGTGGCCGTCAGTTCAGCCAAGAGGGAGTGGGTGTTCGGCGTGGTGTGGTGTAACTTCACCGCCCTGCTCTACCTGCTCATCAGCTCGGCCAGCATGCTCACGCTGGGGGCCATCGCCATTGACAGGTTAGCACGAGATCATGATCCATTCATGTTTACTGTCTATCCATTTGCTATTTGGATTCAGGCATGACCAATCAAGTCACGCTTGCAGCAAGTGACATACAAGTAGGATGTTTTTTTGGGGGGTATATTGTTTGTTTGTTTTTTTTAAGAAGGTGACAACATGATGACGATACAGGGCCACCACAAAATGGCACACGGTGCCCTGACAGGAAGATTACTTTTCCATCCCGACAGGTACTACGCAGTGCTCTACCCGATGATCTACCCCATGAAGATCACAGGGAACCGGGCCGTGGTGGTGATCGCCTACGTGTGGCTCCACTCCCTGGTGGGCTGCCTGCCCCCTCTCTTCGGTTGGTCCTCCTTCGAGTTTGACTGCTTCAAGTGGACCTGCGTGGCGTCGTGGCACCGTGAGCCAGCTTACACGGCCTTCTGGGTAGCCTGGTGCATCCTGCCGCCCTTCCTGGTCATGCTGGCGTGCTACGGCGTTATTTTCCGCGTGGCCCGCATTAAAGCCCGCAAGGTGCACTGCGGTACGGTGGTTGTCTCCCAAGAGGACGGCGGCGGCAGCGGCTCGCAGAGGAACGGACGCAAGAACTCGAGCACGTCGACGTCGTCCAGCGGTAGTCGGCGGAGCTTGGTGTACTCCGGGAGCCAGTGCAAGGCCTTCGTCACCATCCTGGTCGTGATCGGGACTTTCCTCATGACCTGGGGGCCCTATGTGGGTGTGGTTTGTACAGAGGCCCTGTTCGGACAGGGGAGCGTCTCCCACGGGCTGGAGACTCTGGTGGTGTGGCTGTCCTTCTGCAGCGCCGTGTGCCACCCACTCATCTACGGCCTGTGGAATAAGACTGTGAGGAAGGAGCTTCTGGGCATGTGCTTCGGTGATCGCTACTATCGAGAGTCCTTCGCCACGAGGCACAGGACCTCGCGCCTTTTCAGCATCTCCAACAGGATCACAGGTTTGTGTTCAACTCGTTTGTGCAGTTTTGATTTTCAAGTCATTTTACTGGAATTTTGGCCCCCTGTGCATTTCAAAATGTATTGAAGATGTATACATCTTTTTCTTTTTTTTTTTGAGAATGTAGAATTTTTTTTTTTACACTGTGCATCTGTAAACAACAGTAATCTTAACATAAGCTTTCACGACACATTCAAGGGAACCATTTTTACAAATCACCCATTCTGAAAATTAAAAATGCAAACGAACCTTGGTTTTTGTAACCCATTCTCATAAGTCTGATTAAAACCAACGAAATATATTCCATAGCAAATAATGTAAATTATGTTGAAAATTTTAAAATTATCCAACTCCTTAAAATATTCTCAAATTTCTGTCGTGTTACATGAAAGCAGACCAATTATTTTTGCGTATAGATAAAATAAGACATTTGCAAACATCTTGTATTTTGGAAAACCAATGATCATGTTTATCTATTTTATGACATGTTACAGACCAGTTACTAAATCCTACCGAGTCCACCTTGGTGCATGGTCTTGTCCATCGGTAAAAAAAAAAAATTGTTTTTGAATCAAGCAACAGAAATTTAAAAATGTATTTTTATCTGATTCATCAATAGATATTCAAGTTATAATTTTGTTTTCACCAGACTTGGGATTGTCGCCCCACTTGACGGCCATGTTGGCAGGAGGCGGCCAGCTTCTTACCCCGGGGAGTAGCACTGGAGACACCGGCTTCAGTTTTACTCAGGACTCGTGTAAGTGTCGCGCACACACCACGCAGTGAAAATATTTTTCAAGGAGAATCTCCCCATCGCTGTACTTATATATGCAGAATATTACACGCATTGCACAAAGCAGAAGAAAATAGTCCAAAGCAAGGCGTGCACATTTCCTTTTAACACTGTTGTTTCCAAGACTTAAGTAGCCTACATTTAATGTCAGGTCATTGTTTTTTGATACTTTAGTCCAGCAACTGTCAGATATTTCAAGACTTTTACTCAAGTACTATTCTCCAATGTGGCTTGAACTTGCACCTGTTAATTTCTGTTCGGATATTGGACTACTCTTTCTACATTTTCTCTACCATATTTGCACCCCCCCCCCCCAAAAAAAATTGTACAGTAATCCCTCGTTTATCGCGGTTAATGGGGACCAAAACCAACCGCGATAAATGAAAATCCACAAAGTAGCGAACAATAAAAATATACAGGTAAAAAAAAATATATATATATATATTTAAGTCCGCAAACGGTCCGCGAGAAGCTACAAAACAACAGCGAGTCACATAGAGCAACTTATGCAGTACTGTACTCCATGTATGATTTTTTTTTTTTTTTTTAAATTATGAATATGTTTGAAAAAATCCACGATGCACTGAAGCCGCGATAAACGAACCGCGAAATAGCGAGGGATCACTGTATTACTACCTGGGTTAGACACGTATTGTCTGCCATCTAGTGGATAATGTAATTATTTTGCCTGTCGGCACTATGTAGCTTGGCTCGTGACAGGTCGGGAAACACTATACTGTGTTAGTTAAAACATTGTTCATAAATAATTGATGATGGATTGTTTGATCATGGAACAGTTTGTTTCCTTTGCTACTATTTTGGATATTTGAAGACCCCCGTTTGCATGGTCACCCCCACAGGTACAGATGTGATGCTGCTAGACAACTTTTCCACTGATGGCTCCTGTCATCCACATTATTCCTTCAATCCGTCTGGGAAGAGGAGGAGCTCTGTCACGTTTGAAGACCAGGTGGAGCATTCCAAAGGTATTCGACAGCCCACCCACCCCCGCCGCTAAAAGCAGCTCCTCCTTTAATAAAAGGGCCAAGAAGTACCCTTGTGCTCACCCACCCGCTTCTTCCTCTACACAGCTGAGCATGCAGCATCAGTGCAGGTCCACGCCGAGGTCCACAAGTCACTGGACACCTTCGCCTCCTGCCTGGCCAAAGCCATAGAGAGTGACGCCAAGCTCACCCTCTTCGGGGACATTTTGGCTGCTCCGGCGAGTCTCTTCACGGCCCGGGTCGCACCCAGGCCCAGATATTTGGACGGTCAGAGACTGAGGCTGGAAAGCATCGACGAAGGCATCGTCAAAGACGACAATGACGAGCGGGACTCCGAGACGAAGCCAGCCTGAGGTCAGCCGGTCTGTTCGCAATCTTCCACGGGGATCATTCAGACTGTGAACAATTTTTTGTGAAAGACTGAAAAGACATCCTTTATTCCTACATTCACACTCAAACGTTACTCGAAATCCATTCGACCAAGTACTGGAGTAGCACCTAGCTTTCTCAATGGAAAATTATCAACAACATGTAGCGCTAAGTCGGTACCGTGCAGCGGTAGCTTACTTGATACATTTGATGATTGCTATCGAACCTTCAAAGTGGAACACAATTTGGTGCAATAGTCTAATTCCAAATTGCTCCAACTACAGAGCATTTTTAATATGGGAAATATAATCTGAAAAAGATAAATGTAGAGTCGATTACAGGCGAAAACCATCACCACGAGTGGGAAAAAAACCTAGTCAATAAAGGGCATTGACCAACTGTAAAAAAATACAACTAGTAAATCTTCTCACACGTTACGGACACCTCATATGTACTCAAACGAGAGACAGGAAGGTGTTTCTGACCACTGTCCCATGCAGTGGGGCAAAAAAAAAAAAAACAAACAAACAAAGCCAAAGAACCCAAAACATACTTGTGGAGTTAATACCTGAGATGCAAACTGAATCGAAGGCTTTTGATTTTTGAGGTCCAGTCTTGCAAAATGTACAAAGTTTTAGAACATTGCACATAAGATGTTCCACTGCGCAAGCCGTGTGTGTGTGTGTGTGTGTGTGTGTGTGTGTGTGTGTGTGCAAGATGCACATTTTCTCAGTGTGTGTTTTAAATCTGACGCCAGAGTCCCGAACAAAACTCTGGGAGGATGTTATTCGGAAAACATTTAAATGAGCACATTGATAGCGCTTCAGTCTTACCTCATAGGTTGTATTTTGAATTTTTTTTTTTTTTTTAAGTGAGATGTAACCTTTGATTTTCACCACATTGTAACTAAGACTTGTATCAAGTTTCTATAAAAAAAGTTTGATACGAGTGCTGTTTTGTTCACGTCACATGGAGTGCACATGCAATGAGTCAACCAAATGATGGTGCGGCAGCGCGTTTTTCACGCGGACATCTTTCAGATGCCTTGTAGCTTTATTATTTTTTTTCCCTCCAAATTTGTAAAAGATTTTATCGACATAAGCCATAATATTTTTTGTTCTCCTCTCTCCAACAAAAGCCAAAGCAAGTACCCCTCGTTTACATCGCTCCAAGTCCAAGTTAACACTGAAAACCAATGATGCTCTCTTCTGACATAAGAATATTGCACTTAATCTCACACACCACCCACCT
Source organism: Hippocampus comes (assembly GCF_001891065.2). NCBI lineage: Eukaryota > Metazoa > Chordata > Actinopteri > Syngnathiformes > Syngnathidae > Hippocampus > Hippocampus comes. The sequence continues at coordinate 81,138 of NW_017806074.1, forward strand.
CTCACAGCTGATGTATCAGGACACCTTTGCATTCAAGCACACGTAGTTCACCCTTTTACATAAACATTGGTAAGAAAGTCTCTTTAAAAAAAAAAAAAAAAGTGGTGGGAAGTGGGGCTTCAAAAGGTAGTATTCTACACTTGTACAAAGAAGTGCTCTCCAGCAAAAAAAAAAAAAAAAAAAAAAAAAAAATTCTCCCGCCTACGGCTCGTCCTCGTTTTCTTGGCCTGAACCTTCAGAGCGTTCGCCTTCGAGACGATCTGGAAAAAGGTCAGAAGTTTGAGGGTGCGGAGGTAAAAAGTTGAAGAGCATGTGCAAAATGTGTACCTGATCGGATGTGATTGAGGGACGCCAGCATTCGCAGCATGAAGGAAGCAGGCACTGTGATTGTGTTCCTCGTCTCCTCCAGCATCAGCTCATTCCTTGTTATCACCTGGCAGAGGGAGCCAGTAAAAGGGGAAAAAAAAATGTTTTAAAGGGGATATATTATGAAAATGTTACTTTTGAATGGCTTGTATAAAAATAGTTGAGTTCCTGTCCACCCGTCAAGTAAAATTAAGCACTTAAATACAGTAAATGTTTGACAGGCAGTTTTCTGAAAATGTGCCCGTGAAACAAACGTTCCACACTTCTGCATAAAACATTGGGGTTCATTTACAGAACAACCGCTACCAAGATTCTCTGCCCATGACACGGTCAGCTAGGCTGGCCAAAGTTCCAAGGCCACTTTTGAGTGGCATCTGAAAAGCAAATCATGCATCACCCACCACGGGTGCGACGCCACTTGCTGTCATTACAAAGGCAAACGGGAAGCAGAGCCTTCCGGAGCGGAGATTCAAACCCAGAACCTGAAAACTGTGAGGCACACATGCTATCTCCACAATAATTTGCTGGCATTTTACGGCCGGCTATTGTAGAGACTTTTCATCTTCGGTCATCGCTGAAGTCGCAATTGTCGTACCTCGTCAGCAAGAACCCTGTTGAAAGATGGCGACTGCTCCAGCGGGGACCAGATCTTGATGTTGTAGTCTATTCCGGACGAGGCCAAAACTGGACAGGAATAGGGAAACAATGAGTGCGGCGGAGTGATGGTGGAAGGTTCCGAGAGGGACTCACTGGGGTCGTAGGGGTGCGGCTGTAGACAGTTGACCACGTGGTTGTCTGCCTCCAACAGCATGAGGTGCTCGGCGGTGTGCCGGTCCCAGATGAAGATGTGGCCGCAGTCGGAGCCGCTCATCACGAACTTGTTGCCCCAGAAGCAGGACTCCTTTATCTGGCACAAGAAAAACATAAATGGACTTACTATTTAAACATGACGGGTTTAGAGATTAGAATTCAAAAGTGTGAAATATATACGTTTAACTTTACAATGTTAAATTGTCGCCTTCATCGTTGCCTGTACAGTTAAGGAAATATGTTAAAAAATATTCCAAATGCTGTAATTACAAACAAAATGATTATTAACATGCCATACGGTGCGCTAGTGGTGAGCGCTCTGCTTCATAGCTCTTAAATTCTGGGTTTGAATCTCGGCTCTGGCCTTCCTGTGTGCAGTTTGCATGTTCTCTCCGGTTTTTCATCCCGCATTGCAAAAAACACAAACGTTAGGTTCGTTGAAGACTCTTAAATTGGGCGTGAATGCGATTGATAGGCGAGCAGTCTCAGGTCCCTCACTCAAAATCAGCTGGGTTAGGCTCAAGCTCCTATGTGACCCCCCCTCCTGAGGTCAAGCGCTCCAGAAAACGGAGGCAGAAAGCAGCCGGGTGCGTACCATCGTGCGAGAGTTGCGGTGGCCCTTGTACACCATTTTGACCGAGGGCCTCCTGATGTTCTGCGTCTCGCTCTCCTCCATCTCTCTTCTCTCCTTCCTCCTGCGAAACTCAAGCTCACAATATCATGACCTCAGCGTAGGGGTGGGGCAAAATATTGTCGTGTCTCACATTGTTTGATACAGTATCCACACATACATTGGTATGTCCTTCCTCATCTTTAGGTTGCGACTGCCTTTGCCATCATTTGACCAAGTATTATGTAAACAACCTTGAAAAACATGGTTCATTACACATATTAGATTCCATTTCGGTTTTCAGGGTTCATACCCTGAAAACTTCATTTGACAACCATAAGCCATTGTCAAGTGGCTTAAGGTAGTCAAATTGAAGACTTCGACTTTTTCAAGCCACTTGCCTGAAATGAGCTACCCCAGCTGTCACACATACACACAACTAAATGTTTATTCATGGTTCAACTGATTAAAAACTAGATTATGCTCCTAAAATGCAAGACGTCGTGAATTAATCAAAATCTGGCATTTCTTTTTGAGGTGAATTCAATGTTATTGGAGGAAAATTAAAACCGCCATTTGTGAAACTCAATGTTCTGTATTCACACCGATTAAGAAGCCAACGATTTGGGGTACTGATTATTGCCAAGAATTACCAGTAGCAGCTTTGCTCAAACTAGCTTAAATAATGTTATTATGAAGAATTATTGATATTCATTGATGTGATGGCACTGACCATGTTAATGATATCTCACAAAATAAATTGGGAAACAGATCAATACCAAGATACAACAACACTTCACAAACATCGAAACATTTTCAAATGCTCACTGTTGAGTTACTGTCAGACCAAGCCTCCGAGCTAACTTTTGTGGTCCTTGGGGGCTACCTGGTGTCTGCGGGCACCTTGTCGGTGACTCCTGCTCTACAGTAATGAAGCCCATGTGTTATTACTTTGTATGAGTATGATTATTTGTTTTATATTATGTGAGAGGATGTGTCTATTTTTAGATTCAATAACGTGATACGCTTGACGGCAATCAATATTTACATCAAAATCATAATTTTGGGAGCGGAGGGTGGGGTTGCAATATATTAATTATTGGGCGATAAGATGGTCGACTGGTTAAGCACGTTCTCCTCACAGCGCAGAGGTGCAAGATTCGATTCCTGGTTCCGGCCGTCCTGTCTGGAGTTTGCATGTTCTCCCCGTGCATTTGTGAGTTTTCTCCGGTTTCCTCCCACATTCCAAAAGCATGCATGGCAGGTTAATGGAACACTCCAACTTGTCCTGAGGTGTGATTGTGAGTGCGAGTGCTTGTTTGTCTATGTGTGCCCTGCAATTGGCTGGCAACCAGTTCAGCATGTACCCCGCCTGCTGCCCCAAGACGGCTGGGTTAGGCTCCTGCACGCCCCCGACCCTCGTGAGGATAAGCGGCTCCGATAATGGATGGATATTGATTCTCTTCCCCCCCGATTGTCCCGATCCAACTGACATGACAATTTGGATTGTTGATCTTTTTTTTTAATTTGCATTACAGAGACACTGGATCGGATCTCAACAAATACTCAAAATCAAGTAACTGGGACTCGGACGCAAAAAACTAAAAATAAAATTGTGATTGGGACAACCCAGTATATCACCCTGCGATTCCCACCCTGACTTGGGTCAGTAATATATCCTTGTCCATCAGTAGTTTGAGTCCAGCTCGGTGCATCACACACTCAGTGGCGTGAGTACCTACATGCAGTTAGTTTGGTGTGTGTGTAGTAGTTGCCCTCATGACACACAAATGTTACCTGATCATTCTATCTCCTACAGCGGATCCTCTGGAATTTAGTCTAAATGTGCAGTATGACAAACAATGATAAAACTTGACAAATGTGAAAAAGCAGATATTGAGATTGTGAGAGTCGAGCTGTCGAACGTACCTTTGGCCCTGTCCTCGAAACCTGGCTGACGGGATAAGGATGGGGTCGTCATCGCTGTCGTCAGAGTCCTGGTTCCTCCTTGCGGGCTGGCTCCGGTTCTCATCCACCACCGAGACCACATCTGGCCTATCCTCCCCCGGGGGCTCTTGTCTCCGGCAGTCCCCCGAAGTTTCCGCCGGCGGATCAGCAGGACTCCTCTCTTCAGACGAGCCTTCCGTTGGCTCCACGGCGGCACGCGCGAAACACTTGTTGGCTTCGTCACACAAGTGTAAAAATAAGATAACTAAAGAAAAACTCCTTTAACCCCACCAACAAGTGATATTCGAATCTACATTTGTATGTATTCAGGAGAAAGAAATCCACACATTTTTATCCATCTCAGGGGGGCGGCCATTTGACCACTAGCTGTCGACTGAAAACGACATCATTGTTGTTCAGCGCTCAGGTCAGGACCAATCACAGCTCACCTGTTTTTTTTTTTGAGTTTGGTCATATGAGGACAGTGGTGGTTAATCTGATTGGTCGGCCACATTGTGAACAAGGGCCACCAATCAGCAGAGAGCAAGGGAGAGCAACCGCACACATGCAGGAATTAACCACAACACGAAAAAAGAAAAACAAACAGCCACGAGTTATCGCGGACCGTAGCAATCATCGATATGTTCCATCAATTTTGATTGCAAAGACATTACTCACGTTCCAGCACAGGGTTCTCTGTCGACACACTCTGTCGGCTCTGCCCTGTGTCAGATGCTTTAGGACCGCCCCTGCCCTGAGAGCTGGATGCGCTGCTGCTCCTGAAGAAGCAAAATCATTTCACAACATTTTCTCATCATCGGATCGGTTGTTGTCATGCAGACTTAAAAACTGTACAGTTTCAAATCCACGCGTGGGATAAAAATGTCTTCCGTGGGCTTACCACTCATCAGTGAAGTCCAGCTTGATGGTACTGGCGGTGGTTCCTTCTGAGCTGTAGTGCAGACTGAGCACCGGTTCCGCCGCGCCGGATCGGCTGGTGTTGGAGGTGGAGGGAGAGCTGCAGATGGCTGGCAGAGGAGGGTCGTCCGACTGTGAAACAGATACGCCACCTGTGAGGCGAAAGTAAACACACAACACATCAACACGAGCGGTTCATTAGTGCAGTTAAAATCATCTCAATCAATAGATATGTATGTTGTGCGCGTCCGTGTCAATGCCACTGGACGGGGCAACGCAACTGGTGTCCTCTCTATAACGGTTTCAAAACGCACCCTGCTGCTCATCCAGAGTCATGGATCCCAGCTGCTTGTTTACCACCGACGAAGGGGAATCTGCAGCATATGAATAAAAATAAAATAAGCTGTGTCAAAAAAAAAAAAAAGATAAGCACCATCTGTGGGCCAAATATTGGAACTGCACGGTCACGATGCAGAGGAATTGGAACGCAAGCGACCGAATCATTGCATTGCGATGTTGTGCCCTAAATTAATTAAACAAGAGAAAACTTAAGTCCATCACAAATTAGTTGTTGCACAACACCAGCAACAAATCTAACTTTGCCAGAAACTGCCTTTTGAGAGAACATGAATACAGTATCTCTAACTCCTACTTAGCAACGTAGTAAACGCTCCTCTACCTTCCCTCACCCATGCCGCCAAACATGCAGTGAGCACAACAGCGATCGGGCAAAGTTAACTTTTTGAAGAAAGGACTTCAATTGTTTTTTAAAAGATATTAAACTGACAGCAAAGAGGACAGTCTACTGTGCACATGCTCGGGCCACTCTAAAAAGGGTTAGGGCCGCAAGTAAAACCGCAACAAGAAACTGGAGTGATGCAGTGCGGTGGTGGAGAGCAACTTTAATGGGCTCATATACGGTCTGTTCAAGATGGGATTATTTCAGGTTATTTGAGGTACTGCAGTATCTGAGCAAGAACACCTGTGAAAATTGTGAATGTGGCAAAGGGAGGACAGGGATGCCAAAGTCTTTTCTGTATAAAGGACTGAAACAACATAATTTTACATTTTCAAAGGAAGTACAATATCATGGCCATTAACAGAGGCGGGAAGCAAATTGCCTGTAGTCTATCCCGCAATGCCAGGACGGAGGTGAAAAGTTTAACACCAAACACTCACTTATATGTCACAACACAAGAGAGTATTGACCACATCTAGTTACCTGATTGCGGAATGTCTTGTCGCTGTGCGTAAGCAGTATTAGTTGCTGGTTCTGTGTTATGTCCACGATGTGCCAATTTTGCAGGATTGCTGCGTGAAAGACATTTTTCTGTCCTTTTCTGACTCAAGCTGTCCCGCTAACAGGCCACGTTTGGGTATAGTACAACATTAGGGCCATATTGTAAATGGTATATTGCATAATGGCCGGGACACGGGTGTGAGGTTTCACACTCTCTTCTCCCGTCCTGTTGTTGTGAATGAATGAAATTGATATCGAAGTAAAAGAGGCTAGTGGCATGTTAATAAGCACATGGAGGTATTTCTGTGAATGGAGGAAGGATCACAAAGGGATTAGTGGTCATTGTGGAGACTAACTGGCTCAACGCAAGCATGTCGAGGGGAAGATGGCAAGGGGGAAGGGGCAGGCAAAAAAAAAAATGACAAGAGGGGAATGGGGTGAGGGAAACCTGTATGGGGCTGCATCTCAGGAGCAGCAGTGGCGTCCAGTCTTTCAGGGAGTGCAGAGGAAGAGGAGGAGGAGGAGGCAGAAGAAGGGGTCGCTCGCCGCCCCTGCCCTGGGGGGTCGGCCAGGCGAAGTAACCTCTGCAAACGCCTACACACTAAACTTATGGGCAGCCGATGAGGGCCATACTCTGACGGAAAGGCGGAGGGAGAAAGGGTGGAGGTTATGGATGGAGGAGGGGCGGGGCATAAGGAAAATGGAGGACATGTTGCTGAAGGAGAGGAACGCCCACACACACACTCAAACATTACAAAGAGATGTATGATGACGTTTTTTTTTTTTTTCCAAATGCCTTCATCAAAATGGCCCGACAATTAGAAGAATAACCCTCTCGAAATAGCCCACCGCCTAAAAAAAAAACTTCAATACAGCATAGCCACGAATGTTTGAACCAGAGTTTGACCCAGAGAAAGACGATTTTCCCATGTCACCTTTGATAATATACATGACAGGTAGACACTTACCGGAGGGTGCTGTTTCCGACATGGTCGTTGCCGTGGTCCCTACAGTCGGGGTCTGTCTCCGTGACTCAGAGGATGAAGGTGCTGACCTCTCAACTGATGATGCGCTGGAAGAGGCAGAAGGTACGGTAGCGGCTGGCGATGACGCAGACGAGGAAGAGGACACAGGCGAGGGCGCCACCGCAGCAGGACTGCTTTGTACGTCCGAAGAGTCGGCTCCCGCTGGCCTCTCGGGGGCGCTGGTCCCCCGGTTGGCGACCCTTTCAGTGGCAGCGGGAATATTCTGGTGAACAGCCATTGCTGGAAGCAAAGAGATTTAAAAGAATAAATATCACACACCAAATAAAGAATTTTTAGGTAAAACCATACAGATTTTTTTTTTTTTTTTTTAATTTAAAAAAATTCACCTCGGGGTCGCGACTGAGGGCGAGTTCCTCGACTGCTCTGAGCCTCACTGGCTTCTTCGAACCAGCGTGACAACATGTCCGACATCCTCTGCATAAGGGACACGTTGGGGCTCTGCTCCCCTAAAGGGGGAAAAAACAGAAAGAGTAACAACTACAGTATGTGTCGCAGTCTTTATCGGAAGCAAATCTTGTCAAATTGACACCTCGAACAATATCCATCAAAACAATGTTATTACCTCGGGCAAGTCCTGAGATGTGTTTCTCATATTTGAACTAATTTCTGCACATTGTGTAGGTGTAGTCAATGAGCGGATTATGTTTGTGTGACCTTATTCTGACCCGTTGGAAAAACATCCACGGGAGATACATTTACAGGTGTTGTAGCGGCGGCGGTCAACAGTGACATACATAGCATCCCGCTCCCTCTCGCTCTCGGGACGAGCTCGGGGTCCGGTGTCTGACCAGTCACCTCGCAGACGGAGGCGCTTCACTGGCGGCTGCCTAAGCTGCGGAAAGACACGCGCACGAGCGCGCGCACGGAGAGATTAGCAGTTCGTCAGTCAAAGCGTGTTCAAAAATAGCCGCGCTGCCAAAGCCAAACAGCGCACATCTCGGTCAGTCTACCCCTCTCACACGGCACTCTGCCCGTTCCCATGCTGTCCCCATCGCTGCAAGGGCCAGAAATAGGAGAAGATGGAGGTCTTAAAAGAGTATCGACCACTTAAATGTGGAAGTCGGGCACACTCAATCAGAGGAAGTAGAGATAAACGTGGAGTGGGGGAGACACACTCACCACACCAGTTCTAACAGAACATCCACTCGAACTATTTGAGGCGAGTGGGAACACAGTGTGCATGGGTTGCTCTATTTGGAAAGGAATGTTGGGTCGCCATCTCGCCACAGCTGAACTCACGAGGCTCTGAAACACTGGCAGCATGATGGAGCACATTTCGGACGCAATTCCTCAGACAGATCCCCTTTCTAACGTACGTGCTCCCGTGTCATGACCCCCATTGGTCGACGGGAGGAAAAAAAACACCTCATCCGCAATTCAAACAAGACCACAGGAGGCCTTTTTTCTTTTCGCCTGATTTTCGGGCGCCAATCTAGCGACCTTTAGAGGACATTTTTCTCAACAGGGTCATCACAAGCCGCATCGACATTCTCTGGAAAAGCCGCGACTTTTCCATGTTGCTGTTCTGTATCAATGGTACCGAAATAGAACGGGCGGGGAACAAATTCGATCTGGTGCTTTTCCACCTTGGGGCAGTATCAAATGCCATCTGTCAAAAGAATTTAAATATTAGTTTCTAAATACATTCGACACAATATAAAAAATTGCTGAATACTGACAACTATGTACAATAGCCTTCAATTGTAGAGTGATAAGAGTTCAACAATTTTTGACCATTTCAGTTTATCGATTTTTTTTTGGGG
>NW_017806074.1:90765-97620 GCF_001891065.2 Hippocampus comes
GTGGGCATGTCGAAATTGGTGTCTGATGGTTAACAGCCCGCCGGCCAAGATGAGTCCAGGTTAGCATGCAGGCTGGGTGGTGCCTTGCCCCCCTCTCGTCACGGAAAAAGCCGCGGGATTAACAGGTGCGATATGACATATTCCAGCCACCAGAGTCTTTCGGCGGATACCTTTTCAGGGCACAAATACAGAGCGAAGCATTGGCATCGAGATGCTAGACGGGTGTCTGGCTGCGCTTGACCAGGAAATTTCTGCATCGCAACCCCAATTTACCCATCATGAGGAAAAGCACCATAGAAAATGGATGGCTTGATGGATGGATGGATGGGCAAACTAATGCTACGCTAATGTACTGGAAGACACACAATTCTTCTGGTGCTTACCTCCTCCCTCCTCTCCTCCGAGGGGCCCTTCAGCTCTCGGGCTTGGTCGTCTTTGGGGTCAAACAGGTAGATGTAGTCGGATGAATAGCTGACCAGCACCTCCTGGCCATCCTCGCTGTAGCACAGCGACGTCACACGACACGACTTATTGGACAGATGAGCGGGAACGAACCTCACGCACATGCCCGTCGTCCCCCGGCCCATGTAGTTGCCTACAAAAAAGAGAGAGAGAGAGAAATTGCTTTATCGATCCTCAATCAGATGAAAACGATGTGATTGGACCTGAATTCCGATCACGTGACCAGACCCCTAGCTGGGAAATCTCAAGTGTTTTTTTTTTTGTTTTGTTTTTTTAACAATGGTAAAACCGCGAGAAGCTTCACCCCAACAAGCATCTAGGCGACGTCCATTTGGCGAAGAATAAGCCAGCGCTAAATGAAGTCAAATCAAGAGAGAGAGAGAGAACTGCATGGGGCAGGGGATTTGAACCATTCCTACAACTACAGGACTTGTTTGTTCACATTCAAACTTCGGCAGTCAAAGAAAGGCAACAAGTCATTATTTTCCCTGCCGCCGCATTGCAAACTTTACCTGTGGCCCTGGTGCCGAGCAGCCGTCTGTCGTAGATGCGCACAGAGCTGTCCGAGCAGCCCACCGCCAAGTAGTAGGGCATCAGCGGCGAGATTGAGATGGACGTTGCCGCTCTGCGGCAATTGATCAGGATGTCCTGTCAAACACCAAAGTGACACACTGCTAGAAAGCAGAATTCCTGATCGTTTATTAGGGCTCGACACTGTAACCGTTCCGTTCGCAAATGCTCCCATTTTTTTCAATATGTACCGGTAAAAACTTAAGAGCTCGAATGCATGTTTTCATACCCCCTCTGATACGTACAGCGACGGCATTCCAGCTCTGTGTCCGTCTCTCACACGGCACACGGAAGAAACGGAAGGCGCGTCAGTTTAAATCCTTCCTGTATTGACTGAGGCTGCTACTACAGCTGGTGTTGTGGTATAACATTGCATCCTTGCAAATTACAACATTGATATTTTGAACCAATATCCGTAACTTACTGGCAATGTGAGAAATAACGGTGCAATGAATTTTGAACCTGTATCAATATCCATAACTTACTGGCAATGTGAGAAATAACGGTGCAATGTATCGAAGTATCAAGATGATGTGATACTATACCAGTATCAATTTCTGTTGTTGGCATATCAACACTGTACATGAGAAATAACTGGAATATCAGATTGTGATTTTATCCCACCTCTCATGTTCAATCATTTCCAACATTGATTATCCTCGTTAGGGTTGTGAGATAGCTGGAACTTAGCTATGACGACTTTGGGTAAGAGGCTATGGACTGGCCGCGAGCCAACAGCAGAGACAACCCTTCAAACCATCATTCATAGCCAAGAACAAATTCAAGTCTTCAATGAACACAACGCCGTTTAAGCCTTATGAAAACTAGCGGCGGAATCCCATACACTGTGCAACAATTCTGACGATTTCAACCACGCCACACTCGTTTCAAAAAAGCCTACGCCTCTTTTTAGAATGTGGAAGGAAGCAGAGACCACAAGTGCATGCAAACTCCACATAGAAAGTGAGGAGACCAGAATACGAACCCCCATTGCGCGTGTGTGCCTAATGAACTGCCCGGCGCGCGTCATGCAAACACTGAGTCAGGTGCAAAACAAGCGATGTCGTGAATGAAACATGAGTTTTTGGAGCAGGATGACATCAACTGGAGTTAATTACCGGTCCAACAAAAACAACGAAGGGTGGTGGTTTCTTTCTCAGGTGAACCGTAAACATCGGACAAATTGTGAGATGCGAAACAGATGTCACCGTACGTCTTTGCAGTCCTCCTTCGTGCAGCTGGTTTTCATGCGGAGGTCGAACCATCGCACAGTGCCATCCTCTCCACAGGACAGGAAGGTGTAAGGGTCGTTTGGTACTGTCATAATCTGGCGACGCAACAAACGACTACGTTAGGAAAAAGAACGTCACCAACAGAGGGATTTGTGACGCCTTTTTGTTTACCTCATAGGCGGTGCCATAATGGCAGTTAAACTGACACTGTCTGTTGAACTCGGCACTCTTTTCTGTGTGGGTATAGTAGAGGATTCCATCCCCAGAGCAGGAGATGATCTCCTGGTCGTTGGTGTGAGGCATGAACTTTGCACTGAAGATATTGGCCCGGTGGCCAGAGCGGATGGACTTTTTGACCTGAAGACGTCGGGCAGAAACAAGATGGCGCTAAAAAGTGGGAACAGTTAGTTTCATCTCGGGCGGCAACTCATGATTATTTAAATGATCGATTCATCTTATCATTATTTTGGCAACTAATCAATGGTTCTGATTTATTTAAAAAAAAAAAAAACATGGAAATAGGAATGTTGAAAAACTAAGCGCTATCATGAACTCACAGCATTACACATACGCCTTACGTCAAAGGGAGAAACGTTAACAGTTTTCACTTGTTTTATTTTTTTTGTCAACATTATTTCAACTTCCTTTCTTTTCCTATTTTCAAAATGTTCTATGCAGACCTTTTTGTTGTACGGGTTGGTAATGGCCAGGAAGGTGTCATCTGAACCTGACAAGATGTATTCGCCCGTATCGTTCCATGATATCGTGTTGACCTGCAGCGAGTGGAAGAGTCAGCACACAGTGAACAGAAATTCTGTGAGGAAAAACTCAAGTCGGTTTATTGTCATTCAAATGTATCTTAAGTAATATTTATCAAAGAGTCAGACATTTTTTTTTCATGCATTTTAAAACTAAACCGTATGAAAGTATTGCGGCCGTTTTCCAGGGATCACACTTTTTTACCATTCCGCAAACATTTCAATGCTTTCTCAAGAATTCACCCAAACGCTCTCATACAGTAAATCCATAAAATTATTTGTTGTATCCGGGTTTTGGCTTGACAGAGGTAATGATAAAACAAGGGACAAGTTCAGATGCGCAGCCCGACAGTTGTTAGAGTGTTGGTGACACGATTCGACGTGTGACTCTTCTGTCAGTTCGGGTTTCTCTCGGCCTGAAGTCAACGGTCAAAAGGAGGAAGTACTCACACAGCCATCGTGTATGTTCAGCGTTGCCTCTAGTTTCAGTCTCTGAACGAACTCTCTCCTACCTGCAGATAACAAAGGAAATAAGTTTTAGGACTTCTGCCAGTTGTAGGGCAAACATGCAAACGTGAGCAGCTAAGTCACTAATAACTAGCCGGCAGCCACCGGACGAAAGTGTCAGTCACTCGGGTCATCTTTTGATCATGCGCGATTGTGGTAATGATGTTAACGTTGTATGAAGGATCATAACTTAAAAATGATCTTCACATTTTAAGGCGTGTTTATTATTCCCGTGAGAATAACATTAAAACCTGACAATTAAAATGGTATACCTTGATTATGAATATGGAGAAAAGTTTTAAAAAAAAAGACATCTTGTGTGTTTAAAAAAAGAATAAAAAAAATACACTTAAGTTATTCAGCAAAACCCAGTGATCAAATGCTCCTGTCAAATGTGCGCTGTTTTTTTCTTCTGAATGCATTTCCAAGGTATCAGATCAAGACTCAGAATCGGGAAAAATACAAAATCATGTAATTCGGACTCTGCTGCAAAGAAATGTGATTGGGACATCCCAAATAGAGTGGTTTACTTTACTTTTAGCTTAAATGACAGTTAGAGGTGAACTAAACCCACAGAATTTTAAGGATAGACTTCAGGATAGAACAAAAAAAAAAAGACATTTGAATTGGAAAATCATTTTATTTACTAGATGCATGTAAGCTCCAGTGTCTGAGAAGTGTTGTGAAACTCCTCCTCTTCCCTCACTCTGCAGAGCATAATTAATACCTCAAGATGAAGAGTCTGGGTGTTTGTTACACAATAACGAGAATAATAATGAAATGGTTGGGTTGCATTCATTTCAGTTAGCCTGATTTGTTAAAGTGAAGAAGCAATAAACTGTCAGCCACAAAAGTGCATGCTGATTGAGTTTCTTCTATTAATTTATTGAACTGATTAGTCCAAATGTAATTTTATTTATTGCCACTAGAAGCAAGTAAACAGTCAGATCTGATGGAATGTAAATGGATCTTTTAAGTGATAACGACAACAAAACAAGGTAACCATTTTTATCTTGGGTTTAGTTCTTAAAACACTGCCTGTAGAATTCATAAAGATGTTGTGATGCCGACAGTTTAAGCCTGGAACAAATTAATTCACTTCATAGTTTTTGTTTTCCCCCGTTTCAGGTTTTCCACAAGGTTCACAGTACAGAACTTTATGTTCTTGGTCAACAAGCAGGCACATAAGAGTGTTGTGTTTTATGTTAGTCCTTTCTTTTCTTCAGCATTGAGTTGGGTGAAGTGCATGTCAATGTTTTGGAAGTGCATGATCTATTTTCTAAACTTTGGGGATCTGAGGGAGAATCACATTTAAAATGTGAGTCTTGATTTGGAGAAAAAAAAATCTTAGAATCCCCTTTTGCAAGGCAAAACTCTGGGATTAGAACTCAACCCATAAGTTGTCCCCCGTCTCCTTTTCCAGGCTAAATATAAACTGGGGCTGCTGCTTGTTTCTCTACTGCGGCTTCTGCAATGTAACTGAACACAATGAGAGCTTTAGGTTGTCAAGCTAAATACAGCAGTGACTAAAACTGCACCTGCCGTACCTATTCGGGGCTTCGGTCTGTACTGAGACCCAATCAGGTGTAAACAGCTTGACGACACCGTAGATAGGACCAATAACAGTGATAAGATAAGTAATTCACTTCGTAAATCATGTGCACAGCAATTTCTCAAGAACGTAAATCTGATCTGACAAAAATATAAAGTGAAATTATTCTGATATTTAGTGCAGGTTCTACACATGCAGTGTTCTTCTCTGTGGTAAACATTAGGCAGAGTAACATATCGGGAAGAGGGCGACATTCTACTACGTCCAAACACGCTAACTTTCCCCACTTTGTTCCATTCTTACCTAAATAATTTGTCCGAATGTTGTTTGGCTCGCTGTATCCGATGAGGCGTTTATTTACATCCCAGACCAGGTTCCCGGAGCAGGACATGGTGACCGAGGGTGGCTTTTAATAAACAACAACATTGAAATTTAAGCTAACCGCCTGGGGGATTTCTTTGGCCATCGGTCCCTATCAGTCGGGACGATGCTAACGTTAGCTAGCCGCGACAGTGCAGTTTCATGACGGGAAGTGAGATGAGAAGGTCCCCGATTCCCGTCCCGGCAGTCGCTTCCTGCTTTTAGCCCGACAGCTCAAGTACTCCCTGAGGGAGTAACTGTGCGTCCCCCAAGCCGAGCCTGCTTTATTTTGTCTAACAGGCAGGCGAACGATCAGCTGTGTCAAAACAACGCGATAAACTGCGAGGTTTAAGCAGGGGTGAGAGTATGCTCGATTTGTATGTAGTTGGTCAGATGCGTGTGGGGCGGTACGCTAAGTGGTGGGAAGCAACTAAGTATACATATTATACTGTACATACTTTGCTGTACTTTTCAGGTATAAAAGGAAGCCACCCCTGTAATGATTGTTGACAGGCAGGGTTTGGGTTTTATGTGTCTTTTTATTGATAACGTGGCAGCGCCGTTAAACATGCGGTAGACTGACTCGCAGTTACTTCCGGGAACTCCCCCTTATAGGCGGGACCTGTCAATCAACTCAAGCATGACGTAAACAGTGCAAACTCTCGTAAAGCACTAAACATATAATAATGACCTATTATATGACAACCTCCCCCTTAAAAAAGATGAATGCATGAAATTATTTTCATTTTAGTTATCTAATGCGTTCTTTATAATTATTTGCTTTTTCAATTTCAATCAAATAATAAAGATTGGTGGCCCAGTAGTCGAGTGGTTGGCACGTTGGCTTCACAGTGCAGAGGTACCGGGTTCAATTCCAGCTCCGGCCTTCCTCTGTGGAGTTTGCATGTTCTCCCCAGGCCTGCGTGGGTTTTCTCCGGGTGCTCTGCTTTCCTCCCACATTCCAAAACCATGCATGGCAGGCTGGTTAAACACTCAAACTTGTCCCTTGGGGCGAGTGTGGGCACGAATGATTGTTCGTTTCTGTGTGCCCTGCGATTGGCTGGCAACCGATTCAGGGTGTCTCCCCCCTACTGCCCGAAGACAGCTGGGATTGGCTCCAGCCCCCCCCCGCCACCGCCACCCTCGTGAGGATAAGCGGATCGGAAAATGAATGAATGAATGAAGAAGATTTATTCTCAAACGTCACTGTCAAAAATGCACTTCCAAATAAGCATTAACAGAACAAGTTGTCAACTTTATGTTAAGCAGTGTTGTTGGCATCTGTTGGATCTAACTAATAAATGAATGAATGAATGAATGAATGAATGAATACTTTATTGCAGCCTTCCTCAACTGGCGGACCGCGATCCACGACCGGACCGCCGACCTCCTCTGTCCGGACCTCCTCTGTCCG
>NW_017806074.1:98132-105494 GCF_001891065.2 Hippocampus comes
TTTAAAATGGTTCTTAACTCCTCTTCTGATATGTTTCAGTGATTTCAGAGGGGATGTGAAAAGGGGAATTGTACAAATGAAAAGGATATTTTTGTTTTCATGTTTAGTATTTATTTTGGTAAAATGAGTATTTTGTTTTGTTTTTGTTAAATTAAGGGGAAAAAAAGACAACTACTGTTTAACAAAGTTAAAGTAAAAATGTATTATTTCCCTAAAAGGGCTATTTCTATTATTAAGCAGGCACAACTTAACAAAATAAGAGTTCCTGTGCCTCAACACAATACCTCTCATTATTTGCTGTGTACTGGCAAAGTGAATAATTATTTTCATGCACCCCATTATTGGTTGGTTGTGAGGAGTGTTGATTTGTATAAGCTTGGCTTGACCATACTAAATGGGCATATAGCCCTGCTCCCCATCACCGCCGTGCATGGGACCGGACCTTGGTCTTATTAAAAAAAAAAAAAAAGTGGACCGACAGCATTTCTAGTTGAGGACCACTGGTGTATGTTATCACCACAGCAGGAGTGTCACAGAAGATTGACGGTCCATGAAATATCAGTCGGACCATGACAGAAAAAAGGTTGGGGACCTCTTCATCAAGGAATAAGCAGTTCCTGCCACTTCAATCCCAGAATCACATTGGCTCCAAAGAGGACGTAACCTCGCCCATGTGGGAGGACCTCCAGGGAGCGACGCAAAGGGAATGTGAGAGTTCCATTACATTCTAACCACACTCAGAGCCTTTCCAGTTTGTATGAAGTACGTTTTCTCTTGCAGGTTTTCTTTTTGATTTTATGACGTTTGTTTGTATGATTCTATATAGTGTTTTTGTCCTGTGAGGATTCTCTCTTCTCCCTGTTTTTTTCCCATGTTCCCCCTTGGACTTTAAGTGAGTTTCAGTTTGGATTGTTTCTGGAGTGGAGTCTTATTTATTGCATTTCAGGCAGTCTGAAATTGTGCAGATTTCATGCTGAGTATATTTGGGGTTTTGTTTCCGACTATGTGTTCTTTTCTGAAAGCACAGAATCCGATGGAAAATTCCACGATGATCACTTTACAAAATGTACAGAGTAATATAGTCTGTATGTGTATTTCGATCTGCTATGCCACACATTTGAACATCTTCCTCCTGCAGGATATTGCTGAGATATTTATTACAGAAATATTACTCTTACTGTAGTTCAGATTTTTAATTGGTGGATGCCAAACTTGACAAGAAATTATTTTCACCAAACTGAAATATTTTTTTCTCATTAAATTGCAACTTTAATGTACAACATAAATCCTACTATTCAAATAATACGCTTAAAAAGGCAAAAATGTTTTAGGAAGTTAAAAATCTGAGAAAAACCTTTTGAAAAAAAATAGATAAATAAATAGATGTATACATTAATAACTCTCCTTCAATTACATCTTTCTATCTTTTTTTCCGGTGAGGTCCGTTCACGTTTTCAACCTGGTTTTGAAAATCACACAATGTTCCTGGTCCCATCACGACAAACGTAGGACAGCATCATGTCTACCATGTTCTTGACAATGGCCCGAGGAGGGTGGAGGTGGTGAGGTTCATGGTGCGCCACGCACATCTGCCAGGCGTCCACCAACATAACGTCAAGACCCTTGAACATGGCGCGCAGTACGATGTCGAGCTGCAGCGAAAACCAGTCGCTGTTGTATAGGCTGACGTCGCGTTGCAGGGCCTGAGGGTTGGCCGTGCGGACCACCACCATCGTGCCCGGCGCCCGCTCCAGGAGTCGCACCACCGCCTTGCGGATATGCCGAAGGCGGCGTATGTACACCTCCACGGGGAAGGTGCTGAAGTGAGACCAGATGCTGAGCGCCACCACCGTGTTTGGACCGCCGGAGAGGCCGTCCAGCTCGTTGGCGATGTAGCGCAACTCGCTGGTCATGACGGTGGAGAAGCGGATGGGTGGGCCGTGGCAGCGGTACCTTAGCAGAATGTTGTGGGTGCTGTCCACCGCCATTAAGGGCCCCACCTTTTTGGGACTCTGAAGGTTGAATTCCTTCATCTCTGCAGAGGAAACAATTGGTCAGTAGCAATTGGGTAGTTATGTACCTTTCGCAAGAACACATTGACGTGGCACGGACGGTACGGAATGACTGCAGTATTGTCGGAAAAAAAAATAAAAAATACTGGAAAAAAAATCCAATGGCGTGTAACATTAAGTTTCCGGAACATTAAGGATAAATTCACTTAGGTTGCGTGGGGCGCTGGTGCGTATCCCAGCCGTCTTCGGGCAGTTGGTGGGGGGGGACACCCTGAACGGGTTGCCAGCCAATCGCAGGGCACACAGAGACGAACGATCATCCACACTCGCACTCACACCTAGGGACAATTTAGAGCACAGGTGTCAAAGTCAAGGCCCGGGGGGCCAGATCTGGCCCGCCACATCATTTTGTGTAGCCCGCGAAAGAAATTTGAGCACGTCAACTTCCATGATGCTTGCTGAAGTCTGAATCTGTCACGGTTCGGTTTCTGGTCTGACCAGCAGGTGGCATGTGCGGTCTTCTGTGCACACTTGCTGCCAATCCAGTCATTATGGGACTATGTATTTAAGGACTCTGCTTCAGTTCACCTGTGTCGGAGTATTGTTTATTGCCTTGCTGTTTCCATGCTCTCAGACCGCTTTTGCTATAGACATCGTCGTGTTCACGCTTTTGATACTCTCGGTAACATTGTTCTTGTAAGTATGGCTTTGTTTTGTGAATTGGCTTTTTCTTGCGTGTAATTGATACATTGTTTTTCGTTTGTATTCTCGAGACTAGTTTTCCTCACTTGCCTTTTTGTGCAAGCGCTTTTTGTTATTCGCTTTTTTGTTTTGTTCTTCGTGGTCTTTGTTTGGACCAGCGCTTTATGTTCTACTTTGTTCGGTGCGAATTTTTGTATTAAACATTTTTGTAACGGAGACCTTGTTGAAGTCTACACTTTTGGGATTCAAACTTAATTCGGCTTGTCCGAAACCTGACAGAATCAAAATTTCAAATTGTCATATACTATACAATGTAAGAATTACAATGTTTGAACAATATATTATTCTCGATGGTGCCATCTATTTGTTGTTCGCTGTATGTAATCTGTGGATTTGGTGAAACATTGATATGGTTTCACAAATTTCACAGTCATAACGGCCCTCCAAGGGAATTTGAAAGTACAATGTGGCCTGCGACAAAAATGAGTTTGACACCCCTGATTCAGAGCGTTCAATGAGCCTACCATGCATGTTTTGGGAATGTGGGAGGAAACTGGAGTACCCGAAGAAAACCCACGCAGGCCCAGGGAGCACATGCGAACTCTACACAAGGAGGCCGGAGCTGCAATTGCACCTGGTACCTCTGCACTGTGAGGTCGACATGCTAATCACTGGACCGCCGTCACTTAGGTAATTAAATACAAAATACATAATTCTCAAATGTGACACAAGTATCTATCCTGTAGAGTTCGAATCCTTTTTCCTTCTCTGTCCACCATCTAAACCAAACGGCCGCAACGCTATGAGACAGAAGCGCTCACCTGGAAGCACAGTGAGGAGGTATTCGAACCACTGGCGGACGGTGGAGTCGCCGTACAAGTAGACCACCTTGTTGGTCAAGCACTGAGTGATGGCAGACGCTTCATCAAACTGGCGCATGGTGACACCAACCAATGGCCTCCACGAGTCCTGGTAGTAGTAACCGGATGTTGCCAGCGTCACGAGATCCGATTTTTGACTGGCACTTTCTTCGGTGACGGCAGATACAATGACGTGACTAAATAGCCATTCCCGAAAAAGTGAATTATTAGTCGAAAGCTCCGCAGTACCTTTCCTGGAAGGCAGCACGGTGATGGTGTCCGTTGTGGAAGCGTGGATGGGAACTTTGACGTTCACCTCGCTGATGTAAAAAAAAGAGTTAATTTCAAAAGTTGCAACAGGAATAGGAACAATGAGACACTATGTGGATCAAGAGTTCTGCTCAGACAATTTTATGGGTGATCATTTACAACGGGACCAACCACATCCTTAACTCATTCACTCCCAAAGACGTTTTCAAATGTTTTTTCAGACTTGGTCCAGAATTGGCTGGTACTGAATGAGTTAATAATCTCAATCCTGTCCTTCTACGACACTAGAAAGTACCCCAAATGGGGCTTTATGGGCTGGGACAACATTTTTGAATCGATTGGTAGCACCACACCATACTGACCATTTACGTACATCGCCCTTCAGCTTCTCACGCATCTGTGATGTAAGCGCATTTCACCACGTTAACACGCATGCATTCAGCCCAGCGAAACTGCGGATTTGAAAAGGACAATTCTATTTGTGTTTTATCATATCAAGAACTTCTCAATGAAGTTGCACTGACATCAAACTCAATTTAGCCACCATTTTGAGAGTGAAAATTCTCACTTGTTTCCTTCTCCGCCTGCGGGAAGTACCCAAACCATGAATTGGGGTCCAAAGCTTGTTCATTTTCCAAGCAGAACATCAGATTGGGATAAAAACAATTTGAGGGTTGAATTTTCAAAATCCCTAAAGGTGATTTTGGTCTCAACAGCTTGTTTCCTTTGAAATACCTTTTGAGCAGCTCTTGTCAATCAATCAATTTGAGTTTATAGTACAAACCTCTGGAAGAGCAAAGCTTCCTTGTTGGTGATGATGTTTTTGAGGTAGCCTCCCTTGGCATGGTTGATTCTGACATCGCAGCTGAGCATTTTGGGCTTGTAACAATACCACGGCTCACCGGAGTAAGGGTCCGTGTAGTTGCAAAGCTGCCCCTGGTCCTGCGGCAGGCACATGTTGCACACTGTGGTCTCGGAAAGAAAGCCCAGGCGAAAGAGGCTGACGAAGAACACCCGATCGGGTCGTTTCTCCCTCAGCCTCTGCAACACGGCGACGGCCTCGCTCGAGTGCACCATCATGATCTCGACTTGAACCGAGCCCTCCCACAGCAGCGGGAACCGAGCGGAATAAAGTCCATTCTTGTGGTCCACCACCTGGCCGGCAACACCCGCCCTATATTTTGGGGAGTGTAACCGAGCCAGCAGAAAATCGCCACCGTACCGTTTGGGTCGGCCCTTGAAGTCATGCAGGTGGACCAGCACTTGCAGCTGGTCGCCGACATACCAACGCTCATTGTTTTGGGAGGGGACGATTGTAAACAGGCTGTGGGCCGGGTCACTTGTCTGACAGAGGGTGGGTAGTGTGGAACCAGAGGGCAGTTGGGGCCAGGCAATGAGGTCCAACAGGTCCTGCTCCTCCAACTCTTCTATGGATGATGGTGGCTGGCCCAGATGTGAACAGAAGCTGTGGTTGCGGTGAAACGTTGGCAACCTTCTCCAGCTGATTGACTGGATCCTGCTCTGGAACTTGTACAGCGCCGACATTGTGTGATACTTCCAGTTCTGAAGAGATGACATTTTGAACAACAGTGTGAATCACGGCCGGGATTTGCAACCATCGTGCCGGGGCACACAAGCGTGCAGTGAGAGATCAGCAGGTGTGTCGTGGGAAATTGGGGATGCATTGGATTCATGGTGGGTTTTTATTTTATTTTTTGCGTTTTTTTTTTTTTTTTTTTTTTTGGAAACAGTATCTCATGTTTCAAGGATAGTTTTAACAGTTATTGGAGAGGACTGCAAATCATGTTTTCATTGGGGTAGTTTAGCTACACACGTCTAAACAGTAGATAAAGGAGAACATAAAGAATCTCCTGAAGTCATTCAGTGAACTTAAATTTTTTTTAGCAGACAGTGATAATAAACAGTAGAATAAATAACAATGCTGAGCAATATATATATTTTTTTTTTTGCTGTAATGCATTATTTATAAAATCACAGTATTTGTTCCAATCTTAGCGATGCAACTGTATAATACATTTTAACCTCAGAGTTAATGATGTTCTCCCTGGATGTTATTGCTTTGTCCGACCGATGGAACGTTTGAAATCATTCATTTACATTGCGTTCATTCAACTTGCGTTATTCCTCTTGCTAAGACTTTTTTTAAGACCTGGCTTCCTTCACCATCACCGGCTGACATTTCTAATCACAACGTCACTGCTTTTTAAAAAGAAATGTCTCTATGACCACCTGTCGTAGAGACAGCATCCACTACCATGAAGTTCTTAAATATGCACTGTTTCAATTTCAGTGAGCTCAATAATTTGACATATCAGTGGAGAAATAATGAGACCTTGATAATTGTTCTTGAATAGTTCATCTTCATGGATGAGAAGGATGATTATATTTTAGCATTTAAAATACCATTTGAGTTAAAGACTGTTTACATACGAGCTTACTAACCATGAGAGACAATTTAAAAAATGGTTTTGGTCATTACCAATGCTAGGGAAACTGCGAAATTAAACACAGATTGGGTGGTTCTCCATTCTAATGCATTTGTCCAGCACTGCAGATAGCAATTGTTATGACAGCACTTATGATTGGTCATCGGTGCCTTTCACTGCTGCTTGCAGTTTTAAACATATGTATTTGTTGGAGTACGGGTATATTGTTCAGGTGACAGTATAGCGTGCAAGAAAATATTTAACTTCTCTCACCTCCCCATTGGTGATGTTTTGCAGCAAGAAGATGAGACCAAACAGGGTGATAATGATGAGGCCATATTTCAAAACATTTCCGGACTGCATGACTGCTTTGGTTGAGTTAATCCACTGTCTCTGGAGATGATGTCATCACACCACCTTGAACACACACATGGGAGAGAAAACAAAACGAAAATCTAATGTTGTCCCTCTGAAACGAATTGGCTCCACAGATCCATCCATAATTCTCCAGTAAACAAGAAGTAACCTGGTGACGAAGGAACATACTACATATGGCACAATATGAATGAAACAATATGGTACTGACTAAGTAAATGAGGCAGCACCAACCTGAAGAATAAGAATTTAGCTGCTACACGAGGGAAATTCCAAAACTCCATATTAAATACACAAGTGAACTACATAGAGTAGTCGATTGGTGAGCACATCCGCCTCACAGTGCAGAGGTCGGGGTTCGATTTGTATGTTCTCCCTAAACCTGCGGGTTTTCTCCGGGTACTCCGATTTCCTCCCAAATTCCCAAAACATGCATGGTTGGTTCATGGAACACTCTAAATTGTCTCCGGGTGTGATTATGAGTGTGACTGGTTGTTTGTCTATGTGTGCCCTATGATTGACTGGCAGCCAGTACAGGGTGTGCCTCGCCTACTCCCCCTAAGACAGGCCCCAGCACGCCCGTGACCATGGTGAGGTTCAGGAATTCAAATTATGGATGGATGGATGAATAGTTCTGTGAATAAATGAATGAAATCTCTCTCTCTCTCTCTCTCTCTCTCTCTCTCTCTCTATATA
>NW_017806074.1:106239-106839 GCF_001891065.2 Hippocampus comes
CAACTTCCGCATCAACCCTTTTTTTTTTATTAACAACAAAAGAAAACTTTATTGAATATTGGAAACTTGTACCTTACCATACTCTGTTTTTCAAATCTAAAATTTATTTTCATTGAGGGTTCATATTTTGAATGGATACAAAAGGAATAGTGTAGTCCCAGAACAATGGGATCTTTCTCACTATATTTGGCACAGAAAAAAAATGTCCTGCTTTCTTGCTTCAGAACTCTGCAGCGCGTGATGAGGTCGGGGTTCGATTTGTATGTTCTCCCTAAACCTGCGGGTTTTCTCCGGGTACTCCGATTTCCTCCCAAATTCCCAAAACATGCATGGTTGGTTCATGGAACACTCTAAATTGTCTCCGGGTGTGATTATGAGTGTGACTGGTTGTTTGTCTATGTGTGCCCTATGATTGACTGGCAGCCAGTACAGGGTGTGCCTCGCCTACTCCCCCTAAGACAGGCCCCAGCACGCCCGTGACCATGGTGAGGTTCAGGAATTCAAATTATGGATGGATGGATGAATAGTTCTGTGAATAAATGAATGAAATCTCTCTCTCTCTCTCTCTCTCTCTCTCTCTCTCTCTCTCTCTCTCTCTCT
>NW_017806074.1:107254-127106 GCF_001891065.2 Hippocampus comes
CAACTTCCGCATCAACCCTTTTTTTTTTATTAACAACAAAAGAAAACTTTATTGAATATTGGAAACTTGTACCTTACCATACTCTGTTTTTCAAATCTAAAATTTATTTTCATTGAGGGTTCATATTTTGAATGGATACAAAAGGAATAGTGTAGTCCCAGAACAATGGGATGTTTCTCTCTATATTTGGCCCAGAAAAAAAAATGCCCTGCTTTCTTGCTTCAGAACTCTGCAGCGCGTGATCAGAAGGCGGGAGCACATGACACTGATCTTAAAATAACTGCATTGGCTTCTCGTTTGTGTGTTTCGGGGTCGATTTTAAGGTTATTTTACTGGGTATTAAACGTCTTCGTGGTTTTGGGCCGCTCCGCAAAAGAAAAAAAACGGTTTTGCGCCGCGTGGTAGCGTTACAAATTCAATTAGTTATCAAATCAGTACGACAGTTGTTGATCAGATATTAAAATAACTGCATTGGCTTCCCGTTTGTGTGTTTCGGGGTCGATTTGAAGGTTATTTTACTGGTTATTAAACGTCTTCATGGTTTTGGGCCGCTCCGCAAAAGAAAAAAAAACGGCTTTGCGCCGCGTGGTAGCGTTACAAATTCAATTACCGGTAGTTATCAAATCAGTACGACAGTTGTTGATCAGATGATGCTCAGTTACAATATTGATTTTTGCCGCTAGAGGGGGATAAAGCATCAGTCAGTAATTTACCTGTACTGTATACAAAAAGTTGAAGAAACCTAACAGTAAAAATCATGGATGTGTTTTTACAAAGCAAAAGAGAAAGTAAAGGTTATGACAAACCTCACCAAAAAGGAAAAACATGTTTCATGTGTTTTTGGTTGTACAAAAATACTACTATTATTACTACTATTATTACTATTATTTGGCTATAAGCTTGACTTCAGACTCTAAGCTTAATTTATTTCAGGAATTCTTTGCCTGTTTGTCATCTCGTGTCACATTTTACACAACATCACTAAATGTCTTTTTTGATGATCACATTCCATAAGGTTGTTTATTTCATATCGGTTTAGATTTTGAAACGATACGTGGATTTTAGTTGTTGATTACAGACATAGTAAATGGCACGACAAATCATAATAATGTGAATGCGCCCTGGGTCACTTTGGACAGAAAAATATTGGGCCACAACATAAAAAAATTTAAGAACCCCTGGAAATAAACCACAGCTCACTTGAGACCCAAATGCGTACAGGCGCAATAGAAAATCACTGGTTTGGTGGAAGTCAACCAATGTTCAACTTTGGCAGTTCCACTGCATCTGCAGTTTGGATGTGGATGTATTGTATTGGTTTATTTTCTGAAAATGAAACACATCCAGTGAACACATGTACAGTAATCTGCTTTTTATTGCAGTGAAATCACATTGTATGCATATCAGCAAAGAAAACAGGTTGATATTCCATCACCAAAAGAGGTAGAAGAAAGAATGCAACAGTGGATGCACGACACTACTCAAGTTTGGGTGATTAGACTTTTGGTTAAAATTTCAGGTTGAATCAACTTTGTAAATTGCACTATATTCTTGACCGATTAACTGAGTTGACCATTTCAAAATTTCTGAATGCACATGTCCATCTGTTCAATATTTCATCCCGTACACAACTTTTGCTGTCACACAAGGAGCTGAACACCAACATTCACAACAAATATACGATTCATGAATTGACAAGTATTGTACATTCCCAAGGACATCCACTCCTGTGCCTTTCTGTGGGCTCTTTCAGTCTAACGGTATTTGTCTATACTGCAACCTGATGTTGAAACACTGAGACAATCTGAACTCAGTGGCTTTTTGGAAGCTTTGCAATGGCAAGGTACTGCTGATCCATTGTTAGGTGTCGTCTAGGCCTCATCATGTCAAAATGTGAACAGTATAATGAAGACGACTGTTTAAATACTAATACTAATTGAACCACAAAACATATCGGTCAATTCGTGGATCAAACACTTCAAACATCGTTGAATCACTTGTTAGAAAACAGCAAGATGTGCAAAAACCACTGAATCATTGAACAGTTGGCCATGTGGATTCATATGTTTAGGGAAGGGAAGGTGTAAGAGTTACAGTGCATATTAGTTTCCTCCTGAATTTTTGCCCGCAAGCTAAATATCCCGAGACTTTTGTGAGCAGTGTATGATAGTGGTCTAATGTGTTGAGCTAATAAGCCTTCACTCGCATGGGTGACAGACAATAAATATAAGTGCAGTCTTCAGGCATGCCTCAGTGGGCAAATATAACATTCTTATGCTGTAGTTTGTTTCAGTGGACATCTGCCTGGTCATCTTCGGTTCGCAGGGATGAGGATGGTCGCGATGCTACTACCCCCTCCTCGCCCGTCTCCTCCTCCTCTTCCTCCTCCTCCCTCTGCTGCAAGGAGGTGGCGTACTGCTCTAGGAGGCTGCAGTCCGTGCTGTCCACGCCTCCTACGGGCGCTCGCACAGTCATCACAGATTCTGCAGTCCCGCTGCTCAGGAAGCTGTCCTCAGACGCGGCCCGCTCCTCGTTTGTTGTCATTTGGAAGCCCGAGTCAGGGAAGGAGACGTCCGTGGCCACTTGGTTTGCAGTGCAACTAGCGACGGGAAGAGCCGCCGCCGGAGACGGTCCGGGAGGAGGGGAGACATGAGTGAGACTGGCCAGCTGCTCCTCGACAGACTGCCTCCACTGCTGCATGGACTGGAGCTGGGCAGAGTCAAAAATAAAATACGCAATCATTAGTATCACCAGCACCAGCATCAGATATTGATTTATGTGTCTGTAAACATTTTCAACGCCAATTAAAAATAAATGTCTTTTCCTTTTTTTCCCCTGAGCACATCAAGTTTTTGAGACATTCTCAGTTTTTGTTTTTAAGAGTAGAACGACAAAAGCTTGCAAAATACAAAAAAGAGCGCCCACGCGGGCACGAGGAGAACACGCAAACTCTACACAGGAAAGCCGGGGCCAGATTTGAACTCTTGCCCTTTGCACTAGTCGTTCGTCGTGCCACAAACTCAAAGCCATGTTATACACAAGCCACCAACTCAAAGACGTACACAAAATTAAGTCAGCTCACCTGTTTCCATAGAAACCTGACCGCTTCCTCTTGGACCATCCTTTGTAACCTCTCCTCCTCACACTGCTTCTGCACCCTGCAGATAAAAATACAACATTTCAGTTCTCAGTTAATGGAATGTAATGCAAAAACTGTAGGAAAAATCCCTCCTTTATAATGGTCACTTTTGATTGACAGTCAAGTAGGCAACATTTATTATTGCGGTTGTACAGTAGTACATGTAAGTGTAAGGTGGATCTAATGTTTTGTCCAATGAAAAGCATGTACAGTATATGTCTATGAAGTGTACCTGTCAAATTTTAATGACAAGGAGACGATGTGATCTTGCATCCGGCGCAGGCGGATCTCACTGCGCACCTCTCTGGCCTTGGGGTGACAACACCGAGTGTACCGTCCCCGCCACCATGCCTGGATCTTCACGGCTGCTCTTGTGGCTTCCTCTGACTCATTGACCAAATGTGAGAACGTTTCTTCTTCTGGGGCTTCCAAATGTGGCGTGACAGAGTCTTCCTTATTGCGCTGATCCGATGGGGGAGAGCACTGGGGAGACGACGGATGCCTGGGGGCCAGTGAGTCGGCTTCAAACGTCTCCGTCTCGTCCTCGCTGTCCGAGTTTGGTGGCCCGGGCTCGAAGTGAGGTGTGAAGGGCAAGAAGGTGGACTCGGAAGATAGCATGCTGCTGTTTAGCTTGTCCTCGTCGGTCTGCACATCTTCCAAATGGAGGTTCTCCTCTCCCAGCTGTGGGCTGCTTATACATGGAAGTGAAGGGCTGGACGAGTCACAGCTCATCCATGTGTTAAACTGCACCGATCGTCCTGTGTGGAAAGACCCAAAGCACAAAAACAACATATTGTATTATAAAGGGAGTTGACATTTGATGACTAGTGGACACTGCGCATACTTATGGTTCGTCAATGGAAGATTAGTTGATTTGTTTTCAATATTTGCATAAAAAAGTAATAAATGAATACATTAAAATTGGGGAGCAATCTTGAAAATTCGATAGCGACCAAACCCAAATGTCTGATTCAGACCCAGAAGGGCGACTGCCGCCCATTTTAAAACTCTATGCAGTGATCGATGACAGAACAAGGTTAGCTGCTCATGCGCACGGGACCCACTTGCTATCACAACAGTTAGCAAGAAGCCATTAGCTTCTTCCAAGAGCACAAGCCCTTCAATTGCCGCAAGCCCAGCTCAGCGACATGGTGACAATGGACCCTTCAAAAGGCAATTTATGTACATTGAAAATAAGTCAAACTTACTCATTTCTCAAATTGTTTCGTGAAGTCTTTTTTTTTTTTTTTTGTCAGCGCCAAGGCTTGCACTATGAATACAGGTTTTCAGATTCTAACCGCTTTTTGTTACACCGCTGCTTGTTTTGTAGCTTGTCTATTCAGTACTCACAAACGGATAGCCATGAACCGACTATATTATTATGTTGCATGCCAAAATGCTAGCTGCTAAA
The DNA here is from genome assembly GCF_001891065.2 of Hippocampus comes. Lineage (NCBI taxonomy): Eukaryota > Metazoa > Chordata > Actinopteri > Syngnathiformes > Syngnathidae > Hippocampus > Hippocampus comes. The sequence goes on from NW_017806074.1 coordinate 111,805, forward strand.
GTGAAGTTGCAGAAAGGCCGTTAAGCAAGAAAAAAAAATGCATAGTTTAAATTGATATGTTTGAAATTGCCCCAATTGTTTGCCTTGCTTCAGTCCCTGGTATACACTGCAAAAAACGCTCCTCAAAATTGGTGAAAAGCCTCGTCTTGCCTCTTTCCAGATCGCATAGGACAGCAACTGGTGGTGGTGGTAGTGTTGTTGTTATGCTCTTGGCCTCTATAGTGTTCCCTTGTGGTGATGTTGGCAAAGTGTCTGCTCTTTCCACAGCTAGTTCAGTGGGCCGAGGAGGGCTTGGACAGTCCCCGCGGGTCTCCTCTAACAACTGCATTTGGTGAAGCCTTGGGAAAGGAAATCATGATGATTATCATTCATGATTTTTGTGGCTGAATACTCCATTTCCAACAAGGGGCAAAGCAACGTATGAGGCTTGGGTTTCTACCTCTGCTTATTCAGGATCTTCTCCAGTTTGGCATCTTCTGCCATCACCAAGGGCGACGAAGCGGTCCGGAGGCAAACGGTGGAAAGGTACTGAACCAGTTCAACATGCTGGCCTGGTCGATAGAAGCGACCTTTTCCCTGACTGTACAGCCACTCCGCTTTCAGTCTGGAATTGGTTAAAAAACATACAAATGAGGGTCTTAAGACATAAGAAGTTCCGGCCTGACACCAGCAATTCGAATAGCTGAAAGAAAAAAAATGCTGTGTATGTTCTCCATGCCTTTGATCATGAATAGCAACACAGCAAAAATGTACTTACCCTTCTTTTTGGGACACCACAAAACCATCCAAAACTTTGAGGCTCAGACACCAATTCATCACATACGGCCGGTAGTCGAAGCGAGGCAGTGACGGGGTTGGCATCACACAAGGGTTGTTCATAATGGACAACTGCTCCAGTTTGCAGAGGGGGGCCAGGTGTGCCACCTACGGCCAAAAGTGAGCATCTGTAAAAGTGCACATCAAATCTCTGTATGCGTCTGGGGCGATGAAAGAGGAATGCGTACTTCATTGAGATCTGTTATCTCATTGGATGCTAACGACAGGATGGACACATTGGCAGGGAGATTGGCAGGCACAGTTCGGAGGGTTGTCACGCTGTTTCCATGCAGGAGTAGTGTCTGCAAAATTGGAGGAAAAAAAAATATGCCAAGCCTTTGATCATTTAAACCGTATTTGTTAAGTTGCATTCAAGGATTAAAGATTAAATCGCAACCGTAATATTGAGAGAAAAATATTGCAATTAACTACTTTCCTTAATCGTTCCACCCTAATTGATGACAGATTCTCATTTGTAATTGACCTAGCAGCAGGAGCTTTCCGCCACACAATGAGGGCTCTACTCCCACAAGGAGAAGACACTTTAGTTGCAAGGTTCATGCTATCCCCCCACCGACCCCCAATTGTCATGAAAACAGATGCCAGGAAAACTGAAAGTCCAGCAGTATAAGAGGCAAGATATACAGTTGCTCACTTGGATGAGACAAGGCCAGCCGCTAAGCATGAACTAATTTTAGTGAGAAAAGAAAAAGGGAGCTATATTTCGTGATCTTGAGATGTTTTGACAATAACATGTTATAGCAATTATATGAAAAAAAAATCACAATGTTTGATTGAATAATTATATACTTACCTTTAGCGCCACAAGTTTACTCATATCCCCAATGTTAGATATGCTATTATCTGAAAGATCCAAGTGTTGAAGAGAAACACAGTTGTTCAGCTGCTCAATAACCTGTGCAAAAAAACAATCACACTTAAATATACATTTGAGAGACGAAGTAATGGTTTAATCGATTTATATTTTGTACCATAAAGTCAGAAAATCTTTACCTTAATTGCATTTCCGGACAGGTTGAGCCATTTGAGGCTGGCTAGGTCCCGTAGTCCCTCAATGTAGCCAATACTGTTATTGGGAAGATTGAGGACTTGCAACTCATTGAGCTGAGACACACCCATCATCCTGACAAGGCGATTGCTGGCTACAGAAAGCTAAACATAAAAACACCAAGGACACACATGCGGCATAAAGAATATTGTCCTACATTGACTTCAGGGGTGGGATGACTTACGCACCTGCTGAAGGCCTGGGTTCCTTTCCAGATAGTCCAGTTTCATGATTTGATTTTGGTCCAGGATGAGCGTGTGTGTGTCCTCAGAGCAAATGAAACTGGGGTCAATCTTCCGCATACCCCGAGCCGAAAGATCGACCACAGGCCCTTTTGGGGGAGGGAATAAAAACATGAACATTGGTTAAACGTTGTGAATGTCATGAAGCCATTGATCATACACATGGTGTGCTAATACTTGACTGAGGGTTTAGTAAACGACAGGACATGGTGGTTAACGATGTTTACTAGCGTTGGACTTAATAAAGTGGATTCGTTCTAAAGAATTGTTTAGTTTAAGTTAAAGTGGTCACAAGATGTGGCCATTCAGATTGAGACACGTATAAGCATGACAAAAATATTATTACAGCTCAATGTGCGATTACATACAATGTGCTTTGAAAAGAGGCTGAGGAAAAAAAATCAACGCTATTTGACAAGACGTACAACAGCAGATTGGTACTTCCAAGTGTCTCACTACTCCCAAAGAAAACAACGCACGTTAGCTGACGATGGCTGAAACTCAACAGTCACAGAAACTAACCATGCAACAAAAAAAGCTTGTATTAAAACACAAGTAGCATACTTACCATTTGTATCAAATTGTAAATCTGACACCCCCATTCCGTCGACCCACACTCACAAACAAATAGCCGGTTAATGTTAGCTTGGAATAATGGCTGCAATACTCGGGAAGAAACGCGTCCGTCGCTAGCAAAGAAGTTCAGTGTCGCTAAGGAGCATCCTGGGAAATGTAGTTCACAACCACTTCGCTTCTCTTTATGACAGTTAGTGTAATATGTCTTGAAAGACTACACATTATCACTTCCAGCTCCTTGTTTGTGGTCGGCGAAGGGGCACCAAACGTTGCAACGCCACGAAATGTTGCAAGAGCGCTAAACGTGTTATTTGAGTTAAGTTGTCAAAACGTTTAGTAATGATACGATTCGAAAGTTTTGTTCTGATACACCTACCTAAAGGTTCATGAAACTCGCGAGGATGTCAAACTGATGTTCCTTGCATAATGATTCGTATTTTTCAGAAAATACATTTATGTTAAATGTATTTTAGTTGACCATGTTCTTAATCGTCAAACGATTAGGGAAAAATATATATAATTTGGTTTAGAAACGAACGTATAGTCTCCTTATTCGGCTTCCGTTTCCGCCGTCTTTCTTTCCGGTTTTGAGCCCTCTCGTAGCCGTAATGAAGTGAGTTTACCGATTAGAATCATACACCATCTCGTCATTTAAAAGACGATGTCATATTATAATGTCATTTAATCGAATAAATAAACACATTTCTTTCAGTGACCCCGTACATTTTTCGTTTTCAGGGTCGAGTTGTGCAGTTTCAGCGGGTACAAAATATACCCCGGCCATGGCCGCCGATACGCCAGGATAGACGGGAAGGTAAACGTTAAGCAGTGTCCTCCTTGTAAGCGCGTCTTGTTTTGGCACTTCTGGTGTCCACGATGAGGCTTAAGTTTCACCAAAATAAACGGTATGCATGTTTGATGTGCTTTTAACGTTGAGATAGGTTAAAAAAGAGATGCCTAGCTGAAATAGGCCTTGCCGGTACACGCTAAATGCTATCCTTGTTTTCACGGTGTCCACGATGTGGCTTAAGTTTCACCATAAACGGTATGCATGTGTGATGTGCTTTTAACGTTGTGATAGGTTAAAAAAGAGACGCCTAACTGAAATAGGCCTTGCCGGTACACGCTAAATGCTATGTATGCTATCTCTCCTCCGTAGCCGTTTGTTGCAAGGCGAACACGCGTAACAAAAATGCGTCCAGTCCTCCAGCTTGATCTTCTAATGCATTTTTTGTAGGTGTTCCAGTTCTTGAACGCCAAATGTGAGTCTGCATTTTTGGCCAAGAGGAATCCCCGACAGATCAACTGGACAGTGCTGTACAGACGCAAGCACAAGAAGGGACAATCTGTAAGTAACAAGCCACTTAGAGTGAGCGTTTTGTCTTATGTCTCTTTAAAAGAGACAACAGAATAGTCAAACTTGACTTCATCTTGCCGAGCGGATTCTGCACGGACTCATGGTTGTTTCTGTTATGTGCTTCACAAATATGAAAAACACAACAGTGCCCGTGTTTTCGGAGTTAATATCTTTAAACAGTTGCCTACTTATTTCATCGATAAATAACACTTCTGACCTCTGATTTCAAATCAAATTTTAAAGAAAATGTACCGCATACAACAAATCGCTTTTGGGGAAGCTGTATGTCGAAATATGGTCAATTTCATATTTTTTGTCCACCACATTGGTTCATCGCTCATCATTTATTTTTGCACATTATTTAGAGTAGATGCATTTTCAGCAAATAGTTTTGGTTCTGCATAAAAATGTGCAAATCGGGGTTCACTGCATGACTTCTACAGTAGGCAATCGATAGTTTGGCTGTGGGGAGACGGTGTGCATGGTGTCCCTCCGTGTCATGTGCTGTTGCTGGGCTGTGTTTTGCAGGCTGTGCATCAGGACTCACTCCACACCCTGCAGCCATAGAACACACGGAGATCATAGTACTGGCCTTTGTTGTCGATAATGACACATTACCAATGGCCGGCCTCCAAACTCTCCGACATACCTAAATAGCTACACATTGTTTTAAAACTTGGTCGATTTTAAATTCTGATGATTGGTTAGTACAACGAAGCCCTGGATAGTTTTGCATTTGATAATTTGTGATTTTTTTCCCTCCCCCCATAGAATCCATCCTGCGCAATTCACTGAAAAACTTGCTTAGTCATTTTTGTGCTAGGGCCGAAGCAAGAACAATACTGCTCTGGTGGCATCTTGGTGCCAAGAAACTTTTGCTCTGACTTGAGCTGCATTGAGACAAAAGCTGTCTTTTGCTGCCATCGTGTGGTATCTCTGCATTTACTGTACAGCGTGAATCACTGTTCATGGGGGTTCACTGTACTAGCGACTATTTCATGTCCTAATAGGAAGAGGTGAGCAAGAAGCGTACCCGCCGTGCCGTCAAGTTCCAGAGGGCCATCACTGGTGCCTCCCTGGCTGAGATCATGGCCAAAAGGAACCAGAAGCCCGAGGTCCGTAAGGCCCAGAGAGAGCAGGCAATCAGGTAGGAACACTTGGAAGCATGAAGTAAGTTTAGAAGTATTTTTGTTTGTTTGTTTGTTTTTGGTGGTTGCATTGTATTACATACACGAAGTATGTTGCGATAACTCGACTTGAACTGTAGCAGATGGAAAAAGTGCTGGAAATAACCTCAAGAGTGGGAACCCTGGCAAACAGGCATTGTTCACTGTAATTCAGATGGGAGTAAAATATGCTTCATTTTCTTTCTAATTAATTAGGGCTGCCAAGGAGGCCAAGAAGGCGAAGCAGGCCGCCAAGAAGCCCGCTGCCCCCAGTACTAAGGTGAGAGCCGTGTTGACATTAAGGCGGCTGTGCAATGCACATAATGTTGAGTAATTCATTAGATGCATGTCAAGGTTGGTGTACTGTTGAGAAAGTCTCTTCGAGGCTAGCTTGTTTTATGTAAATGTAGTCTGGATGTGTGAAATGGTGGTGGTCATTGTAGTTCAGTTGCCTCTGCATGATTTATGTGTTCATTTTTTCTGTCACTAATGTCTCCATGAATTCTCAAGGTTAAAAAGTGTTTCCGTGCCCTTGTCTTCTAGGCTACCAGCAAGGCTGCACAGAAGCCTAAGATCGCCAAGCCCATGAAGGTGAACGCGCCCCGTGTTGGTGGGAAACGCTAAGCCCGGGTTCCTCATTTTTGGTTGTGAATAAAAATTTTGTGGGTAACCATCATCTGGGCATTTTCTTCTTATTTGAAACATGACCTGTAGGCCTGCCACTAGAATCACTACATTGGCTTAGCGTTCAATTTTGGACTCGATAAATGGTCATTTTCACGCATATTTGTTTACATGCATCATCAACATTCATTCACGCTGTTTCTTCCCTTTCCTGTTTATCGTGTTGCTTGGCACCATGGGAGTCGGGGGCATACAAACATACTAGGGGTGGAACGATCATAATTAAGTTGTAAAAACCTGACGTGCAAGAGAAAAAATTAGGCCAAATTCGAATCAATGTGGGAAAAAAAAGTATACTAGCTTCTCTATGAAATTTTGTACAAATTTGATTCGTGTTTTGAAAACTTTGTTGAGCCAAGGTTTTAGAAAAGTTACAAAAAAATCTCATGGATAACCGAACCACCAAACAAAAATATGTATGAATACTGAAATAATGACCTTGTCTCAATTTAGTCACAAATGTTTTTGCAGGGAGCCATGACTTACACTGTCGGATAAAGGACAGCAGTTGGTTACACAGGTTCATTTGACCTTTTGCCATCCAATGGAAGAACATTTGATTTTTCAGAATATAGACAGCTGTCAGAGATAGAAAAAGATGTATTTCCGATGAATAATTAACTCAAGTCCCAGCCAATTCTAGACCCCCCTTTTTTTATTTTTTTTAACCCTAAGTCTTGAATTTTTTTTTTTTTAAAAGTACCTGGGATTGAAAGTGTGGAGTCTGAAAACATAAAAATGTCTGGGAGTGAATGAGTTAAAATCACGATGCTGTGATCATTCTTTGACCTAATTACAGACTTTTTGATAGGCACTACAAATGGGGGTAGGTTTAGATATGACTCAACAAATCAGCTGTATTTGTTGAACAGCATTTATTAGCCACACCATACGTAACAGGCATTACATTTCCACTGTGCCTCAAAGTGCCATTTGCTCTCTCATTCAGCAGATAACATGACATAAAAGTCCGATCAATTATTGCCACTACAGTGAGGGGATTATAATTATGGTGGGGGAAAGGTATGATTTATAAGTTGATTTATACACAAATATATTAAAAAATGAATTTCCTAATAGCAAAGAGGTTTTAGATAAAAGCAGTTCAGTATCTGTTAGCTAGCAACCTTTGTGTAGCCGAACAAGCTGCACAGTTTTAATAGAAATGGTGTTATACAGTTAGCACTATGAGAAAGAAAAAATTAAAGCAATGACCTGATTATTTTCTCACAAATTTAAAGCTATTAAAATGAAGCAATTTAATCATAGTATGATAAATAAGCAATTAAAAGCAACATGATGATGCCCTTCAACGGCTTTGGACACATTCTTCAAAACCAAACATGTTTTGGGGAAATGATTGCATGAGGTAATGACTGCTACACATTAAAATGATATACAAACAAAATGTACAATCAATCAATTTGTTAAACAAGTAATGTGTGCGTTGGTGACCATGTGTTTTTTTTTTTTTAAATGGTAAATATACACACCCTGAAGAAACTTGGAACTTTTGGGGAAAGTGCACATTTCCAGCAGGGAGATAGCGGCTAAATATGGTCAAATCATGTTGCTGGCATGGATGTTAGGTGGAAATGGTGACGTGATGATGTACAAATAACGAGAGGGACATGTGACGCAGGTCAGTCGGTGGCCCGGCTTGAAGTTGCCCTATTACTTCACTGTTGACGGTCAGGACTCTGTTGCCCCCTTAGCCTTCTGATCCTGATTGTATCTGTTCAGGGACACAACAGCCGCACAATGAAGAATATACAGTACATGAATATAGTGCGGTTTAATGAGAAGTTTCTTTGAATAAGTTGCAATGTGTGTGGGAGTATTTAAAACAAATAAAAAAAACTGAATTTAGTTGTACTTAGAGAAATATCTTTATTTTTCATCCCATAATGATGGTGAATCTTCTATATATGTTACGCTTGAAAATTGTGGGGGTATTGAAACACATTTACGACATGATGAAAAAGTGAAATGTGATTAAAGCGTGTGTGTGTGTGTGTGTGGAGGGGGCGGGGTAATTTTGGACCAGGAATGGGCAATTAGCTGCTTAATTTTTTTTAATACATTTTTTAATGTGATAGCTGAGCAGCCGTTTGTTGTAATAACAATGTTCACCACTAGGCGGCAGCATCTCCAATACTGACTACGTGTGCATCAGAGAAGAGAAGGGCTTCCTACCTTGGTCAAGAAACAGGTGAAGTTTGAAGATTATATGTTCAGCGAATTCAAATGACTGCCTAGTTTGCTTCGCGACGCTATGAGCCAAGAAAGATTTAAACGCAAGTCGCCACTACAGCACTGATCTCAAAATGACAACAGCAATTTTTTCTCTGCCGCAAGAAACATTGGCTGTTCATTTTAAGTGCACGAGGAGTTCATACATGGCAATTTTCCGCGGATCCGCGGAAATCCGCCGTTTTATTTCTTAAATTGATCATTTTTGTGAATCGTCTAAATCCGTTGAGAAAATTTTAGGGGCGGTCAGGTACCTTATCGTCGAGTTTGGCTTCCTACCTTGGTCAAGAAACAGGTGAAGTTTGAAGATTATATGTTCAGCGAATTCAAATGACTGCCTAGTTTGCTTCGCGACGCTATGAGCCAAGAAAGATTTAAACGCAAGTCGCCACTACAGCACTGATCTCAAAATGACAACAGCAATTTTTTCTCTGCCGCAAGAAACATTGGCTGTTCATTTTAAGTGCACGAGGAGTTAAATTTGCGTCCTGCAAAAACATGGACGTATTAAACGCTTCCTAGTGTTACAAACACTTATGATTGCTTGGAGAAGCAGTTTGCTTACAGACGCATGTCTTGACTTCTTCATTCTTTTGCAACTGTTTCAACTTGAAGGTGTTTCCAAACTTTTGACTGGAACTGTATCTACTCCAGACAAAGGTAAAAGGTATAGTCAGTGGTCACCTCCAAATCCTGTAGAGCTGGGAGCCTCCGGCGCAGCCCAAGAAGAAGTTGACAGCAAACAGGTTCCAGTTCTTTGGGATGATGACCAGCGAATATCTGGACCAGATCAGGCCTGGTCGACGAGGGCCAAGGTTATGTACACATGAGTTAGACAGTCTGTTTTGTCCATAACATTATCAGATAACGTTTGTTTGACGAAAAATACAGAACAAAAAAATGGTAGAATCACAATGTACTTTTGAGTCGATCCATTAAAACAGGAAAAAAAAGTCACAAAAATGCATACCTACACGTGATCCGTTACTATTTGAAGCTGAAGTTTCATCTTACCTGTTGCTGTTAGTACGAGAGACTGGGAGGTACTCAATTTTTCTGCTGGCCGTGTCATGTCAGCTAAACCAGCTGCAACCAGGCCCTGAAAAGGTTAAGCCACCACATTTATATTAAATGTATTATTTTATCTCATTCAAAAAGTTGCAAAGTTAACCTCAAAGCATTTAGTCTTGATTTGGTTCAGTATGTCTCTTGTTGCCAAAATGACAAGCGGAGTCCCACAAGGGTCAAGTCTCAAACCTGTTATTTCATCATTCCTGATGCGATCTAACGGTCCCCTATCCTTTTATCCTTTAATCTATTCCATTTTATATACATTGAAACTCAGATTGGGCGATATGGAGGGGAAAAAAAATATCAAAATACAATATTGTTTGTCACAGTTTTTTCCCACATTGTTTTTAAATTGTATGTTTTAAAGCATATGACATTGGTGAGTCTGTCCGTGAGAGTCGGCGCGTGAGCTGTGGCAGAAAGAAGCTCCTCTGCGAGTGTGCTTTTGTGTTTAACTGTTCTCCCACCATTCAATAAAAGTTAAAAACTGCAGAGGCGACTGTGGCACTCCTTTCCAACATGGGAGGGGTTATAGTAAGTACACTGTAAAAAGGTAAAGATCGACTGCAATGTAGCGAGGGAACAATGTACTGCTGATCTTAGCACTGACTGGAATGCGAAACATGCCACGCCACGCAATTGATGAGGGGAGGGGGGGACAAACCACTTACCCATTTGAACATCGGAGCCCAGAAGAACACAGTTTTTGGACCTTGAAACAGAAGAAGGGAAAAAAAACACGTTAGCCTGCTCTGGACATTATTTTGTGCGGCAATAGTATTTGAAGGATTTCTCTTGAGACGAAAGAAACTTAATATCTACAGTCAGGTGAAACCTAAATCCAGTTGGCCAGAACACAAACATTGCAGTCGATGCAAAAGTTAACAGCAAAGCCATTGCCCTGCAGCACAGAGGAGAAGACAACTATAAGTAAAGGATCCCAAAAACCTGCTGGTTTGGTTGTTGGGAACGTAATACAGTCAAAAGACTCCATGGTTTAAATTATGCCTCCACTTTAGAAACATAAGTCTCATAAGAAACATAAGTGCTACTGAGACTAACAAAGGTGAGGAGGCCCATAAAAGGCTGGAAGCCCTGCCTTTTCTATCATATCAACCACCAGTGGTGAAGCCTTAACACAAAAAGAGGACTCTGTTTCTGCAAATCATTTGGGAGGGAGGTGTTTCTTTGCGGCCGCCCCTTCATACCTTGTCACAAAGTTGTCCTTGCACAATTCCAATACCCTTGAACCGGGAAAAAACAACAAAGACTAGACTATTAACCCCCCCCCCCCCCACCGCACCCTCCCAAGTATGAATGTGAGTTAAAGTTTTTGGACTCTCCCCCTTATGTTGCTTATGCTGATGTATGAGTAATGTGCTGCTGAAAGTGAACACAATAGCTCCTCTCATATTCCTAAATGAGTATCACCCCAAAATAAACAATGGAATGGAAACAGCACACTTCAAACTTGGCATCTTACCACACCACTCGTATCTCATTCGTATCCAGGGAGAATGTACAGTTTTCTGCATTGAATGCTCACTTCTGTGGATATAAAAAAGCCTCACTGCTTAAAGTTTAACTCATCTTTCCATCTACTTGCTGCTTTTACATGCAGATTATCAACATCAAAGACACAGACAAGTTATCTCAAATCTCGGTGCTAGTTTAATTAATTACGGATTTTAAATGATCACGACTTTTAAGAGTTGTTGTTATTGTTTTTTTTTATCGGAACGGCGGCAAATAAACTTCCCTTTACCTGCCGGGTGGTTGTACAAGGGTCTCAGTTTGGCAGGCAGCATATGCTCAATCCGGTCCAGAATCCTGTGATAGGACACTCTCAACGCAGCCATGATGAATAATAGCGGCTTGCTATCTGGAGAGAAGGGGGCAGATGACAACCACTCAGAGCTAGAAGCTAGGCTAAACTAGGCGCTAGCTACAATGAAACAGCTCGCACTAACACTATTGTAAATTTTTTTGCGACGTTACAAATACTGAAAGATGTGATCGCTTTCAAGATCAAGAAGGGAAGGGATGCTATGAGGCTTGTCCGCTAATGTGTACGAGCAAGCGATGGTAGGCTAGCTGTCATTAGCTTCTCCCTGACCCACACGAAGAGGTGACTTTAGGCTTGTACTGCAACCTTGGCAGAGAGGGCGGGGCTAGGGAGTGACACTGTCCTGATTGGTCTGTCTATTCAGCGCCCCCATGTGACTGGTTTTGAGAGTGCAACGTATCGGTTTTACATCACGACAGATCATGACGGGGTGGCGGCATACAATACAATACAATACAATACAATACAATACATCGTGATTTATATAGCGCTTTCACAACAGCTGCAGCTGGAACAAAGCGCTGAACAAAACAGTTACCATAAAGTAAAATAATAAACACTGCAAATAACATAGATCGCCTCAATTTCTGTCCCTTGATGATCAGCGAATGCGCTACATCGCCAACGAGCTGTCCGGCGGCCCCAACAGGGTAGTGGCGCTCAGCGTCTGTGTCCACTTCAGCCCCTTCCCCATGGAGGTGTACATACGTCGCCTTCGGCATATCCGCAAGGCGGTGGTGCGACTCCTGGACCGGGCGCTGGGGACGGTGGTGGTCGTCCGGACGACCAACCCCAGGGCTCTGGATCGGGACCTCAGTCTGACCTTCAGTGAGTGGGTTTCTTTGCAACTGAATGTCGTACTGCGTGCCATGTTCAAGAATCTCGACGCTTTGCTGGTGGACGCCTGGCAGATGTGCGTGGCGCACCATGAACCTCACAACCTTCACCCTCCGAGGGCTATTGTCAAAAACATGGTAGACATGATGTTGTCCGAAGTTTGCCTCAACGGGACCAGGAAGACCGTCTGATTTTTGTCAATCAAAACGAGGTTGGGAATGCGAACGAGTAGAGGGCCTTACTTAGAATGTTCGAATTGAAGAAGTCCATCCATTCATCCCATTATTCATACCGTTTTATTTTTAATGAGGAGAATGCATTGTGAAAACAATTCAAGAGAAGCCTGTTACTACGTGACCTTGAATTAAACATTTACAGACAGATGATTTTACCTTCTAAAAGTTCTGAGAGTATTCTAAAATTCATGTTTAAAATTTTACCCTAACATAAACTTTTTCCATCCACTTTCTGATCATTGAACACATCGAAATTCATAAAAAGTTAGAATTAATAAATGTATGTTGTGAATAATCTACAAGATAGTTGTAAAAAAACATGCCAGGTATAACGTGAATGATGTCCATTTCCAACCCAAATTAGCTCACAAATCTGATTAATGGATTGAATGGGTTGTATGCACATGTGACTCATGAACCAAATATTTTTGTGAACCAAGTGGATGAAAAGATTCAGTGGTTCTCAAGGCTTAATGTGATACCAGCACGACAAGCTCCTACATTTTTGCACGTAATTCTTCATTTTATTTATTATTATTATTGTTGTTGTAATATACAGGTATTTTCAAAATGAACCCCCTCCCCTCTCTACCTCCGTTATTTGTGATACTTCAAGTAAGTATGGGCGAGGTTACTTCCTGGTTGTAGCCAGTGTGATACTGGAATTGAGGGGCCAGGTAAGGGCGGTGGGCTGACGTCATCATTGCTGCGGCAACGGCCGGTAATCAGCACGACCGAACTTCAACATGTCCCTCAATGTTTGGAAATATATCCTCATCATTCTTACCCTTTTCGGTCTCATCTTCCTCCTGCTCAACATCACCACTGAGGAGGTGAGAGAAGTTTGTTTCAATCTATTTTCTTTTTTTTTTTTCCATGCTGAAGTTGTACACATAAATGTACACACCTTGGCATAATTCGCAAGATATGCACTTTTATTGAAAGAAACCATGGAGTGAACAGAAAAAAAATGCATTCTATTTTAATGGCATTAGACTAAAAGACATTTCCGTAGAGCACAATTAGTGGCGTTCCGATCGACTCTGGCTGGACGCAAAACAAAATCTTCAATACGCAACACGACCCTTCCCAACGGAACCGAGCAGAACGGGAAACAGCGGTCGACCAAACTTGTCAAACGGGATTAGTGCGGAATTGTTGAGGAATGCCATCCTCAAGTGCATGCATTTCAGTAAAGATTTGCCGTTAGATTGTCCAATGTGGCGAAAGCAGCTATTCCACAGTTTGAGGACACCTTTGACAACTGTATTTTGCGAGGCGTTAGTTTTTGGCAATGGTTATTTAATTTGATCATCATTTTCTAATTTAGTGCAATGGCAATGGATTAACTGTATCTTGATTGCTTGTGCAATATTTCAGGTTCGATGGCGTCTACACTATTGCTAAAGAATGGGATTGTGCTAAGGGAAGCCTTTTTTTTTCTACTTTTAACCAGGAAAAAATTACAATGCATCAGTTTTTGGATTGATTTTCTTGTGGATTTGCAACTGTGAACTGGATTTGCAACTCTGTTCGGGGGAATTTGCAGAGGTGGGAGGGAGTAAGTCGCATGTTTCAAGCAAATACCATTGTGGTCAAGCAAGGCAAGATGTGTCAACAGCAAATTTCAAGCAAGTCAAGTCAAAACTTGGTTTAAGATTGTCATAAATAATGCAATCTTTCTTAGTCACAATGTGACAATAAAATGTTTTTTTCACTGCTCATACCTTGACAAGCACATTTATAATTTAATAAACACCAATTTCAGAATGTGAAATGAATATTTATTGTTTGGAAGAATGCATGTTTGTTTTTATCTATGCATGACATGCAATCTTTCTTAGTCACAATGTGACAATAAAGTGTTTTTTTCACTGCTCATACCTTGACAAGTACATTTATCCCTCTAAAAAATTAAACAAACACCAACTTTAGAATGTGAAATGAATATTTATTGTTTGGAAGAATGCATGTTTGTTTTTATCTATGCATGAATGTTTCTAGCTTTAATGTAGCTGTTTAATGCTGTCAATGCGATGGTAAATATTGAAATATGCTTAATGTGGGCGCAATTAAGTAATCACCATATTTAAAAACTACATCTAGTCAAGACAAGTTCAGCTTTATTATAGGTAGAGATTTTTGTGACTTGAGACTCTCCGAATAATATATTTGGCTTTTGACATGTTCACTGCAAGCTTATTTTGTTGGATCCAATCAAAGACCAAATCAAATGCCGAAGTCACAACATTGTCTTGCTCCATGATCGTATTTGCAGTGTAATACAGCCTAGAACCATCATCATCATACCTGGACCACTTTTATGCAAATCAGATGGCAAGTTATTTGTGAAAATGGAATACAGGAGTGGTCCATGGCAGCGCCCCTGTGGGACATCTCAATCTAGGTCTACAGAGTTGCACTAGCTCCAACTGGTTCAAATTCATGGTATTTTAGTGATCAATTTACAACTTGTGATCAATGACTTTGAATACTGTACTGTGATTGCGCAAAAGAATCTCCACCCGCTCCATTTCTCACATTGATTTACACATGCAAATCATGTCATCTCCTCAGAACTGGAAGTACCACATCGTGTCAGCACTTTACAAGGTCCAAAACCGGCTCCAGTCAACAAACCTCTCTGGAACCCTCCGAACCTTTCACAACAATCACACCTTCTGTTCACATCTGAGCAAGCCACTGTCACATGAAGAAGAGCTGGAGGAGCGCAAGCTGTTAAACTCCATCACCTGGCCCCAACTCCCTTCTGGTTCAGAACCACTCAACCTGTCCCAGACGAGTGACCCGGCACACAGCCTGTTTACAATCGTCCTCTCCGAAAAAGACCAACGTCGGTACGTGGGCGACCAGCTGGAAGTGCTTGTTCACCTGCGCGACTTCCAGGGCCGACCCAAGCGCTATGGCGGCGATTTTCTGCTGGCTCGGTTACATTCCCCAAAATACAAGGCAGGTGTGGCTGGGCAGGTGCTGGACCACAAGAATGGACTTTATTCGGCTCGATTTCCGCTGCTGTGGGAGGGATCGGCTCAAGTTGAGGTCATGATGGTGCACTCGAGCGAGGCCGTCGCCGTGCTGCAGCGGCTGAGGGAGAAACTGCCCCCTCCGGTGGTCTTCGTCCGCCTCTT
>NW_017806074.1:127118-252003 GCF_001891065.2 Hippocampus comes
CTAACTGGTCACGTTTTACACCTAAAATGCTACTTGTGTAGGTGCGACCGGCCAGTACGTTTGCCTTTTTATTATTCTTATCATTTTATTCATTCAGCTATTAGTGTTCATTTTTTGAGGCTGACAAGCTGGTTTGCCACTGACGACGTGGCGGAAAACAAACGAGCTAGTTAGAGTTTTATCTGTTATTTGAAATTTGTACAGGTTTGTAACGTCAGACAGTGAACAAAAAACAGTATGCAAAGAATGTAAGGCCTTTGAAAGTAAAGCGGCTAGCACGACTCATTTATTTCAGCGAGTAAAACAGGCACCCAACAGCAAACATTGCTCTGTGCGTGACACAGGAGAGAGAAAAAGTGCAAAACATATGACATGAGTGGACTTATTTCACATTGTTTCCTTATGACAAGTAGCCCAGCAACGAAGGAGTCAATCGCTTGATCTGAACATTGTGAACGTCAAAGTTGCCAAGTGAGACATCGCAATTGGAGTTATGTTTCATTGTATTGTAAGAGAAAAAAAATGATAAAAGAAATAGAAAGTTACTCAATTTACTATTAGATAATGATCAGTGAACCCCAAAACCTCCAAATCCATCCCCAAACTCCTCAAGCAATCCAAATTCACGGTTTAAGAAAAGAGGACTATAATCGCCAACTCGAAAGTTCAAATTAAATTATCCATAAATTCCAGTTGGAGTTTTTTCTGGTGCCAAAGCATGGGAGTTTGGTTTGGGGGATGTGGCTGGTCCCGTTCCAAGACCTCGGCCATCAAACTGTCTGAGCAGAACGTTCCCTGTCAAGTATCACGGAAGTATTTATTTGTTGCTATTCTTGCTGCAATATTTGTCGTGACTTTTTGACGTCAGTGGCGTGAACATCAAAGTTCCCATCCACGCAAACACAACGAACACCATCACCGTGCTCCAATCCAGGAAAGGTACTGTGGATCTACTAACTAATGACTCTCACTTTTTGGGAGATGGTAATTTATTCCCATCATTGCGTGTGTCGTCAATGTAGAAAACGGCAGCCAAAAAACAGATCCTGTGAAGCTGGCGACGTCTGGGTACTACTACCAGGACTCGTGGAGGCCACTGGGCGATGTCGCCATGCGCAAGTTTGACAAGGCGGCTGCTATCTCTCAGTGTTTGGCCAATAAGGTGGTCTACATGTATGGCGACTCCACCATTCGACAGTGGTACGAGTACCTCGTCACTGTGCTTCCAGGTGAGCGCTTCCGTCCCATAACATCATGGCGGCTTGGCTCCGGTGGTGGACGTCTTGCATCATTGTATGTTGGTTTCGTGCAAAGAGTGGGGCTTCTGGGAAGGGGCCAAGGGCATCCACCTGAAGGGGAGGGGCATTCACACCTGGTAATCTTTTTTTTTTTGACCTAAGAAATTTTTAACAAAAACAACAACAACAAAAAAAAAAAACCGGCTAAACCTCACATGCGTTTTCCAGAAAAATTGGGGTGGACTCCTTCAAATTACAACCCAAACCCACCCCCCCCCCACAAAATGTGAAACGATATTGAAAAACACAAATAGGCTAATCTGCGGGTGCCAAACTGCGAGTATGCGGGTGGGGGGGTGGGTTTCACTGTATATCATGTTTTTCGATCATGTTGGATATTAGAAGTCATATGTATATTCACTTCATAAGACAATTATTTAGGGACTCTCGATGAATGACACAGTTGTTGCTCCTTTTTCACCGCTTGCGACCATGTCCAAATGTTTTTGTGATTGATATTGAACACTCGTACGCTCTTGACGACTTGTTTCTTTTTATGTCGTTTTATTGTGTTCTGCCTTGCAGAGATGAAGGAATTCAACCTGCATACTCCCAAAAAAGCGGGGCCCTTGATGGCGGTGGACAGCACCCACAACATTGTGCTTAATTACCGCTGCCACGGCCCACCCATCATGTACACCACCATCATGGCCAACGAATTGCGCTACATCGCCAACGAGCTTGACGGCCTGACTGGCGGTCCCAACACGGTGGTGGCGCTCAGCATCTGGGCCCACTTCAGCCCCTTCCCCGGCGAGGTATACATACGCCGCCTCCGGCATATCCGCAAGGCAGTGGTGCGACTCTTGGAACGGGCGCCGGGGACGGTGGTGGTGGTTCGCACGGGCAACCCACGGGCCCTGGATCGAGACGTCAGTCTGAACCACAGCGACTGGTTTGCACTGCAACTGGACATCATGCTGCGGGCCATGTTCAAGGGTCTCAATGTTATGCTCTTGGACGCCTGGCAAATGTGTGTGGCGCACCACCAACCTCACGACGTGCACCCTCCGAAGGTCATTGTTAAAAACATGGTAAACATGTTGTTGTCTTATGTTTGTCGTGAAAGGACCAGGAAGGCTGCGTGACTTTTGTAAATCAAACCAGGTAGAGAGTAATAATGAGTGTTGCATTTGAAGGAGTCCTTCAGAAAAAAACTTTTATTTCCAAAAAAAGTAGCAAATTGTGAGAGTATAGTTAGGTACAGCATATAAATCACAGTTCAGTAAGCCTACATATATTGCGGTTCAGTTTTCACGGTCCCGCTATATTGCAAATTTGTTTTTTTTGGAAGTGTAATATTTTTGCTGTCAATGCTCTTGCGGTCTCTCAATATATTGTGTCCATAAATGTGTTTGTATTGATTGAATTGGAGACCTTTTAAAAAAGTGCCATAAATACTATAAAAAATATTTGAATAGAGGAGGCTATTTTGAGATCGCGGATTCCACTTTTTGTTGGTGGTTCTTTCATTCGCTATCTGAAGGGGCAACAGGCTTGTTTCTTATTTATCCAAAAAGTTCTGCTTCCTGTGGGCGTACCAGCTCTAATAAAATGAAGGAAATTTCACACTGAGTAAGTCAATTTGGGAGCACAATGATTCGAGATCATACTTCAACATTTATACTTTACGAGACAATTTTGTTTGGTAGTTTGCAAAATTATGTCACACATAATGAATACAAACGATGAAAGTTTAATTACTTTCATCGTGTGGCATTTACTCACAACACCAAACGTGAGGGCCTGCGGACAAAATGAAAGGCAAACTAATTGCACGAGCCTGAAGAAACTGCCGGAATGTCAGTCAAGAAGCAACCCAACATTGACAACATCCGATTTTGCCCTCCCGCCCGAGGTGCATTCAAGGACTGCCAGCAAATGAGCTACTGTAAAAAAATGTAAACAAGAAAAAAACTCAATAAATCGGTTTACATTTGAATCTCTATTCGCTTTTCCATTTCAGGAGTTGATAGTAGGTTTTTTTTTTTTGTTTTTTTTATTTTTTAATCATTGGCAACATTTTCCCGATTTTGTGGCGCTTTGTGTAGTTCGACATGACTTCCTGTTTGGAGCCAATGTCATTCTAAACGGAAGAGCCATTGACAGGCCAGGTAAAGACGTTGTGATGATTTATTCCGGCGGCGGCGGGTTAACAACAGGACCAAAGACTCAGATAACATGTACCTAAATGTTTGGAAGTACATCCTCACCTTTCTGACCCTGTTTGGCTTCGTCGTCCTGCTGCGCAGCGTCACCATTTGGGAGGTGAGAGAGTTTGTTTAATTTCTTTCTTTCTTTCTTTCTCTCTCTCTCTTTCTCTCTCTCTGCATGCTGTATTAATAA
The DNA here is from genome assembly GCF_001891065.2 of Hippocampus comes. Lineage (NCBI taxonomy): Eukaryota > Metazoa > Chordata > Actinopteri > Syngnathiformes > Syngnathidae > Hippocampus > Hippocampus comes. The sequence goes on from NW_017806074.1 coordinate 130,763, forward strand.
GTTTCCACGTGTATCATTCTGAAACGAAAACAAGAGTGATATTGAATCTATTTTCAGAGCGATTAAATTAAACTAGAATGCAACTACAGTCAACCGGTAGCCCGGGAGCCAAGTCGCAGACTCATTTTGCGTGGGTTGTGGACAGCTCGTAAAAAATTGTCTTGTAGTACTGTCCTTAGTGACAGCATTTTTTTTTTCGAGAACAGTCTTGAGGCGCATCGACTTTCCATGTAGAACATACTGAGTCAGGAAATGCTGATCCTAACCTCTACAAAATAAGTCACATCTTTGTCACAATAGAAATTGACAACTCCCAGATTGACAACGCTTGAGAACTACTGCGCTGGGCATTTTTAGAATAGCACTGTCAGTTATGTCATAGCTTGACTGGTGCCCTATGTGAGACCCCACTTGAGGCGATCTCGCATCAAACGCAGCTGAAAAACACACATTGGAGCGGACCTAATTTTTTCATGTGCCTTTATGTTTAATGTATCGACCATGTATACATATCACCTCCTCAGAACTGGACGTACCACATAGTATCAGCACTGTATGATGTCCAGAAGCGGATCCAGTCATCAAATCTCACGAGATGCCTCCCAACGTTTCATCACAATCACACCTTCTGTCCACATGTGGGCCAGCCGCCGTCACTTGTCGAAAAGCTGGAGGAATGCAACCTGTTGAACTCCATCGCCTGGCCCCAACCGCCCTCTGGCTCTGCATCACTGAAAGTGTCCCAGACGAGTGACCCAGCACACAGCCTGTTTACAATCGTCCCCTCCAAAAAAGACCAGCAGTGGTATGTGGGCGACCAGCTGGAAGTGCTCGTCCACCTGCACGACTTCAAGGGTCGACCCAAGCGCTATGGCGGCGATTTACTGCTGGCTCGGTTGCATTCCCCAAAATATGGGGCGGGGGTTGCCGGCCAGGTGCTGGACCACAAGAACGGACTTTATTCCGTTCGATTCCCGCTGCTGTGGGAGGGGTCGGCTCAAGTCGAGGTCATGATGGTGCATTCGAGCGAGGCCATCGCTGTACTGCGGCGACTGAGGGAAAAACGGCCTGATCGAGTGTTCTTCGTCAGCCTCTTTCGCCGAGGCCGTCATTCTGAAACGAAGGTGTGTCACATGTGCCTGCCACAAGGCAAGCGGCCACTGTGCAACTACACGGACCTCAACTCCGGTGAACCATGGTACTGCTACAAGCCCCGAAAGCTCAGCTGCACCACAAGAATCAACCATGCCAAGGGAGGCTACCGCAAAAACATCACGACCAACAAGGAAAATTTGCTCTTTCAGAGGTTTGTAGTCTCAAAGACCGTTTGACATTTCAAACACGTTGACCCAAATCACATTTGGGGTATCGGAAACTTGATCCCTGCAATTGAACCTTTTGAAAAGTTATTTCAAACAGACACGGTAATAAATGACTACAAGTGACCTTCAATTAAAAATAAACAGTTCAAAGTAAACTATCTGTGGACTCAGAAATTTTAGATGTGGTGTCAAAGAATGGTGTGGCTGGGATTGTTAAAATAGCTCACCTCCCACAAAAATAAATTGTCTGGGTCGGACTGTTTTTGTCCCTGTATGAATATCCCCTGTTGTATTTGTTGCTATTCGTGTTACGACCTTTGTAATCCACTTTTCAGTGGCGTCAACGTCAAAGTTCCCATCCAAGCATCCGCAGCGGACACCATCACCGTGCTGCCTTCCAGGAAAGGTAATGCGGATCTTCAGACAAATGGCTTTTTTTGGGTGATGGAGATTTATTCACATCATTATGTCCGTCGTTAATATAGAAAGCGGCAGTCAAAAACGGGATCCCGTGATGTTGGCGACATCCGGTTACTATTACCAGGACTCGTGGAGGCCATTGGGTGGCGTCACCATGCGCCAGTTTGACGACGCGTCTGCCATCACTCAGTGTTTGACCAACAAGTTGCTCTACATGTACGGTGATTCAACCGTGCGCCAGTGGTACGAGTACCTCGTCTCTGTGCTTCCAGGTGAGCGCTTACGTCTCATAGTGTTGGAAAGTGGTGGAACAATACTCCAAAAAGACTGGTGAAAGCAGAACTAACTGATTCTGCTCGTTTTAGTGAAAGGGAAAAAAACATACAAAATACAAATGATGAAATGTACTGGCACAGGCTGGTGTATCTATATATTGTATACATAAACAAATCGACACATATACATATATTCAGGTGTGTCAAAGCTAAAAGTACTTTTTTATGGCTGAAATAGTTCCTTTTGACTTAAAAAAAAAAAGCTGGCAAATAAAATTTTCGGCTCGTTTTAAGATTGCCCCATTTAGGTGTCATTTTGGTTATGCATATATCTGCCCTTCAGGGATGAAGGAATTCAACCAGAAGAGTGCAGAAAAGGTGGGGCCCTTTATGGCGGTGGACAGCACACACAACATTCAGCTCAAGTACCGCTGCCACGGCCCACCCATCCGCTTCTCTACCGTCATGACCAGTGAGTTGCGCTACATTGCCAACGAGCTGGACGGCCTGTCCGGCGGTCCCAACACGGTGGTGGCGCTCAGCGTCTGGTCTCACTTCAGCACCTTTCCCGTGGAGGTGTACATACGTCGCCTTCGGCATATCCGCAAGGCGGTGTTGCGACTCCTGGACAGGGCGCCGGGGACGGTGGTGGTGGTCCGCACGGCCAACCCTCAGGCTCTGGAACGGCAAGCTAGCCTGTACAACAGCGACTGGTTTTCTTTGCAACTGGACGTCGTACTGCGCGCCATGTTCAAGGGTCTCGACGTTTTGCTGGTGGACGCTTGGCAGATGTGCGTGGCACATCATGAACCTCACAACATTCACCCTCCGAGGGCAATTGTCAAAAACATGGTAGACATGATTTTGTCCCAAGTTTGCCTCAACGGGACCAGGAAGACCGTCTGATTTTTGTCAATCAAAACCAGGTTGGGAAATCGAACGAGTAGAGGGCCTTACTTACGTTCGAATTGAAGGAGTCCATCCATTCATCCCATTATCCATACCGCTTATCCTTATGAGGGTCTGGGGCTTGCGGGAGCCGATCCCACCTGTCTTCCGGCAGCAACTGGTTGCCACCCCATTGCAGTTCAAAATAAGTCGCTGCACATAGAGTTAAGAGAATGTTATGGATATTTTTGTCTTTTTAAAAGTATGACTGTTCTCTGATTAGTCTGACAAAAGTTGTATTTTAATGAGGAGAATGCATTGTGAAAACAATTCAAGGTTTGAGACCCCGTTACTACATAACCTTGAATTCAATATTTATGGACCGATGATTTTACCTTCTAAAACGTTCTGAGTGTATTCTAAAATTCATGTTTGAAATTATATCCTAACACCAACTTTTTCCATCCACTTTCTGATCATTGAACACATACAAATTCATTGTCGATAAACACCAGCACGAATTGGGATTTCATGGCTACAAATGAGCATTCGGTGCATCTGCATTATTTGACCAGACTTTCTCGACATTTCCGTCACAGCGGATCCCTACAAAATTAATAAATTGATGTTGTGATTAATCTACAAAACGTACCAGGTGTGACTTTGAAAAGTTCAATTTAAAGTTTAATTTTCGCTTTTAAAAACTTCAAGGACAAAACACCATCAACACGCTTTAAAATGTCACATCGACACTCTCAGTCTACATCTTGACATCAACGACACACGTTTGACAGGGAGTGCTGTTAGCCCAGCGTGTCGCCGCCGCTCAAGGGCAAAGAAGAGGAACAAAGACATGTTTTATGAAATCAGCGATCGGGTAAAAGGAGTGATGTAAAAGGTTCTGTTACCATTGGGGCAACTTCAGTCAGGAGTCGGAGTGCTGTGTTACTATACGGTGTGCAAAGAAATCCTGACGTAAATTATAAGGAAAGAAAGTGAATAGTAATAAAAAGCATAAGTAGTATGCACTATTCAAGGGGCAGTGATGGTCACACGTCCTGCACGTTCATAGCTTCCTGCGGCCAAGCGTACGTGTCCAGTGTGAAGGAGTCGTAGTCTGGGCTGTAGATGTGAGAGAGGACAAACGCCTCTTTGTCCTTTGGCTCCGGGTACACCGAGGCCACGTTGTGCTTGTACGCGTAGTTGACAATCTGGAAACGATATATACACATTAATAGATAGTTCCTCTCATGCCGTTTTGACATGATTTCATATCGAACCTTGACAGCAATCTTGAAGGACACCTCTCTGATGGATTTAAGAGGAGGGTAGAGTCTCCCCTCGGCCAAATGCTCCTCGGTCACCATGTCAGCGATGGCCTGACAAAAATATCACAGCTGATTATAGTCAGACAGAGAGTCACGAATAAATAATCTGTGATGGAGGTAATAATTCAAAAAAAGGACCTCTGCAGTGGTGAGGAAGATGTCATCAGAGATGTGGCGAACTCGGCAGGCGATGATGCCCAGGGCCACCCCGGGGAACACGTAGGCGTTGTTTCCCTGTCCGGGGTAGAACGAGCGTCCGTCGGCCAGCGTCACCTTGCTGAATGGACTCCCGCTAGCGAAGATCCCGCGACCCTGATTGCAAGAACAAACGTGCAAGCCCGTGAACCATAACGTTTCGTCTCCGTGTCTCCCTGTGTAATGGAAAAGCTGCATCGCTCAACTCTGCGGGGGTCCTACCTCCGTGATGTTGTAACATTGTTCTGCCGTGCACTCGGCCTTGCTGGTGGGGTTGCTCAGGGCGAAGATGATGGGCCGCTCGTTGTAGGACGCCATGTCCTTAATTATCTTCTCCGTGAATGCCCCTCCGATGGCGGCGACTCCTTAACAGCCACAAAAACAAAACATCACAACGCTTTACATCACCGAGGGGGGGGGGCTACTTTGTCGTAATGGTTACCGCCATTCCATTCACACCGGGAATTTACAGCTTGCCATTTGTGGTTGATTTCTTCTTTAACTGTTCCTTGAGGTATTATATTTAGCGATGACTTCACCTATAATTACATTTTAAAAAAAATACCAATAATGGCAGTGGGCTTGATGGTGTGCACGGCTTCCTCCAAGGTCTTCAGGTGGGGGTGCTCGTGCGCAAACTCCTCCTTCTCATGGTTCAGATGACTTCGACCCTGAACGAGAAGCATTTGTTTTTACCTTGATCGCAAAACTTGTTGTCCAGACAGACACACGTGCGTGCATTACCTTCACGATGAGACCTTTGGAGTCCACCATCCAGATCCTTTTGGCGGCTTCCTTTCGAGACAAGCCCTCCTTGGCCATGGCCATCATTAGCAGGTGAGCGATGCCCAGAGCAGCCTGGTGAGAAAAAGTTTTTTGTTGTTGTTTTATTGTTGTTGTTTTTTTACTTGAAAAAAACATAAAAAGAAAATGCAAAAAAAAAAAAAAAAAAAAAAGGATAGAAGTCTTTACTCAAGTATTGTCATGCCCTCCAGTTGGACCTTACTTCAGGTGTGTGAGTCGCCTCTTCATCCTCCAGGGTTTGTTCCTGATGGTGGATATCAGCTTCTTCTTCTCTTCCACCTCCTCCATCAGCAGGGCCATCTCTCCCTCAGACAAGGATTCCTCATCCTCATCGGAGCTTGAACTGGAGTCGGATGAACTGGGGATGGATGGGCACACAGAGGGTGCAGGTGGTGACTGGTGGAAATACTGAGAGACAAGCATTTATATGAACTCTGGTTTCCTCCCGCGTGTCAACAAACACGTATGTTAGGTGAATTGAAGAAACAAGGGGAAAAAATGGCTATTCGGCCTACCTTTCTTCTTTCTTCTTCTTCTTTTTGTCTTTTCCTTTGGCATCTCCTTTCTTGGCTCCACTGTCCTCCTCCTCCTTTGCACCTTTCTTTCCTCCTCCCTTTTTCCCCTTCTTCCCCTTCTGCTCCTCACTGTCCTCCTCCTCACTGTCCAATGTTTTTCCTCCTTTTTTCTTACTGGCAGCTCCCCCCCGCTTCTTCTTCTTGGGGCCCTCATCTTCACTTTCATCGTCCTCATCATCGTCACCTCCGCGTTTCTTGGTCGGCTTCTTTGCGTTTGCACCTCTTCTTGTCCGAGGAGCCTCAGCCTCCTCTTCATCTTCTTCTTCAACGGCTGTTTTTTTGCCACGGGGTCTCGCCTTTGCGGTGGTTCTTCCAGTGGCTTGCCTCCTGTTGCCTTGCCTGCGGTTGTCACCGTCTACATCGAGGAGTCGGCGAGATGGACGGAGGAGGAAATCAACGGATTTCAGTGTCGTGTACATGATAAATCCAGAGAATACTGTGGCTGACTTACCGTCGCCATCACTGGCATCATCCTCCAGATCAATCTCAACTGCATGACAAACAAATACAACATTCAGACCTTTTAATTATTCCATTGGTGAGGACCAGAACACATGGTGAGGCTGCATTCAGCCATTTTGGTCCCCAGCTCTGGAATAGCCTCACAGAAGACATCAGGTCCGCAGAGCCTGGTGATGTTTTTACGAGGAGGCTTACGGCACATCTTTTTAGCTTGGCTTTTGAATAACTTATTGCTATACTTATTTTAATTCAAGCTTTTATTTTTAATTGTAATCAAATAATTAATGAAATGAATACCACGATAACTGCACATGTTGGTCAATACTTACATATTAAAATCCGTTTGACAGTTAGAGTCAATTAGACTGACTGCAAAACAATATGATTGATATTTTAAAGATACAATGTTATTTTTAGATGCTATATAATGTTATTTTATAACAGTTGGTCAATACTTACATTTTAAAATCCATTTGACAGTTACAGTCAATTAGACAACGTTATTTTTAGATGCTATATAATGTTATTTTATAACTTTGGTTGTATAAATTATTCAAGTTCACCATGGACAATTTATCGCAATTGTTCTAAATGTCATCTCTGTAATTCACCTGAAATGTTCAATTCTTCAGGACTCCTTACATGATTACATTTCGGCTTTTTTTTTGGCCTATGAGATTATAACACATAATGCACTCACGCAGCAGACGTTTCCTCCAACCACGTATCACTTTATCTAATAATTCTTGATACCGTCATGCAATCCTGCAAATGGGGTGTGTGTACTAATCTTACCGTGGCCTCCTGAAGGCTAGGCCGTACTGCTGGCATGCCAAGCCCACGGTGGGCGTATAGACGATGGGCATGAACTCCTCGATGTCCGACGTAAGCACGCGGTAGAAGAGCTTCTCGTTCCTGTCCTGTAGCGTCATCAGCAAGATGTACCTGATGCAGAGAGAGAGCGGCTAAAAGAAGGAGAAGCGGCTTCCATTCTGCTTTGTGGTTCACAGTCAGACTACACAATGCAAGCAGAGCAATTACATATGGTGTTGTTTAAGGTTCAAAATTGTCCTCTCACTTGTCCAGAGGATTGACACGCGTTTCATAGCTTTTCATGACACGTAGTACTTGGACATCTTGGGACAAGAAGCAGGGGGGCAGCAGGCCGTGGATGCCCAGCTGCAAGCGCTCCTCCAAGGTGAAAGCCATACCCTGCGGGATGGAAATGGACTGTAAGTCACACCCAAATGAGAGAGTGCGCCCTTGAACTCGCATGGTTAAGGGATAACAAAAATTGAATTTTTAAAGATTTTATTTTTTTTTACTCGGTTGTAAAGGTCAAAATTGCTGATTTCAGAGGCCTTTTATTTTGAAATGCAACATCACATCTCCATGATCACACTTTGGTTGAATACCTTGGGTGGCCTAGTGTGCCCAAGACCTGGTCTGAATGCGGGATACCATAAACAGATTTTTTTAAATGTTTTTTTTTTAATCAGGTGTAAAAGAAAAAATGCCATATTTTAGAGTCATTTTATTTCGAAAGGTAACATCAGATGTTAATGAAAGTACTGTGGTTGGATAACTGGGGTGACCTCGTGTTCCCTAGACCTGGTGTGGTTCCGGGATAAGGAAAATTCATTTTTGGATGATTTTTTTACAAAAAATAATAAATCGATGAATAAATTTTGACGCAAAGTAAACATGTGATAAAATAATCAATTCTAAAGTACTTGGTAGCTACAACGCTAAAAGTATCAATTACGGATATATTTTGTCGACTGGCCAAGTCTGTTGTGTGGCTTGAGCTGACATGTCAACTGGCTCGCAGCTGAGTGTGGTATTGATGCTATTTATTGTGCCCAATGGTGTGACAGGCTGAATTCACTCCCCTTGCATCACCTCCACTTGACTGCGCTGCTCTGTGCCTTCTGAATGCTTGCGCTACAATATTTACTTCTCCAAAGGAACTCCTTCTGATTCATTATGAAAGTTGCTTGGCAAGCCAGCTTCAATTTCCCAGTGGTCACCAACAGAAGATGAGAGGCTGATTATTTTGACTCAAAACAAGCCACAGTGCCAACTATTTCATACCAAAAGAAGGAGAAACTGAGTGTGCCTTGCTGTGCTGCATTACAACATATTTACCAAAGTCGAAAACCCGTGTTTAGCAAAGTCAAACAAAATAAGTAATTATTTCTGTTTGGTTAATTTAGTCTTCATCTGCATTGAATATTTTTTTGCATTGTGAAAGAAAATTTCCTAAAAAAATATTTAAACAGTTAATTAATGACTGATACAACACAATAACATTCAACCGATTACAAAGAGCCACTGAAGAAACCTCCATTAACACACACATACACACACACACACACACACACACACACAAACACTTTTTTTTCCATTTTAAATGCATTTGTTTTGTGAAACCAGCATTTATGTGACAAACGTATGCACATAATCATAAAAACTCTCACTATTCAGATACTTGCAGACCTATTTCCTGATGCACGCTTTTCACAGTGAGTCATCACGGAAACACTGACTTGGGAAGGAACTGTGACCTCCCTTGCGTGAAGTAGACCCAATAAAAGAGAGCAAAGTTAGTCAGACTCTTGCTGAACACATCAAAATGTTAAGGGAGTGGCATTTCCTGTTTCATTTATGTTTGGGAACAAGCCCCCACCCCCTGCGAAAAAAAAAAAATCTGCTGATGACTCATTGTGGATGTTTGGTTTGGATCAGTTTGGCCAAAATCAGTCCATCTTAGCAGAGAGAGTGTTTGACTTTAAGAGAAAAAGTGCTTTCTGGTTTGAAACAGATTTATTATGCTTTGTGAAGACATAGGGTCAATGAAAGACACAATTTTGTACTTGAAGTATTTGATTATAAATGACCCAAGGCCTGGTTTGCAGGCCTTGGGTCATTTGTGTGGTGTGTGAATGTCACAACAATGCACAGATCCTTGCAGCGACCTTGCTGTGTTAAATTAACTGTGTAGGTTCATAAAACATCCCACTATAAATGGATATAAAACTTTGTAAAACATTTACCAGCCACATTGTAGCACTTAATATATCTGTTAATAATCTCTATGGAAGTGGTTTTTGATCTGTACGAGGACCACCTCAAAAAATACTCAAGTTTTCCAAGTACAACCATCATGATCAATATTAATATAGAGTGGTGAGAAAGAAATCTTATTCAAAACCAGAATATTTAATGTTACTGTAAACCACTAAACATTATGGATAGATTGAACATGAACACTGCTGCACAATGCAGGAACATAAAAAAACTACTGGCGCTTAATCATAAAGTCAAGACAGTTTCGACAACCACTAAACATTATGCATAGATTGAACATGAACACTGCTGCACAATGCAGGCACATAAAAAAAAAATACTGGCGCTTAATCATAAAGTCAAGACAGTTTCGAACAAGGGTTAAAAAACACGACATGCGCTATTAATAGAAAAGAAAAAATGTAATTCTGACTTTTGCGTCTGTTCCTGACAGACTCTACGGCGCGTTCCGATTTACATCCAAATTCCATCAGCTCACCTTGTTGAGGTGGGGGTTCCGAGTGATGTCATAGCCGCGCTTCTTGGTGCTTACGCTGCCTTTGCTGCTCTCCCCGCCGTGGCAGACCCTCACCGCCTGAAAGGGAAATCCGCCGGCCGCCACAACGGCCGTGCGTCTACACAGATGCAACGCCGCCCTTCCAGTGAGGGAATTCATCCTGCCTGCCTGCGCGCAAACCAACACATGAACGCTCAAGTCACCCGCAAACTGGAAACAAGAAACCGCAACAACGCAACTTCAGATGGCTGTAAACAAACTGCCTCGTGATGCTTGATGTCCTTTAATTTCAAAATCACACCCCTCCGCCAAAAAAAAAAAAACCCTCAAAAATTAAATAAACACCTCCAGGGGACATGAAGCGGTTTAATCACCGCTAATATAGTGGTCTCTGTACAACAAAAGGGTTTCCGCGTTCGATGCTGCTAGCAAGCGGCTAACCTAGCACTCCTCCTCAACCTCAGCCTTACCTGGTGACTAAATGTGTTACGCCGCCGGGTCTGTGACTGTTATCTTCATTAGCGTCTTCCGTTGATCGCAATGTAGACAGTCTTAACAGTCTGAGTGGATTTTAGAGGTGGATCTTGTGGAGGCAGCTGATCCCGGATCGTTTGACATTGACTCTAGAGATGTTCTACGCAAAAGACAGTCATGTTGTAGTGGTCAACTCCAAAATGAATTGGGAGACTGTACCCTTTCCTGCAAACTAAACCGGCTACCTCTTAAAAGTAAACATGTATATATAGACTAACAACGTTAGCTACAACCCCTTGAGAGGTAAAACTAATTTAATGTGCTGCGTGGGGCAACTTGACCGCGTTTACGGCAGTGAGATACAGCCGCTCACCAAATAGTTGCAATTGACGTGTTTACATTAATAGTAGTTAAATTTAGCTGAGGTAACTCACTGTTAACTAAATTACCAATTCGTCAAGTTCAAGGCAATAGTTATTAAAATGACCCAAGATATAGGTTTGTAACTCGAAGAACGTTCATAGTTAAACATCTTTGGTACGACTGTATTTCCTGAACCCTGAGAGGACCAATCAGATCACTATATGGCGAGCGTTTACCCGCCTAGGCAAAACGTCATCGCAAATTGACACCCACATTACTTCCTATATTTAATCAAGCACACAATACTGTACCTTAATCAAGCTCTCATTTTTCGAATGCTTAGTTATAGGTGGTTGATCAAGTCATAATTAAGAGATGGTATCTAATTATGGGTTAGTACGGCATGACTTAGTATTTCATAAATTACTTTTTGTGTTATTTTTAACATTTAGTGTTTCTTTAATGCCAGAAAGTCAACCGTCCTAAAAATAAATACATAAATAAATAAAATACATTTTTAAAAAACGTGGAAAATTGCGTCCTCTGGTGGACATTTTGACCTAATTCCAGTCATTTATTTGTAAGTAGAGCTCAAAACCAGCCCAGTGTCTGGATTTAAATTGTGTTTTATTCAGAACAACAACATAACACACACATCAAACAACATTACAGTAAAACTGATGAGTAGAGTGGTTTCCTGCGAGGTCGAGTTTCCTCTCCCAGATACCGTAGTACAGTTGTCATGGTTGTCAGTCTATTTATGTGTCGAAGTAGAAAAAAAAGACGAAAAACTTCCAATATTTTGATGAGTTAAAAAAAAGACAAACACTCAAATGATTAACTTTGGCATACAAATATTGACTACTTACTACTACAAATAACAAAAACTAAAAACAAGTCTATTCTCAAGTGACATACAGAGAAGGATGCAGCTTACTTTTGCAGTTTTTGCTATCAAAGAAATGCTTCAGATGACTACGCTGGTGTTGCTACGGGAGCTCCTATCCTATGGAGAGAAGGGAAATAGGCGTGGTTAGATCAAGTGTCAAAAGTAAAAAAGTAAAAAAAGGAACCAGTGGTATCATTAACCCTAACCATAAGTTACAATAGTTAAAGACAAGTCCACACCCAAAGAGTGAAGTAAAGAGTAAACAGAGAGAATGTGTGTTCGTGTTTCTTACGGAAAGACGGATGTGGTTCCTGCGGTCGCTGGCGTGTCCATGTTGGCTCTCCACACTGGAGTAGCTGGGGGGCTTCTCGGGCCAATGCCTCTCTCTAGCCGCCCTTCGCCTGCTGCTGTCCTCTTCATCCGAGCTCCAGGAGCGCTTGTGGCGTGGAGGTGAGTAGCTCCTCTCCCTTCGTGTGCTTCTGCTCTGCAGCTCCTCCATCAGGTTGTCGCGGCTGCGGGTCAGAGGCCTGGACCCGACACTGCTCTGGTCCCTCTGGATGCGGTGGTTCCCTCTTCCTTGCCTCCCTTCCCAATCGGAGTCGTCGCTGTACTCACGCAGGATTCCCCGTCTTGGAGGAGAATGGTCTCTGTATCTACGTTGTTGTACACCCCTTCGCGAGGGGTTGGTACTACCGCTGGACTGGCTAGAAAAACGTATCCCCCCTCTGTCTGGCTCCCCACTTCGGGGTCCCCTGCGGGAGGAAAAGCTGGGAACACGCTGGATGATGGGAGGTAGCGTGATCACCCTTCTCTCCGTGCCCCTTACACCCATCTCATCGAGGGCCGACAGCATGCTGGGGGGGCCGGGGGTGTAGGGCACAACAGGGGGTGGCGGCTGAGGCTGAACCACTAGCGGGGGCACATTCTGAACAGGATGCATCGGCACATCCAACCCCCTCACCTGGTTCTCCAGGTAATCCAACACATGTCGGTTGCTTTGGAGGCTGCCTGCAGCACTGCCATTCAGGTGGAGCGGGGGGGCGGCCTGCTGAGGAAGCATCATGGGGGACAGCTGCATGGGCGCCATGGGAAAGTTTTGTTTACCTGGGTCTGAGTAAGAGCCTGTAAGAAATGGAAGATAAATTGAAGTCTTTGTCCTCAATTAAATAACTAAACAGCGAATTCTGAACCTCAACCTAAGACAATCAATTGTAATCTGAGAAATGTCTTTGTCCTACTTAAAAAAAAAAAATTACACAGACAACAAACAGATCCATGATTCATTAAAAAAACCAGAACAAAATTTTAGCACACAGGCACTACAACAAACTATGAGGCATAAAAGTGTTGAGAATTTGGTAACTATTGTATTTAACGTTTTGCTTTAAGTATCCTTGGGCATTTTGAAATGTAATTGTAATTAAACATATTACAGCTATAATTCTTATTATTATTATTAAATAGTTGCTTTTCAATCACCTTACATTCGCGACCTCATATGGTGCTAGGTAGAATGAGTGCTGTGGCCCCCTCAGTTCAATAGAAATAATAATAATAATAATCATAATAATGACTTAGATTTATATAATATAGTGCCATTTGAGGATGCTCAACAATAAATCATTGGGGGTAATCTACCAATATACAGTATATGTCGGTGAGTATATTTATTTTACTGGTGCCAATGTCAATCGGTAACTATCCATCCATCCATTTCCTAATCCGCTTATACTCATGAGGGTCACGGGCATGCTGAAGCATGCTGAAGCCTATCCCAGCTGTCTTTGGGTTGTAGGCCGGGGGACAACCCTGAACTAGTTGCCAGCCAATTACAGGGCACACATAGACGAACATCCACTTACGCTCTCACTCACACCTAGGGACCATTTAGAGTGCTCCATTAACCTGCCATGCATGTGTTGGGAATGTGGGAGGAAACCGGAATACCCGGCGAAAACCCACAGAGGCGTGGGGAAAACATGCAAACTCCACACAGGAATGCCAGAGCTGGCATCGAACCCTGCACCTCTGCACTGTGAGGCGGACGTGCTAACCAGCCGCCCACCGTGGCGCACCGCCCATTCTTATCTGCTTTTCAATTCTGTATCTGTGGCTCAAAAGTAATAATCATATGCCACTTTATCTTTCAAAAAATTCGTAGGATACATTCAGGACAAATAAAGGATGTTTTCAGAGTCACCTGAATACAACATGGGGACACCCTGGACGGAGTTGTTGGAGCTGATAGGAGCGTATATGGGTTGACCGTGCATCCAAGGCGCCATAGCTCTCTTGGCCTCACGCAACATCCTGTGTTGCATCACAGCTACGAACAAAGCCAGATGAAACTCAATGACATAATTTGAATTACAATGCATTCTTGCCAAATAACTAATTATCTTACAACCAGCCAATGGGGAAAGGTTGTACTTTAACACAGACCCAAGCCAGAGTCCAGCAAAAGCAATGAAAAAAAACAGATGCTTTTTAAATACTGACTGTCACTGAGTGCTTTTTGTAGGTCATCAATGCGTTTTGGTTCTAAAAACATGCACTTGAAGCCTATATTCCTGTGTACCTTTTTCCGGGCAGCAGCAGGTCTTGGGACAGCAAGGGCAACGTACGTAGCAGCAGCACTTCTGCGGGCAGCACTGACAGCAACATATGCACAAGAGCATGATGAGCAGCAGGGCGCCCAGGATGATTAACAGCACCGTCAGCCAGTCTGGCACACATCACGAAATAATTCAGTTTTAAAATATAGCCAAGTCCATGAAAATTGGGACATGGAGACAATTGTAATGTTTTTGGTTCGAAACACCACCACAGTGGATTTGAAAGGCAAGTCACATGATGGCCTTTATCTGCAGACTTTCAGCTTTGAGGATATTTACTTCCAAATCAAGTGAACTTTTTAAGGGACCAAAAGTACTGGGAAAAAATTAACAACTATAAATCACCCTTTCACTCTTAATACTTGGTTGCAAGTATTTGCAGTCAATTACGGCCGGAAGTCTGGAGCGCATAGACACAGGCGTGTTGTTGCTCGGTGCAATTTCTATTCAGAATTGTCATAAGCAAGTAAAAGGCATACTCAATTGGATTTGGGTCAAGTGATTGACTTGGCCATTGCATAACAGTCTACTTCTTTGTCTTTAAAAAAAAAAAAAAACTCCACTTTCGCACTATGCTTCGGGTCATTGTCCATCTGCACTGTGAAGCACTGTCCAATGATTTCTGAAGCATTTGACTAAATATGGGCAGATAATATTGCCTGAAACACTTCAGAATTCATCCTGCAGCTTTTGTCAGTCGTCACAATGGGAAGCAATCTATCAAACTTTATTTAAACAACACTTTCATTACCATGGCACTGCCACCACAATGCTTCAGACGTGATGGGTCAAAAAAAAAAATGGGAGTGACATACACAATCTGTTGCCCAGTAATTCTTACACCGTTTACCAGACTTAGATGAAGGTCTGCAGTTAAACCACATCTTGTTCCTTCTATTTGAAATCCATTGTGATGTCCAGAGCCAAAAAGACAAGAATTGTGTCAATGTACCAATATTCATGGCCCTGATTGTAAATGTAACCGTCGTCTGGAACCTTTTGTGGGACAAAGTGAGGGTGCTTACGATACACGATGAGTTTAATTTCTCGATCCGAGTCACCCGATGTGTCACCGGCGGCATCGATGGTGCAGAAGTACACGCCGTTATCCCACCACATCACCTCAGTGATAGCCAGATCAGCCTCTATGGGGCACACAATTATGTTATTTAAAGTGTGCATAAAATCAATACCAGTATACTTTGTTTCATCCGCAAACTTACTGTTTTGAATGGTAATTTTGCGATTCCGGTAATCGACACCCAGTATGGGCTCATTGAGGCCTCTCTTTTGGACCACAGTGCGGACTGTGCGCTGGCGGTCTGGGCAGTCGTTGGATGGGTCCTGACCCAGTTGCAGGGAGGCCTGGTAGCCTTCACGGACATAGAGTGGTTAGAATTATGTGCACAGCAAATGGAGTGATATGAAGCCGAGCATACAATTACTTTGGCAGTCGAGTAATCCAATACATTTCAGGTGAGCAATTTCACAATATATACAACCCGGTTTCTTTCGAGTGCCCTTGTAATTTGCTCATAGTTTATGAAAGGCAAAACCACCTGTTTCCGGATACAATTAGTTTGTTTTCAAAACATTTTTTTCCTCCCCAAAAATGATTATTTATTTATTCATACAATTTTTTAAAATTCTGTTTGGCTCATAAATTTGTACATTTGACTCCTATTAGTGCCTCACCAGCCATGAATTTCACTGTACGTCACTGGAGGAAGAAAAACAATCAATCACGGAGAGCAGGGAATCAAATCCCAAACCTTAGAACTGTGGTTGCAAAAAAGCATGATGCATGTAGATTACTGGGCTTCACCAAAACGTGATTAATTTATACGCTTGTATGACAGTAAAAATGTTTAAAATAAAACATTTTCTCATGGTGGAAATTATTTGACAAATTCATTCTGAAGGCAAACCAACTGGGAGACTAATCATCAGATTGTGTTGAACTTTGAAATTCCATTTGATTTAGTGCTTCTTGCGCATGGAGAACGCCGCAGTCGCAGGACTCACTTGTGGAGTAGTACTCCAAAATTGGGTCTTTACAGAAGGATTTGAATCTCCAGGTAACCAGCACATCCTGTGGGTTTGCAGAGGTGGAGAAGTCGCAGCGAAGGATCACAGATGCAAACAACATGGTGCTTCTTTCCGTCTCTGGAACGATCACCTGGATGCACAGCACCTCTAATGGACAAAAAGACAACACAGCAAAATAAACAATTCTCAAGGCTTTTGGTCTGCAATGTTTACTCGAGACTGAGGTCCTCATTGCTGAATCGCTACAAATGTGACAGAACAGGTTAAAACATTTTACAGCCTTTCATTATAAGTAATAACAGCTGTCAGTCATCAAGAGCAGAGTACACTTAAGTAGCGCAGCTTAGTGGAGAAAAGCGTCACTAATGATTTTTGACCAACTGATACAGGTTACATTACATTTCTGCTTCTGTAAGATGAATCCTGATCAAATGCACTGTATAGTGTGTGTGAAAGCAGACTGCATTCTGTAAAATAACAGCTGAAGACATGACTATGATGACTTCTGACAGTCACTGAACAATGTAAACAGTCGTTTAAAAAAAATATGGGAGAACCAGTTCCGACAATGTCGGTTAGAAAAGGTGTCAATTCGCTGAAAAGTAGCGGTGTGGGAATATTTTCTCTTATTGTAATTTGGGAAACACCAAGAGCCATATTTCCAGCTCAGTATTCCCTAACCTTTAAAATGCCAAGATACATATTTTACATTTGAAGAATCGCGCAGCACACAACCAAACCATCTCGCTCTCGGGCGATATGGTCACGTGACGCAGGCGGCCTTGCCCTCGTTACAACTGTTGATGATTAACTTCACCCTTGTTTGCTTTCATGACTTCGCCCTTGATTCAAGGCAGTGAGAAAAAAATATGGCTCAACAAAGTGAGAAAGGAAAAAAAAGTCGCTCAAAGGCATTAAAGGCTCACCTGTTGGAAGGTACACCAGCAGCAGCAACAGAGTCACACGTATCATATTTCCCATCACCGCGTAGAGTTCCCTCTATTCTTCCACTACAGCGTCGCCGTCTATCCCGTTGATGTTCCAAAATCCACCAGGACCCCGCTATGTGGCCGATGAAAATCGTTCCACATAGTCGAGCGATGTTTTCCCCCCCTCAGGAAAACATGTTATTCGAGTATAGTAAACGTTGTAAGTACAGACAACAAACAATGGTATGTTCCCACAGGTGCACAGGAGGCGGCAGTTTTTGCTCCCATCCCCCACCCATAATTACGTCACGGACTCCGCCCCACTCAGACAAGTACAAGGAAATCAAATCACCGGGAATTAAAATTGATATTTAAATTCATATACGGAATAATATACTGGGTAGGAATACATAAAAAGTATATGTTGACTTAATAGTGGTGAACATTTTAGTGTGAGCAAAAAGAAAGTGGATTCTGCAGGTACTGAAAGAATTTAGACAAAACGAGGTTTAATTTAAAATAAATCGTATGTTTACTTAAAAATAAACAAAAATTCATTTTTTTGTGGGGGGAGGGGCGAAAACATGCAACCAAATAAAAAATGTTCAATTACGTTTACTTAAAAATGAACAAAAAATCATTTTTTTGTGGGGGGGGGGGGCGAAAACATGCAACCAAATAAAAAATGTTCAACTCTATCTGAAAATCGACCACATTTTCGTTTATTTTGGAATAACAAAATAAAACTGAAAAGTTTATGTTATGACACTATAACCACCAACATTTTCCTCTGTAGTCTAAACACGAACGAAGCAGCAAAATAAAAAAATGACATTTCGTAAAGTAGTTGTCTTTTATTTGAAGAGTGCAACTATCTTCTTCAGAACAAGTGCAAGTTTTATTGTTTACAAACAGGAAGATATCCAGATCTATACATTAATTAGAACAGGCACAAATTCAAAACCAACCTGAGCTGCACTGTTACAAAAATAAAACTGTAGCATCCAAAGGTGAGGCCCTGGTAAGGTCCTTCCAGTCTAGCAAGTCATTAATCTGGCGCATTCTGTCTGGCAGAAAGGATGGCGTTAGACCAACAGGACGGGTGCGAAGTAATGGTCACAGTTTGAGAGTGTTCCTGCTCAGTGTTGTGCTCTGTCGAGGAAATACAGTGAGAGAGCCACGTGTTAGAGACCATGCATTCCTGGTGGAGACAGGGGAGAAAAGTTGCCAAAGCTTGAAACAGGGTTAAGAGCAAGTCATTGGAAAATAATAGATGTAAAGAGGTGAAGCAACCAATTGCAACATCTAAATCTCTGTAAGGGACCCAAAAATAAAGCTACATTCTATTAGTGCTGTTTGTGAATGATGAGAGATGCTGAAATGAAGGATTGGAACAGGCTCATAATGCATCACAGCACATGCCCCGAGGCCATGCAAATAAAAGGCCAAATTATTTTCTGCCCTTTGACTGTTATTTGTTGAGAGGAAGAGCAAAAATGTAAACTATAAGGACAAAAATACTAGGGCATGTAGAATGAATGAAGAAATACTGATGGAGTTGACTACTTTTCTCTCAGTTCTAGTTCATTCCAACTGGGAAGGAAAAGTTATTCAAATTCAAGTCCACATCGCAATGTAACAGAATGCAATTTTCAATACACAAAGGCTGCCAAAATAAAACTCTTCATTCTGGTCCAACAGTGTGTGTGCGTGTTTGTGTGTGTATACACCTCTGAGTGAGGCATGTCAACTATCCCTCAGAAAAGTACCGTACACCCCCCCCCTCAAGCAGTCAATGAATCATGTGGGGATGGCGTTCCAAAAGACTAACATGTGACTGTGCAAGAACGTTGTGTGAACCTCGGTTCTTGCCGATATCTATATACTAGTTCTGCAGTTTTTTAAACATTTGTTTTAAACTCTCCTTTGATCGAGAAAGAAAGCAAACTGCACTCACATGGGCCAGACCCGTGATTGAAATCTCAAAGCTCACTTCTGTGGTACCACTAAATCCAGAAAAAAAAACGCATTAAAAAAAGAAACCCGCAACATAGTGGTGGTGTGAACAAGGGACTTTGATGTAGAGGGAGAACATTGAGGACTGGATGTCAATTTCTCCTGCTACAAATAACTCACCAAGTTGCGTCTCCTGTCTATCTCCTGTGGTGGGGGGAACATCCCCTGCTTGGGCCGTGTGTGCGAGGAAGCCCTCATGGTAGACTCTGAGCTGTCCAAGCGCTCTGTTCTCACAGATCCTCTGGTACGGTACCAGTGCTCCGCCTCGCACTCAGAGTACGGAGGCAAAGGGTCCTCCTCGTCTGGACGGTGGCTAGGTGAGCGACTGTAGGAGCTGTTGCCACCTTTGCCTTTGGACAGAGTGTCGCTGTCGTCAGCTGGCCTTGCAGCGCCTCTGTCTCCCCTCGCTTTACTCTCCATCACGTGGGTCAGGAAAGCGCCATCATAGTCCTCATAACAGGCCGGTTGGGAGGCAAGTTCGCCATCCCATGTGCCCCTTCTCTTCCGGGGTAAAGGCAAGCGGCTGCCGGGATCCCAGCCGTCGTCGTCATCTCTATTGCGACGTCTCGGAGGGCTGTAATCCCCGTTATCCGGGGGCTCGGCCCGACGACTGCGGGAATTGTATGACCGTGCAAAATCCTCCAGCTCGTCAAGTGAGCCAGTGCGGCCCCTCCTGCTCAAAGGCTTTCTCTGGATGTGCTCCGAGCAAGCGTTCCACCTGTGGGAACGGGTGGGACATGCATCAAAAGATTGACTCAAAGTCTTTTGCTTTTTGTTTGAAAAAAAAAACAAACAAACAAAGGTGGGGAACCAAACATCATACACAATGTCATTCTGAATTTGTTTATAGTTTTTATTTTGGGCTTTTTTTGTAGCTTTTATTCAGCGTGTAACTTGAAACAAGATATCAATATATCACACATGACAAGGATTTCAACTTCATTTGTTTTTTGTAGTCAAGGCTAAAGTGATGTTAGTCAATGCCGAGTCATCAATGATTTCATCGATACTTTTTCAGTTGATGACTTGCTATTGGTGCAACTGCTTACTTCGCCAGACATTGTTTCTTTGTTATTTGATCACATTCACCTTTCACAGCCTTGCAGACTGTCGGAATTGATATCCAGTAATTCCAACACCAATTAATGCAACCTTGCTACTTGCTACAGTACTACAGAAAAAACAACACAGGGTGGAATGCTCGGCAATAATGCTTTGTAGCATGCCTGCAGTTGTGTTATCTGAATTGCAAGAGTTTTATACGTTCCGTGTACCAAGCAGATCCTTCACTGTATTAGATGTCTTCTCAGCTATAGAGGGTCATTTGATGTATTTGTTAAATGAGGGCTCACATGAGCTGTTCGTCAGCGCGAGAAAGCCGGCGCCTTTTTAGGTGGGCATTCATTTCTGAGGACATACTGAGAGATTTTTCTACAACTGTGGTACCAATCTGATTTCAGTGAGGTATCCTTAATGTTGATGTCAAAACTTGTGATGGACATGATTTGGATTGAGCATGCCGCCAATCCAAAACAATTCTATAAAATTGGCCAAATTCTTAACAATCAATGAATTGAATGGCTACTTTGCTCAATCCTCGTTTCTTAATTTTTAAAAGCACCTCTCCAGTTCATCGTCAGAGTAGTTGTCTCGTTCCCTCCTGTGTCTTCTGCTCTGTGCGCGCGGAGCCGTTCTCACAGACACTTGATCGTCAGCGTCGGCAATGGGCGGCAGCGCCTTCACCTGGACGGTGTGGTAGGTGTGTCTAAAATCAGCATTTCCTCCCTCATGGAGAGAGCTGAGTTCTGACAGGCTAGCGGCTGTTTGGACACACACATCGCAACATTAAATGATGACAATAATACTTGGATACAATTTCATGTTATGACATGAAGGGGATGATTGGAATGGAAACAAGCACAATCCAATTCACACAAATCATGCAGGACAAATGGGAAACAACACACACAGCCACAATGCCACTATACTACAGATTAAAGACACTAGTCTAGTCTACACTGCCTTACGTTGGAGTGTAGCCATCTTGGCAGTGGGAACCTGAGCCAACTCATTTTTTATGTGGTACAGAACTTGCATTGAGCCCCTGTGGTCCTGCCTGGCTTTCAGGCGGTAATCACTGCGGACTGTGGATACGAACACACACATACATACGGTGCCCTCCATAATTGTTGGCAACCCTGGTTGAAATGTTTTCTTTATTTACTGATGAATTAAATAGTCTTCTAAATAATATAAAACCAAATTTTGAAAAAGTGAGGAAAACCCAACCTTAAATTAAAGCGCACTTATTCCGTGGGGATTATTGGCACACCTGTTTTACCAACAGCGCCTAATCTTCTCCTATAATATTTCACAAGATGGGAGAAAACAGAGAGAGGGACATGTGTCCTCTTCTCTGCACTCTCTTTATCCCCTCCACAGGTTTTCAACAGGTGGTCAATGGACCCAGATGGCCATGGGAGGAGCTTAATTCTGTCTACAATTATCAGTATGAGAGTACACTTCTGCAATAAAAATGGAATTAAGTTTAAGGCTTTTCACCCATTTTCACCAGGGGTGTCAATAATTACGGAGGGTACTGCATACACATAAACATGCAAGGACTGTACACACACACACATTGGGCACACCTGCACATTCACTTCCCCACATGTTGCCAAAGATTGTGCGGTTGTTCCTAAATAAGTTGTTACTGACTGTATAAACTTATGCATATTAAATTCATGCAAACATTTATTATACGTAGACCGCAACAAAAACATGCTTCTGCAGTACTGTGCAAAATTCTTAGGCCCTTACTTTTAGCCTTGTAATTTTTATGAACTTTTTTACAATAGCTATACAGACATAGGATAGTCATTTAGTTTTTTGTATTATCCGATAATGTTTAAAGATCTTTGCAGCATTGCTGTGTTGGTAACTCATACCACTGTTAAAATATCAACGACAACGGTGACCCAAGACTTTTGCACTCTATTGCATATGAAACTGTATTAAGAGATGAAATGAACGTGGTAGTTGATTGTTGATTTTAATGACACTCACCACCAGCAAGGTTATTTTCCAATGTAGGGATAGAGGCCATCGAGGGGACAGAGACAACAGAGGTGAGATTTGCCTCCGGGTGTGATGTAGGGGCAAGAGGCATCACAGTGGGAACTCCAGGAATGAAGTACGGATACATTTGCATCTGAGCGGGCGGCCCGCTCTTCCCCTTCTTCCCGGCCTCGTATACTGCATGAGGAGAAAGCGCTTAAGACTTTGTATATGACCGAAGTGAAAAAGCTGTTTGACATGATACGTGAAGCTACGTACAGTGTCGTGGGCAGCAGCAGGTTTCAGGGCAGCAGCAACATTTCACGTAGCAGCAGCAGGAGTGCGGGCAACACTGGCACCAGCAGATGCCCATCAGCAGCAGGAACAAGATGCTGCCCAGACCCACACAGCCTACGAATGCCCACTCTGTAATCCAGACACAAACATGCGCGAATACTTTAGAAGGATTGACAGTGTTGACATGATGCTGTCAGATTGTGTAGTATAACGCTGCGCCGATTTCAATGTGCACAATTTATCCACACTCTCCTTTAATACCCTTTAATTCTCATCTGTTTCCTCTCTTCGTATTATAATAACATAACTAGAGTGGCCAGGGTAATGTGCTTCTCCTTGACAACTGTGCTAAAAAGTAATAGAGTACAGAATAAGTGGCACCACAAACCGTTCTTTTCGATAAGTACACTGAAGGTCACAGTTTTTCCGTTGCAGCAAATTGGTATAAGTCGCTCAATTATATTACCGGTATTTAGTGATAATACCAAACTATTTCTTCCCAAAAGTAATTGAGTTACTTACTGTTACTGCCTTATAAAAGTAATTATTTTGGAAACTCTAAATTGTCTTTTGGTGTGATTGTGCATGTGGTTGTTTGTAGATGCGATTGGCTGGCAACCAATTCAGGGTGTACCCCGCCGACTGTGGGATCGGCTCCAGCACGCCCCGCGACCCTCGTGAGGATAAACGGTTCGAACAATGGATGGATGGAAATAAGTAATATAATCCAATATATTAAATCATGTGTTCGATTATTTCAGCATATTGTACTGTACAGTATTAGAGAGTCTTGTCATTATTGTAACACACTATACAGCACCATATTGTACAACCTCGTGCCATGTCATATTGTGCCATGGCAACTCTAACCTTCCTGCAACTTGAATCTAGAAGTAAAACCGGAAAAAAAAATCTGACCTATGATAACAATGCTAACATATATCATTGTGTCATATCAAATATCATATCATATCACAATGAACAACGAACAATCTGGCATATGGCACCATATTCCACTCGCGGCAATTGGAAGCGCCGACTGTGGGATCGGCTCCAGCACGCCCCGCGACCCTCGTGAGGATAAACGGTTCGAACAATGGATGGATGGAAATAAGTAATATAATCCAATATATTAAATCATGTGTTCGATTATTTCAGCATATTGTACTGTACAGTATTAGAGAGTCTTGTCATTATTGTAACACACTATACAGCACCATATTGTACAACCTCGTGCCATGTCATATTGTGCCATGGCAACTCTAACCTTCCTGCAACTTGAATCTAGAAGTAAAACCGGAAAAAAAAATCTGACCTATGATAACAATGCTAACATATATCATTGTGTCATATCAAATATCATATCATATCACAATGAACAACGAACAATCTGGCATATGGCACCATATTCCACTCGCGGCAATTGGAAGTATACTGCCAGTTGTGGCTAACAGTATCTTCTCATCATTGTTGTCTTATCTGTCTAATAATTATGGTCATCCCGGATGGGGGATTCCTCCTCTCATAGTCTCTCAATTTTTTTTTTCTGGGGTTTGAGTTTTTCCTTGCCCATTTGGGCAGGGGGATGTCACGAATATTTGTCATCTGAAGCCCTCTGAGACTCTGATTAAGGGCTATACATATAACCTTGACTTGACATTCCCCCTTCAAGATTGAAACATGAAGTGCACCTCATAAACAATAAACTTTCATCAAGCATTTTGGACATATTTGCAAATGCACACCAACACGAATGAAGGATACAACTTGATGAATCGAGATTTTTCAGATGTGGTGGTGCCAAAGAATTAAACAGGAGATGAAATGTCTTTCACACGGAGGTTTCAAGTTGAAGAAAGTGGATTTGGCAGTAAAAACAAAAGAAGAGAAGCACAATGAGAACTGATTTTGTGAGACATGAACTGCTGGGAACTCCTTTGAACAGCACAATGCATACAGAATGAAGGAAACTGAAACACTTTGTCCAACACATTAGTGTCAAAATATCGGTTGAATACATCGTCCCGTGAGAGTAAAAAGTAAAAAAGGAAGTAATAAAAGCAGTAGGCGTCTTAAGCATAGACCTGAAGAAAAGTGTTGAAAATGTACCTGGCATAATCTCCACGTCAAACTCAGGTAGGATATCAGCCTGCTCAGATGTCCTGCCTGTAGAGAGACGGAGATAAGCGGGGAAGGTCCGCAGAGGGCGCGGGAAGCATGAGAGGAAGTCAGGTAAGATCAGGCCAAATTGGTAGCTATTGTTCAATTAATGATCAGCGGTTGTGGATCGTTAGGTAGACTAATTAAAAAAAATGACCAATACACCAGCATTGCTGACAAGCACCGTTAACTATTTCACAAAACAAACTCTGACTCACACATCTTTAAAACAAATGAAATTTAAATTTAGTTGCATTGTTTGAAAAATGCCCGTTCTTAAATGAGCACTGATTGTTTTAGGTTTTTTTTTAAAAAGAAATTTCAGCTCCAGACCATCTTCCTGAATGCCAAAATATGAAAATATAGCGCTAATGAATATATTAAAATAACACAGCTGACATTATATCCGGAAACGGCTGAACTTGAACAAACTCGTTGGTACTAGCTAGTTCTGCGGGGATGCTAGCATGCTCAACAGAGGTTAGCCATTCACTGACCCTAAAACAAATTAAATGCCTTTTTCATACTTTACCACATTTAACCCCCCAAATGCCCACACAGTGCTTTACAAGACGCGCAGTACATGTCAAGTACACAAGAAAACCATGCTTTTAGCTCTCTTTGTCAAAGGACAAAGGGGGAGGCGTGTGAACTGTAACTGGGACACAGTTTACAGCAGTTTAACATGGGAAGCGGTCCTACATAATTGCACCACAGTATCACTTTTGTGCTTCATATAAGGATTTAAAAAGAAAAACCAGGATGCAAAGATGTTAGCCACCAACTTTGGAGCAACAGGAAAACAAGCAGCAAGTTCACTCTGATAAAATGTAACTGGCGTGCCATGCACATACCACAATACTTCACAACACACAGAGAGAAAGAGTGGGAGTTACTCAGCAAGTCAATAAAAGATAAAGCGGTCCTAGGAAATGAGGCAAGAAGATGATGTGAGTAGACTTGGCATGTCAGAAGGGGTGAACTCCATGGAAAAGTGCATTCAAAAGAAAAATGCTGACATACTACTACTACTACTACTACTACTACTACCTTCTACTACTACTACTATATGCGGAATACTTTTTTGAACATGTACAATGTAGCTGGATCAAGAGAAATCAGTGAACCATGCATGACATTGTCATGTTCCTAAAATAATGACCCAAGGTTTTTTTTCAGCACGAACAAAAACAAAAACTGAACCATATAATGAGTCTATATTTATTACATTTTTTATTTTCGGGTTAGAACTGCACAATCTGTTCAACTCAGGATGCTCACATTGTGTTCATCTGACCTTTTCATCCTCAAAATGTCAATCATCAAAATGTCACATTAGACAAAACAGACAAGTCTCAAAATCATTGGCAAATAAAGATTCATAAAAGTCAGTGGTGAAAAGATGATTTGAAATGATTTGGCCAAAAAAATGTTGGCTCCAGTTGCACAAAATCCTACGAATTGCCACAAAATGGATCAGCACTAAGCCATACAGACAGTGCCATATCACTTCCGCAGCCGCTGTGCCAGTGACGCAATTTTGCGCTGATATGTGTCACTTCAGAGACTTTCTGTCCATACTATATTTGTAACATGAAAGGCTATCTGAAACGGTCGGATTCAAAAAAACAACCCGAATTGCGCATTAAACTCTACAGTGTGAACATAACCTACGGGAAAAAAAAAATCTTTGGCAAAAAAATGACTTTTCGGGATAACCCTGTGGCTCTCCACATCATCACTAGCCACCCTGAACACACATTCACCTCTTTCAAAATAAAGCCTGTTAGCATAGTGACAGTTTTTGAACGATGGAAACCACTACATTTCTGTTGCAGCAGTTTTGAAACTGAGGTCGCCGCTCTTTAGCTTGCGGATAGGCAAAATAAATTGTACCTTAGATTAGCTTTAGGCCGATTCAAAGATCAGATGAGTGTGACGTATTATGACTTTCATTTTTTTCTTTTAGAGCAAAGAGTTTGGATTGAGTCGGATGAATGCCTGCATATCCTGATGTGTGTCAAAGCAACTTGCACCCAATGGTTACGCTTTAGACATTTAATAACTGTCAATCAAAATTGAGCAGGATTATCTCTTGTCAAAGCAGATTTATTTCTCATTTTTTTCTCATTTGATCTACGTGTTGGTGTCCCTCATGAAATGTCCAGCTAAGGAAGTGTTTTTCATACCTAGCACCAGTAACTCCAGCTGGGCCTCATCAGTGCCTTCCAAGTCATCGGAGACGACGACTTTGCAGAAATACACTCCGCTGTCGCCCCACTGTACCTGCCCGATCCGCAGGTCCGCTTCTGCACGAAGATGAAAAACCCGTTTTTATACAATAATTGACTGTCGTACATTAAATGTGTATGTGATAATCATGACCGGCATCACCAGAGGTGGGCAGTAATGAGCTACATTTACTCCATTACATTTATTCAAGTTAACTTTTGGAAAAAAATTGTACCAGTCAGGGTAGTTTTGATGCCAAATAATTTGGTCTGAAACCAAATATGCATTTTTGGACCGTTTTTGACTTAGCCTCTGTAGTGGCCATGGGCCATCAGGCCACCCTTAATGTCGAAATCTGCTAATGTAAGCGGCGAATGTTGATGGCTTGTCAGGAGTCATTCAAGGTCGCAAGCAATCGCGGAGAAGTTCACCAGATGTTCGCAAACTGTTTAATTGGTCACAGTTTTGAACACGTTGGTGAAATGTAGTCATCACTAGTAATTACATTTGATTAGTGAACAGTGCCGGGAACTCCAAATTGTATGGCCTTAGGATCGTTCAGCAGTCACCTGCATCTTGTTGCAAAGATTAAGGTTTGTGCGTCATGCATTGCTCCCTGTTGAAAGTGGCCCACTAGCGTATTATTAGAAGACGTGTGCCGTTTTCTGATAAGGCCTGATTTTTAAAAGGGGTCCAGTGGAATAGAATTCATGGAAGGGGGTCGTATTCACAAGTAGTGTTGGCCTATTGTGAGGTAAATACAAAGAGGATTTAATGGGGGCAGTGATTCCCAACTGACAGATCGTCAGCTAAGAGTTGGCTTCCTGCAATTATCTCACTTGTGCATTCAATTCAACAGGCCCGCATTTCACACAGTTGGAAGTCATTTTGTGCGTAAATTCAGACAAGATGATCATTATTTTTGATTTAAGACTTTAAATCAGCGGGGTACAAAGGTATTCATGTCGATGGTCCGCTCTGTTCAATACTCCAAAGTCCTATTATAATATTTTAGCCCGTTTTTCCAATTAATTAGTGTGCATTTCATTTATTCAGTTAAATAATGCAGTTGATTTATTGAAAATAATAAATACAACATATTAGCAAAATGAAAGTACATTTATTTTAAATAACTAGTTAATTAATCAAACTTATAATTAATTAATTATAATTAAACTCCTCATAATTTCTTAAAAAATAGCACAAATTATTATTTTACTGTTGTTATATAAATACAAAATATAGGTCAAATTTCTTTTACATTTTCAAGTTACCAATTAATAATCACAACGACGTAATTTCTAAATAGTCCATCTATCCATGATCTGAACCGCTTATCCTCTTATAGGTCGCAGGTGAATCATAATAAAATTAAAATGAGTGTTAATGATTTTATTTTTATTATTATTAAACAAACATGTCATGTGGGGGTTTCCTGGAAAGTGATGGCTTTGGAGATATGAGGATTCCGCCAAACGCCCGCGTTATGCCCTGCGATTGGCTGCCGATCAGTCAGGGGTCTAATGAGGACAAGTGCGATAGAAAATGGATGGATGGAATTCTTCAAGAAAATGTTAAAAGAGTAATAAATTATATTACTGTTTATGATGGAAATGTCCCTGTTCGTGTAGTAGTCCGCCCGCGTTGTGGTGGATCCTTGCGCCGAAGCCACCACCCGAACCGTCCGGAACCTGTCGGCGCAGTCCACGTGGGACTTGTCGGCCTTCCCTGAGGCCTTCGTACCCGGCAGGTGGAGAGGCAAGAAGGAGTCGCCGGTACGGTCGTGGCAGAAGGACTTGTACCACCACTGCACCACCGGCTGCTGTGTGGAAGATGTCCGGTAGTGACACGGTAGGACCACTGACTGGAAGAGCATGGCAGACTGCTGCTTCTCCGGCACTGTTACGTACATGCCATTGCACAGGCACACTGACAAAACACATAAGAATAAGTTGTTAGAATACTCGTTCCGATCAAAAATACCTGAAACAAACACTTGAAGGCGAAATGAATTGCACAGTGAATTATTTTGCAAAGGTCAGACAATTCGACAATTAAGACAGACCTCAAAGGTCTTTCTTTACGGGGGTTTCAAACACTGGTTTTTAAACCTTCCTACACACAATTGCGACATACACTTCCTACATCCACTTCATGCAAGACGACACAGACAAGGGGGCATACATAAAATCGGTTCCACATCTGCTCAGATCTTTAATTTTCCATTTCAAGATCAACAGACATACAACCAATCTTGTCTCGGAACCACTCGTACCATTTTTTTTCAAAGCTTTTCGCAAATACTGTATATTTGAATAGTCGCCATGAAGATCAAAGTCAAGATGGTTGACACAATTATACACGTCATAATTATAAACATCAAAGCGCGTACCAAATTTCGGGAACTTTTTTTCTGTCAGGATATTTGGGGGTTTTAAATAAATTGATTTTCGGAAACGAGCATCATTTTGGCTCTTATTTGGACAACTGTCCAAATACCTTTTTTTGGTTCCATCAAAGTGATGTCATAAAACTAAGCCCCCTTAGATGGACAAAACCGTGTGGATTTTGCTGCTCAATTCATATTCGACAGATGCACAATTAATCAGAAAACCACGTTTCAACTGGTGGGGCAGCGTAGAACATTTTAATGTCACAAAAATGCCTGACTTGACTTCCCTCTTAACTAACTGAACTAACCACTTTTCACCTGAACAAGCGGCGCTTGGTAGATAACTTGTCCAGTATCAAAACAAAAGGCAGACGTTCAGTGTGTGTGTTGGGGGGGAGCCTGCCAGGGTCAGGGGGGGTTAAATTCCAATGTGTGTGCAGGGAGTGGGTGCATTAGGAGGGAGTATGAAGAGGCACGGGATAGTCATCACAGAGGGAGGGGGTGGCTGAAGCGAGCAGACACTTGTGGCTGCATTCTACCGTGTTAAGTTAACTTGAGGAGGGGCAGGAAATCGCTGTAAACAACTCCTAAAGACGGGAAATGACCAAAATAAAATGAGCACCCACCCACAAAAGACATACCTGATAGCAGAGTCAGTTTAAAATTTTAACACGTTGCTTGATCATAAATGCCTCTCCCGCGTATGCATGATGATGAGTATGTAATTTCACAGCCCTGACCGAGCTCTGAAATTCCTCCCACAGGTCTTCGCTTTTGTTTCCCCATTGTTTGTAAGCTGCACCCCCCTCCCTCCTGTCCCACTTGAGGTCCAGAAAGGGGCAGGAGTTTACTCCCTCGCAGCCAATGAGAAGATCAGTCCAGGCCCAGCTGCGCGTGAACAGACCAAGTGACTGCTAAGGATTAATAGCGGACCGTTAGATCCCACTTATGCAGTCGGCAAGTGGGAGCACAGAACAACCTGACTATGTCATTTCAGCACGATATGTGTTGTTGACAGCAAGTGTTACACAGCTGCTTTGATAAAAGGGACAATGTTGTGCCTATACTTTAAAGCAAGGTTTCCCAAACATTATAGCTGAACGGTGGGTATTTTTAAAAGAGCTGATTTTATGAATTGTGAATCAGGCACATCATTTCTTGCCAAATTAATTTTTGAGTCATGTGCGTCGTGGGTTTTTTTTTTTTAATAGAAGTCACGGCAATACATGACGGGAAAGCCTGTTTTGAACATGTATACCAGTGACAAAGCAGCGTGTTTCCTGTCAGTCCTTTCCTTTCCACGTTTCCTGCTTTTACTCAGACATTCCTTCATATTGAATCATTTGTCCGACAAAAACTTCACACTGATAAGACCTACGCAGCAGTTTCATATTTGATAAGGAAAAAAAAACCCATTGCTTTGAAAATACAAAACATTACAATGTGTTGAGATCTTTTCAAGGTACAAAATAAGAGATATGGGTATTTCATCTGATCATATTTTATGAGGGCAGACCCTGCCAATTTTAATAGATCATACTTTTAGTATAATTGCTGGATAATATGCTATCAAATACAATAAAAATCACCCAATTTGGAGATGCAGGTTCACAGATATATTTGGAATAGGTTTAGCGCTGTTTATCATAGAGTAGTTGAGTCATCATCAGTTACCACTTTGATGGTTATTTAATGGTAATTACGGT
This sequence comes from Hippocampus comes, assembly GCF_001891065.2. NCBI lineage: Eukaryota > Metazoa > Chordata > Actinopteri > Syngnathiformes > Syngnathidae > Hippocampus > Hippocampus comes. Next base: position 161,797 of record NW_017806074.1, read on the forward strand.
AAGTACATCATTTTGGATTTCAATTTATCCACCTGTATCTTTCATTTCATGACAACGCGAGGGCAGAGAGAGACCATTTATGAACATGTAAGTTGAAAATTGCTCATGATGGACAGCTCCTCTTCACTCAGAATTTGTACGGAATCATAAAAGCACATACAGAAATTGTGTCGTATTCACAAATACACTAATAGCATACCATAACGCAATTACAGAGATTTTACCTTTATAACGATTTATACATGCATAAAACAAGTTGAAAACCCGTTGCGAATGCAAACCCAATCAAAGGCTATGACGCAAGCTCTTTGATACGAAGCATCGTCTGCTGGTGAAGAGGTTCAAAGAGGCTTCAACCTGTTGCGCTGATGTTGCAAAAAAACGTTGTCGCGAAACAAAAGGAAACAATTGCGCTTACCCAAAGCTCCAACTAAAACGGCCAAACGATGGAAATTCATCATTTAATCCCTTTGTCGGTCAGGACCAGCACGTATTCTCACGTACACGTACTCGGGTAGTCGCCGGCAACTGCTGAGCTAAGGAGGGACTCCCACCGCTACGAACTAACGGGACGGACTGTACCACTTCATGACACCCGCGAAGGGGGAGCGGATAGAACCGTTACTCCTCACCCTCCCACTAATCAAGTCCCATAAGGCATGTGTTTTTGTAATGTTTGAACTTTTTACCTGCGTTTAAATATTGTTACATTCCGCGCGCGCGTGTGCGGGCGTGTGTGTGATTTAGCATGATTGACATTTTGAAAAAAAAAATATGTTGAAATTGATTTTTTTACTTTTTTTCCCCAAATGCTTTGAACTCTCCTTTCCGTGTTAATAATAATGATAACATAGAGGGTTGATAGCGTAAGTTATTTCCTACAGCCGTAATGTACTTTGCTTGTTTATTTATATTATTATGCACTTATATTGAACTGTGTACAGCTCTCTTTATCTACATTTATTTTTGTGCTTGCAAACACTTTGTTTTTCTTCTTTCTACCCCCCAAATTTGCTGCTGTAGACTGTACATTTCCCCAGTGTGGGACAAATAAAGGATATCTTTATTATTACTTTGGTCAGATGAAACTAAGGTTGAACTTTTTGATATACTGTACAGTAATTCCAAAAGAACACCCTCCCTACAGGGAGGCCTGGACGGGTCGTCGTCTGGATAGGCTCCAGCGTGCCTCGACCCTCGCGACGATAAAACAGTTAAGATAACAGATAGAGACTTGACTATTACGTTTTTTTATTTTTTGTTTTCAGTACAAAAAGATGTGTTGCATGTATTAAATGCTTCCTAATTCAGTCGGATTTACGTGCTACATTCCCAAACACTTAAATGATAACATTTATTCAAAACTGATCAATGATAGTTATTCAAAACTGATATTGCAGGGTAAATTGTTGAATCGTTGTCAGATTGAAAGGCTTACCAAGCCATTTACAACAAATTAAATTTCAACTCATTGCATCATTGGAAAATACACAGTTTTAACGTTCACGGCCTGCACCTCATGAATCACCCCCCACTAGATGGTAGAAATTGATATTTTTCGCTCTTGCACCGGGTCTTATGCTGTCTTGTATTACAGTACGTCTAATATTTTTTTGCAGATTTGGAATTACATGCAGGACAAACATAGTGCCTCAATAATATAAGAAATTGGAGTGAGTTGATTTTCATGAAACATATGTAAAATTAGTTCTTGCACTTTATGTTGGTTTGCTGTTAAGCAGTTTTGTGCCTTGAATGGAATTTTTTATGCACAACAGCCTTTGCACTGAAAAAAAAATCACACTATGTAGTTATTTTGTTGTTTGTTTGCTTCATACCCTCTGTTGTTGAATAGTGGATCTTTTATACAGTACTGTATATGCCTTAAGAAATATCTTATTATTAAGAGCACATATTTTGCGTGTATGTATGTGTATTTTGTCCATATTTGAATGGCATTTTTTATGTCATGATGGAAATTGTGGCCCCCTCCAGCACTGAAATTGCCCCTCCCAGACTTGCATGTTAAAAACCGGCACAATGAAAACAAAAATCTATGTTAAAACAAATGAAGGAAAAAAAAGAAATGTATCCACTTATTTTTCTTAACATCAAATACAGAAGCTAGTGATTGTAGTCGTCATAAAGGCGTTCACGATTTCCACCATACCGGTCGCGCTGATCGTCAAGCCTGTCGCGACTTCCTCTGTATTCATTCCGTTCTTCCAGGCGATCTCTACTGCCACCGTAAAGATTACGCTGATCATCAAGCCTATCGTGACTGAAGCGACTGCGCTGGTCATCGAGCCTGTCGCGACTTCCTCTGTAGTCATTCCGTTCTTCGAGCTTATCACGACTTCCTCTATAGTCATTCCGTTCTTCTAGGCGATCCCGACTTCCACCATAACGATTGCGATGATCGTCAAGCCGGTCTCGGCTGTCGCGGCGATCATCAAGCCTGTCGCGACTTCCTCTGTACTCATTCCTATCAAGGCACTCACGACTACCATGGTATTGATTACGCTGGCTAGCCTGGTCTTGCTCATTCATATATCGACCACTCTCCGAACCAAAATCATTGTCCTCTTCTTGTGTGAGTCCAACAGTTCCCATGTTGTGACTGTTTTGTGGAACAGCGTCTTTGTATTCCACTTGATTTGTTTCAGCATTAGACTCTTCATCCTGATACTGAGGTCTGGCTGCAGGAGCATCTGAAAATGGAATTTCTTTGGAGGAACTGAGGCATCAAGAACAGAAACAGAAAAAGGGTTAAGACCTGGTTGCACCCTTAATATTAAGGATCTGTTTTGTGTGTGAGGTGTGAGAGTAAACAGAACATACCTGTCAACGTTCTTATTCTTTTTTGACCTTTTCTTGTAGCAACAAAAGATGAGAATGCCGAGAAGAATAAATCCAGCGACAACACCACCAATTATACCCGCTGTGCTCCCGAAGTTCATGCCGCCTAGAGTGTGGAAGAAGGACAGAAAAGATGGTCTCTTATATTTTCAGGGCCAAATCACGGACAGTGTCTCTGCCTTGTGACGGACTGCTCGCCAGTCAGGGGCGCAATTTGCCTTTGTTAGTTAATCCTGCAGGAAAAGCTAATAAAGGCCTCCTCATCCTCATATAAGGCCCGCCTCCCAACTACATGTTCCGGAAGTCACTGTGTGTGACACTTGTCCTGGTCTATCACAGATAGATAGGTAAGCAAGATGTTGACACTCACCAGGCATCACTGCTAAGGTGAAGTTGCAGCTGTCGGATCCAACCCGGTTTGTTGATACGCAGATAAAGAATCCAGACGTCTCTCTTGAAATATTAAACAGGGAAAGCGCTCCATCTTCTAAGGTACAGAATAATCATCTGGTAAATTTTGTGATCATTCACATTCAGTAAACTGTTGCAGTTGAACCTCCTATGCTGAATGCAATTTGTTCTCTTTTGACTTCCAAGTTTTAGTGATTTCTTTTTTGTGTGAAGTTGATTATAAATATCAGTAAGTTCCATTTCTTGTTCTATGGTTATCATTACATTTTTCCTCTTTGCCATCAATGGTACCCTTCTGTGGTGGCATCACAAAAACTCCAAAAGCAAAGCACACTTGTAGAATTAAACATTTAGATGTCAAACAACATTCAGCCATGTCAGAAGTTTGGTTAGATTTTTTTAGGTATATTTTTCCAGTTGTGCCACTTCGGTGGTGTTTCACTTTCAACTTTTCACTGTATATTCTTTCAACGATGAAAGCGTTCTCAAACCAAACATACTCTCAGTAGTTTTGGGCGGAAATCGTCTGGGTATGCTTTCTACACTGTAGCTTTTCCATTCATAGGTCGGTTTTGGGGAGCCCTCCTCAGACATGCAGTTGAGGGTGACATTGTGCCAATATTCTGCTGTTCCCTGCAGCCTGCACAGAGGCTTGGAGGGAGGAACTAAAACATGAAGACAAAAACAAAGTCATAATTGATTAGCTGTATTGGACAGAGCAGTGACCATATAGGCATATGAGTTGTTCTTACCCAGCACCAAAAGGGAAGTGGAGGCCGCAGTAGTTCCTTCATCATCATTTGGTATTTTGACGCTGCACTGGAAATGACGGCTGTCCTGTACGGTCACCTTTGTGAGATGCAGTGTGCTCTGTTGTTTGACAATATCCACTTCCATGAATGCCCGGCCTTCATATGGGGGGGCGATGTCAACTGCGTTGTTTAAAAAATAGGTGGCCACAGGTTCCTGGACAAAAGACATGAAAAAAAACAACAACAATCTATTCATGCTCTCAAGGCAATTAGGTTAATTGTTCATCGAATCAGTCACTACAGTTCCGATCCCGAACTACAGAGTAGTGGAAAAGTAACACCCAATTTGAAATGGCAATATGAATTATTTATTTTTTGTAAAACATTTTTTCAGTTTCTTTTTGTTCTTTAAATGTAGGATTTATTTATTTACAATAAATGGATAGACATGTTAAGCTACTGATTGGCTGGCTTATTCATGTGAGCAAAGAATAAAAGGAAGCACAATAATGTCCAAAGTCATCCCACACCCCACCAATTTTAAATTGTCATTGATGAAAGAGAAATACCAAAGTATAACACGGGTTACATCAAAACATATCAACAGTCTCTTTTACATGCTGGAAAATTACAGTAACAGAACATCCTGCATTTATCCGCTTTGCTTTTTACACAGAACCCAGCAAAGGAGGGATAATGCCAAAAATGTGTCAGATCTTCATTCTTCAATCACATAACAGATGTGAATGACATTGGGCAGTTTTTATGAGTCATACCAGTTTCTGGTATGACTCATAAAAAACTTTGGACCGCAACAATTGGTCTTAATGCAACAGGGCAGTAGAGGTGATTTGTCAAGTGTTCAAATTCACAACCCAGTCCCACTATTCACCTTTTACACGGGTGTCATCCTGCCTCTGTTAAGGCTTTGACAATACTGTACCTCCAAAGGTGGCAGGATGAGTTGTTGACTTTCATATTTACATTATAGTAACCCCCACCCCCCTCCCCCGAAAAGTGAAAAAATCCTGGTTTAACAGGCATTATAAACCCCCTAAAGGCCATAGTTATCCCCAAATACAATGCAAATATGCCCCCCAAGCACGTTGACATGGTGAAAGCCCCATGTTTGACTTTCTTTAAAGCTAACGGAACAAATGCAAAGTTATTCAATTAATGGCTCACCATTGGATCCTCAACCACATCTGGATACGCTTCCCATGTGAGAAGCAGCATGTTGAAGTTGGGTTTTGCCGGAATAAAGGAACATGTCAGAATAATATCTTCTCCACTCGCAACCTCATATTCTTCCTGTGGGATTGAAACCTGCAAACTCCTGCAGGCGGGAAGCACTGAAAAGAAAGTGAAATGCTTAATGTGCTTTTTTGTTAGACAATGACAGGAGAAATAATGAAATATTTTTTTCCTCTGGTTGCCAAGGTGTGCTCAGCACAAAAGCAAATTAACCTGCTTCCTGTATAGAGGCAAAGCGTTGGATGAATGATTGACTCTCATGATCATATAATCAAGGTGTGGTGTGGATTTTAAGAAAACAGCCCAAGAAAAGACATACGGTGTACCTGTTAGTGTCAGAAGTAGATGCTGCCATGCAAGTCGTTTCGTTCCTGTCATTGTTAAAATCAAACAAAGTATGAGCGTGATGTCCTTAGAAGAAAAGACCGCCTAACGTTCTCGGTGATTGCTCTCTCAGGTGAGGAGTGTTTGACTCCTCCTGGTAATAAGTGAACGGTTATAGGTCATGTGACACCAAACCACCAATAAGGGTTTCACCGAAACTCTCCCACGACAAGCAGCACAAAGTAATAAAGTGGAACCTCCAAAGCGGAACACAATGTGTTCAATTCAATTTTTTGGGACATAGAGGAACGGAGGCAAAGGGCCCAACTGTTGCCATCAGAAAACCATTACAATTAATTTCATTTACTGGTGTATGAAAACTATTTACATGCGCATCAGCTTGATAAAGTTAATGTGTATGTAATTGATATTTATGTAATTGTATTGATCATGTTATACTGAGCAGACAGACCCTCCGTTACAGATATTCTGAACAGTTCCTTATCTGGGTCTATGGTTGTTGCACAAAAAAAGCACAAAAAGCCGTAGAAAAAGCAAAACAGACTTATGGAGTCCTATAGATGCTCACTGATCTTAAGTTGCGAGAGATTTACTGAGGTTTGAAGTATTGTTTGATGTTTGAGGCATATTTATCCAGAACATTTTGGTTGAACTACAAATTCTAAAACTTTTTCGCTGTGCATCTTTGGAGGTTCCGCTGTGTATGATATGATACATTCTGGAGTATAATGCTACATTATATTTGGAAATATGTCATATGTTCAATTAATGTAATAGTTGGATACTCCAGGCAAAATATTTTTTATATTACACGTTTTAAGGTACTCCAGCTTGAACATGCATCTTCGGTGTTTCTCTCTAGGTGACCTGCGATGGATTGGCGACTAGTCCAGGGTGTACACTGCCTTTCACCCAAAATTAGCTGGGCTCGGCTCCATCTCATCCATGACCCAACAATTCATTAATATTTATTTTCCTCCTTTTGACCTGCAGGGTGTAGCATTGGACCAATAAAGACGCTGTCTGATTAACCGTTTTACAACTTGATCAAGAAACATGCCTCTCTCTATACAATAAAAACACCATAAATGAAGTTGAGTCATGTTGTAGCTGGAAGCGAGTATTGTTTTCAATTGGTTGCCACGATAACTAAAATCTGTAATATTTGTTTGAGCGTGTTATTTTATGAATGTGGATTTGTTTCCAAATAAGCCTTGATATTTATGTTTTTCTTGCAAAGTACACAGGTTACTGTATGTTATCTTTGTTCATTCATTTAATTTTCGTGTCAAACACATTATTGTAAATATTGATTGTTAATGTTTGGAATGTCTTTTTAGTTTTCATGGTGTTCCATAGCGGAAGCGGAATAAAACGGTTGTGGACATCAGTACTAGACGTTGTCCTTGAATGGAGTAGATACACGTCCTTTGACAAACCTATTTTATTATCAATTTCCTGCCATAATCTCTAGGTTTTACGATGAGGTGATAGGGCTGAAGGTGTTTAGTGAAACTCCTCTTGACAATGAGTTGCACATTTGAAGATTCCCAAGAGCATTTCTTCTTTGTACGGTATATACTCTATATATTTTTGCCAGTGGAATCTCTAAAGTCGAACATAAATGGTTCCAAACAATTTTACATAGGAAATAATCGAAATACAATTTATCAGTGTTCCATGAAGTTTATGATTCTGAACTGTTTTTCCCCACAGGAAATAATGGGAAGTAGAAATTATTCGCTGCAGCGTCAAGCTGCCACCATAGTAAAACCTCACTTAACGGCAATGTTTTAAGTGGCATTTTAACTTTTTTAACAGTCATACAAGTGTGAAAAGTTAACCACTGGTGAACACTGCACACAAACTTTAAGAGTAGTCACGTTAGGGAAGGCACGGCATTTTGGGATGCATTATTATGTTTAAAATGAATGTGTATGTTTCTATCTTTATCTGTTTTTAATTGGTACTGATACAACCGCCATGCTGTATTTAACACTTCCGGTTGAGTGTGTTTTCTATATAGGTGCCTACTCCATCTTGCAGACTAAAAACGGACAGACCCTCGCAGCCTTGCACTGACTAAACTGTTACCATCGGCTTCAGGTGTTTTGCTGAAATGATGGCGGAATATCCAGCTCCAGGAAATTAAAAAAAAAAAAAAAAAAGCTTGTTTGCCAAGAATTGACTAGCATGCAGGTGAGAGGACGGAGAAGCAATTCAAACCCTTACCCTAACGAAAGCTAGTTTACAATTCTAAGGCACAATCTGAATATTGCTAACGCTGTTGTGTTGAAGCTGGATGTGCATCCTCTATAATAATCATGACTGCACACTTTCATAATCGCATGTCATGGCCACATTTGAGCTTCACCCTGGTGCATGCCAGTAAGGGGCACGGCTTTGGTCAGAGACTCAATAGGAGGTGCGAGAGTAGCGGAGTGGGGCTACATTCAAATCTTGCAAGCAGTTTTAAAACTGCAAACTCTCGCCCACAGCCAAGGTAAAATGTTCACTGTCAAATGGGAACGCTGGAGTCAGACTCCCACTTTAATGGGACTTCCTGTGTCTTCTTTTTCTTATAGCAGTTGCAAAGCCAAAGAAAAAGTAAAACACAATGTTACTCCTTGGCTGCACGCTGAATTTAAATCTTGTAATGCCGTCAATTTATCACGATAATCCAACACGTCAGACATTTTGTCCAATTTTACAAGCCTCGTTTTCCTTAAAGTTTGGGTCGCATTCCGAATTGTTTGACGTCAGGTGCGCATGGAAGTCACTGAGAATTCTCATAAACGTGAGTGTGTTGTATGCATTCAGTGCCAGGAAGTAGCACTTGGGCCTAAGTGACCTCTCACTCCTGTGATGAATACTCTGCTCAGTACATTGTGTTTGCGCTCTGTCGCCTCCAAAGTTCCCATCAAATACCTCTCCCACACTTTACTCTGCTCATATAATACACTGTAGTATGGTGACTAAAATGAACCACTTTGCCAGAAACAAGGGGGACACTAAGGGTGAATTTCTGTCCTTTAAAGGTACACTTTGTTCTAAGGTGGGTAGGGCTAATTATTGCACTCCAAGGTTATCCTTTGTTGCAGTTCCTGTGCAAAGGAAGAACAGATAAACCTGGATTGAAAAGCCATATTTCTGAGGATACCAATCCATTGACGAGCCACAGAGCCACCAATAGGTCAAATTATTTTCCTGTTATTGTTCCGCTCAGCAGGTCTTCTGTGTAGTTGCCCATCAATAGAACAAAATAGACTAGAAAATATGGAAATTCAGAGTATACAATAGTTGGACCTGGCACCATATTTGGTCACTTCCATTTAGCTTCTTGATGTCTATTGTCATTCATTTGTCTGTGGTTAAGTAATACAGAAAATAAAAATGAATAGAGAATTTACAATACAATACATCTTTATTTATTTCTCGCTTTCACAACAGCTGCAGCTTTTAAAATTGAACTTTAAAAAATATATATTTTTAACCATTTTTAGCAGGGGTGTTTTCATTTTTGTCGCGGGCCACATTGTCGTGACAGTTTTCCGAGAAGTGTCATTATAACTCTGAACCCCTATAAATGTACCCCTTCAAATTATTACATATACAGTACACAACAAATTGAGAAAGAACTAATTTTGAAATCAGAAGTCAAGAATAATAGTTTGTTCAACTTTAACTGGCCTTGAGTTTGACACCTGTGATTTATATTAAAAGAAGCATACCCTAATTGCTGTAATTTTAATGTAGTCTCTCAATCAGTGAAACGCCCTTTTTATACATAATACTTTTCTTTTTACTTAATTTACAGAATAAGAAAAATACATGGGGAATAACACATGTCAAGGTTTAATGTAGTCACTCAACCAATCGAACCCACTTTTTTTACTTGATACTTTTTACTAAATTTATAGTACAAGACAAATAAAAGGAACAAAATAGATGACTATTTATGTATGCAAATCAGTCACTCCTGTATTTACTTCGCACGGGTTGCGCGTGCTCGTACGCGTGTGCGCGCCCAGCAGGCAGGGCTGGGATTTTCGGGTTAAATATTCAAAATGGCGGACGGAGGAGCAGCGAGTCAAGATGAGAGTTCAGGAGCAGGTAATGATTACCGCATTTTACATATTCATACTCATATTCAAACGGCCGCTACAATTTATGAGAAACGAATACACACGTGGGGGGAACGTGGATTTAACGGCAAGGGATGATAACGACTCCTCCGATTCATCTCTGGAAACGCTAGCCAGCTGTAATTTGACATAGCAGGAAACGAGCTATTGGCCGTCCGACGACAAATTACACGGGGGAAACATGCCTCCCCCTTTGTGTGATTAGACGCCTGTATGGCCGCTACATATTCATACCTCTGTCGACAAACACCATTTAGCATATTTTATTAATAAACACCAAGTCGCGTCCGCGTTTGACACATTTCTGTATTTCAATAAGACCCGCGCTGAAGTTGAAATGGCGAGCGAGCTAGCGTTAGCCTCCAATGCTAAGCGCTAGGCTTTGTGTTGATGGCAAACGGTGTGCGGTGTTTTTTGAACCAGCTTTGCATATTCATTTTTCGGCGAGACGAGCGCCGGGGTTTGCTGCTTCTGTTGTGACCGGTTGAAATAAAACAACTGTTCAATGCTCTGTGCTGTTGTGGGATCAGTACATGGTCACTTTCAGTATGCTTTTTTATTGCCTTTTTTTCCTCCATCATCCTTTTGTGCTCGGCGCACTATGGAGCTACAGTAGCCTGTTGTGTTATTCATGCGGGGCCTGCTCGAGCCGGAGTGCGCCGTTGAGCAGATTTTATCGAGCGGTGGTAACAACAAACCGAGGAATGGGCTCCGAATTCGGATGTTTTTAAAATTCCGGATCTTGTTGAACGAGCAAAGTAAACGCAGTTACACGTTGTTTTTGTATTCTTTTTGGGACAGTTATCGCTTCGCCGTGCTTTCCCCTTTTCAAAAAGATTCAGACTTATTGGCGACACCTTTTGTCTCCACACACAGGTACAAAGATAGTACCTGTACCCCCTCCTTCTCCTCTCTCCCCACCCTGGGGCAGTAGTGAGGCCCACTTCCCGGAAAGGCACAATAATAACAGGCAGTCAGGGCATTCTTAACTGCTCACTGGAAGCTTTCATGACTGGGCAAGACACAGCTTGATGCCGCTGTGTTTTCTGTTGTTTGTGTAAAGGGGGGAGGTCAGCGTATTTAACACGTTTAGACCTCAAACTCGGGTATCACGTTTCGCCTCGACAAAAAATTCTATTAGGGGAAAAAACTTTACCAAAGAGTTTTCATTGAAGTACAACAGGTGAAGAAAAAAAAAACAAAAAGACAACAGTGGTGCCTTTAGATACAAGTGTAAGATCGTGTCAATAAAGCTGCATCTCTCCTTTTGCCGTTTCATAAATTAGAGCCATCCATTCAAAAACAACAAACCCCTCAACTTACACAAGTCACTAAACTTAAGGACTCTTCCAGATATGAGCTGTTGTTTTTGCTTTGACTGGTGAAGAAAATGCTTAATGGTGGCCGTGAGTTCACTTGACTTATCAGCAAGTAGTAGTTTGGCAGAAGATTGCTGAAAAGAGGTTTCAAGCCATTTATTGCCTCTCCCAGTTGAAGTTTACTGTCCAACTGAACATAAAGCAAAGATTTAAATCAACCAAATAGCTTTCCTTAGAAAAGTCAGCTTAGTTGAGCGCCAAGATGGGCTAAGTCTGTGCCGTGGTGTTAGAACCCTTAAAGCAAAGGAGGAGCAATACATGGAGACAGATAATGTAACGAGCACACAAACAAATTTCAATTATTTTTTTGTTTGTTTGTTTTTGCGAGTAGTGGATAGGTTAAAAATAATATGGCATTTGTCAAAGGATGACGAAAAATAACTCAGGGTTTTTATGCAGGCTGTCCCTAAAGTCTGGAAATTCTGAAGATGCTTTTTTCCCCCCATTTGAATAAAATAGTGTTAAAAATGTACTTTCTCGAAAGTATGCATTGTCCACGCATTGTTCATAAATTTTGTGGAGCACCTAGAGGACTGATTGCGACAATGTTATCCACCCATGCATGCATGCATGTGTGCGCTGCATTCAGACAGGAAAAATATGCAGTGTCTTTGCAAGTCAAAGCAGGGTATTGAAAGGAGCTTGTGTCTCCTCCCGACTTACTGTATTTTGTTATATAACTTTGAATTGTTACGCTATGAAGCTATTAAAATGTGTAAAGATCCAAAATAATTGTTGTGGTAGCTTAACAATACTACAGATTTTTCACTTTTTTCTTAAACCACAACAATAAATTCGAAATATCAATTTGAGTGGAAGCTTATGTTGCATGACGCTGCTCCACTTTGGTTGACTTTTGAAACAAAATTTACCATTGTGGTTGTTAAAGTATGATTTCAAACCCTTTCGTGGACATGATTCTATTGAAACATTCTTGTCACATTCCTGGTCTCTTGTCAACATTCTTGAAAAAAGTAGCAAACAGCCAAACATAGTTTATCGTTTGATGGTTAGCCAAAGAAGGTCTAGTGAGCCGCTTTGGTAGCTGATGCGATATGGTGACATCACGTATTGTGATAGTTTCATTCATGGCATATGCCTCCTGTAAAGTCTAGTCAAACTACAAGTTACTTATTAAACTCCTGAATATTTACATCCGATAAGAAAGCCATTTGCATCCTCCCACTCCCCCCTCCCCTATTTAATCGGTTATACAGTTCACCCCGATTTCAGCCTTGTAGTTGCGTCATGAATATTCATTGATGTAAACAAGGGTGTTATGAATAATGCATCAGCTGCGGTAATAAATTCAGAACATGCCTTCCCAAAGGTACAGAGAAAGCTCCAGTCGCACAAGTTTCATTGGGTTAAAATTGTAATGAATCACAGTTGTGTGCTTGTGCGCCGAACAGATAACTCCTTGTGTGATGCTTATCTGAGACTCATATATATCCTAACAAGACAAGCTATTTCTTTACACAGCCAGTTAAGTGCCATATGTATTGTTTTGAATTTTATGTCGGTGTGTTAGAAATCAGGCAATTTTTTGAATAGGAAGTAGCCAGTACACATGGACTGCTAATTCTGATTCAGTTTTCAGTAGTTGTCATCACATTTCTCCTCTTTGTCCATCGATCATAGCCCGCCATGGTGGGATCCCCAAAAAGCCAAAGTATAAACAAAACTTTTGCTTGCCGAACGGCCGTTTTTGTGCCAGTTGGGATTTTTCCAGAAATGTTTGTTTGAATCCTACACGATGTCACTTTTTTACATTGTTTGATTATTAACTCCATCCATCCATTTTCCGTATTGCTTATCCTCATTATGGTCATGGATGAATTGTAGCTTATTCCAGCTGACTTTAAGAGGGGGAGTGACTTCTCATCAGTCAAAACGCGCTCTATAAATAAAGATTGTATTGTACTCCACGCAGGAAGGCCACAGCCTGTATTTGAACAGTTAACTCCCTCAAGCTTAAAGTTGCCGATAATAATGTCCAGCATGTTTCACAGTCAGCTCACTGTTCAGACATACACACGTTATCTTGATGTACGCCGCGTGTATGATGAAGATTATAGGCGCTTGAGGGGAATGTGGATGGACTAATTATGTTTGGTCTCTGTCTCGTGTTGAATCTCTCTGCTCGCATTAACCACTGACAGCCTTTGTCGTATAACTGTGCTAATGAGAGAGCCATTTAAAATTCTCTATGCGGGGTAATTGTCTCATGCGTTGTTCCGCAGCAGTCTTTTTCTTTCTCACATCGACCAGCTGAATAACTTATGTACACTGAGCTTTTGCAGTCTCTGTCCCATGCTATGAACATCACCCATGCCAAACAAAAGTCTGAGATTTGGTTTGGATTAAAAAAAAAAAAAAAAAAAGTGAGCAATCAAGAAACTTCAACTTCTGTTCACAAAATGTCGAATTCACACAGGAAACGTAGCAGCTTGCAATTGACTTATGTGATGCACTGTGTTTCCTCAGATTGGCTGGTGGCTTTAATTTTGCAGCTGCAGAGAATACCAGTGTAGTTTCCTAAAATATCTACAGTGAAACTCCTCTACAACGAAATCATGTTTGCGGCAAGAAATTTTTCACAACAGGCGACATTTCATAAGAGCAAATTTATCTCAGATGTAAACAAACACACGCACACACACAAACGTATGTGTACTCTTTATTTTACTCCAACAGTGCATAAGTATGAGCATACGCTTATTTGACACTTCCTATAGCCAACGTAGAAAGAAAAAAAAGGAAAAACATTGAGAAATTTACGATCAGCATTTACTTTCACTTACATCATTTTCTTGCATAATGTTTTTTGTTTTGCTTCCTTCATCTTTCATTTGTATTACTTTTATCCTGTCTTCAAGCGTTAAAGCTTTGCTTTTCTTCACTCCTTGCAGGTTGCAGTAAGTCACACATGGCAAAGTATAAATGCTGGTGTTGATGGATGGGGATGCGTGAACCAATTGCGCATGAGTGGAACCCATGCTGGTGTAAATGCTGTGAACTATAATGTGAATGAAACATCGTCCACATCTGCGGTCCATGAGCAAGTCAAAAGCATTCAGCGTGCACACGATGCGGAAACTATAGAGCACTGAAAACGGTGGTGACTTTTACCTGCAATGTGTAATACAGTGCTTGTGTTGGAGGGAGCATTAAAATGTATGGGCAACCACATTAAATTTTGACTCACCCATGTTAAAAAAACAAACAAAAAAAAAAAGGTTGCTTAGGCCTCCATTTTGGTCGCAGTCTGGAGCCCTGACGTGAGTCTGTTATTTTTGCCCACCATTGACCAGGGTACATCGTTGAAAATGTTTTGTTCTCTTTGACAGTGCAATGTGAAAGGCTCGATGAACATGCCTCTTTTTTTTCTTCCCCTGAAAATGGAGATACGAGACTGCTACCGATATGATTGCATTCAGCAGTTAAATTATTCAACACAACCCGCCTTCGCATTACGTCATCAATAATATCAGCAAGCCTACTAGCCTAAATAACATTCGGATGCTGAACTGGGAATGTGTGGTGTTTCACTGTATTTACTTTTAGTGACAAATGTGTTTGCTTTGCCATGATATTGTACATACTAGTTACTGTTGGGTTTGTTTGACTAGTATGCAAAATCCGTCTTGTCAGGCAGACGGGGGCTCGGGTGAAGAAGTTGAATAAAGCTGTTACTTGCTCAGCTCCTCCCCCTGCGGACTGTCCCACACATTCCAGTCTCGTCGTTGGGGCTTCACTGGACACATGTGCATCCCCCCTCCCACACACGCACACCACACGCTTCCCCCGCCGTATTAACACACTGGCTAAAACGAATTCAAAGCGTGTTCAAAAGTGAAACACTAATGAAATGTAAAAGCCAATCTAAATATGCTAATCCCCCTCCACAACCACTTCATAAACATCGGCAGCAGTCTGCTTGCCACCCACTGGCTGTGGAATGCTTGAGCCACAGGGTGTCCTATAAGTAATGACATGCTTGTGTTGCATTAATGCAAAGTTATTTCTTTCCGATTGACTGAGTACCCTCACATCCCAACAGCAATCCTCATAATACTGCCTATCCCCGGGGCCCATGAATTCTCTGGAATCTCAGTAGCCACTCTTGCATGAATAGCCAACCAACAGGCCCTTACTCTGCTGTCTGGGATAACTCCAGCCTTTACCTGCTCTTACCTAATTAATTTTTAGCTATGCGCTCACCTTCCCTCTGCAGCTCCTCACCGCCCTCCTTATTCCCTGTTTTTTTTCCTATCGCCCTCCAAAAGACATCCAATTAATATGCTAATGAGCTGATAAATATTTATAGAGCCCTTTAAATTATGCAGAAAGCTTTCATTCCGTCCCGGTGTGAAATGCGTCACTCGAAGGACTTCAAAGTCTTGCATTTCTAACGAGACGGCGGAAGATTTGCATACGGCTTTAATCAACTGAATACTGATTATGCATCATTATAGAGTTGGAAGAGGCGGCTTCGGGTGGAGTGCGCCAGCTGCACTTGTCATTTGTTTCATTCCTAGTAAGAGGAGAGAAACTTTTTTTTGCAACTCCATTGGAAGCGCCAATGTCGAACAGACAGATAGTTGTTCTAAATTCAAAACAAGTTTTACCAACAGGAAATGAAGTGAATTCATCAGTTTCATACTCAAACTGTCACTGTCGCAATACATTTAATCTCACTGAAGATCCTGAAAGTGGAAGATGTACACATTCATTTCCGTTGAGTAGTTTTAATTTTCTCTTGTTTTATAGCGATTCTTATATTCAAGTGTATGTGAAATTCTAATTGTGAAAAACAACTTTGCTACTTTAAAAGTTGAAATCATTAGATTCACGAGGCAAAAAATGATACATGTCTTCAGTCCCGGCTTCGCATACTGAACCGTACCCCAAAAAGAAGCAATGTGTGCTTCACTGTTTTTTAGTGAATTAGAATTAGTGAAGTAGTTGTGTGTGGAGAAGAAAACAAATTTTACAAATGGGTTGTTCCATGACAACCCCCCCCTCCCCCAATGAATATCTAAACAACAGTGGATCGTAAAACTGAAAAACCACGTATTATTGCCGGCCATTGTAAATGCTTTCGGGAAGAGAAAAAAAATCGAATAAAATGTGACCTATAATTTGACTGTGAAATTGACCTTGTGGATCGTGTGACCTTAAAAAAATTCAGGAAATGTAATCTCTCACATCTTCTCTAAAACAGATAAGTTTCAGAAACGTACATTTTTTTGTTTGTTTGGCAGCAATAAGGAATCAAAGTACCCACACCCTATATTTGCAATGAATATTCAATGACTACTCAATGAATATTCAACTTTCAATGATTACTCAATGAATATTCAACTCTCAATGAATATTCATTGCATATTTGTTGAATATTCATTGAAAATCTGAGGGTTTGACTTATTGCTGCTGAACCAAAAAATAGAACATCTCTGAAATGTTTATGTTTTAGAGAACATGTTAGTGGTTACGTTTCATGGCGGGGAAAGAAAAGATCATGTGATCATCAGGGTCAATTTGACGTTCAAATTATAAGTCAAAAGGTAAAGTTTCCAAAATATGCATTGATCATTACATGATTGCAGATTTGGAATCAGTGTCATGCTCTCTTTCTGGGTAAAGCGCCTCTCGCAGCCGTTTAGGCTGTTCTGATGGCCCGCAGGCAATGGACGCGAGCACTTCAACTGTTTAATGCTTTGCTCCCGTAAAGTAGTGAACGACGCACTGTGACAAGGCTTCAGCTTGTTCAGCGCTAGTTTACTTAAAAGGCACTAAAGTGGAGTTATTACCTCTTGTAGTAGGCGTCCGCCGACTGGCCGGCCGGCTCGTCACCACGAGTACACATTCCTGTCTCCAAGATCCATCATCTCCACTTTGCAATAACTACATAAAACTTTTTGTTCCCTTTTTTTAAGTCTATAACAACCAAGACCTTGGGCATTGTTTTAATATTTGAGTATTGCACTAATGTCCGTGCGGTAAACATTGAAGTGGCCAAATATTAGTTCCGGGTGTCATAATTATGGTGTTAAAATTATTAATGATCGTTTTGAGGCAGAAATTTGTGTGTGGTTCAATTTTTTTATTTTTACTTTCTTTTTTGTGGTTAACTTTTCCCAGCCCTTATCCAATGGTTATATCATCACATCACTTGTACGCTTCGTGTCGTAGTGCAACAAGAAAAGCCAAAGACTTTTGGGCTGTGTGATGTAGTAGCTATAGCAACTTGGGCTGTGTGATGTAGTTGGGGGGGGGGGGGGAGAGACAGAGAAAGAGAGACAGAGAGAGGGAGAGGGAAAAAGAGGGGGGGCAGTGCCACAAGAAAAGAAGATAGCAGGAAGGAGTGCTGCTTGCTTAAACCCCGTTAACGTTGTCCGTGCGCATATCCCAGTGTTACTCGGTGAAGCGCGACTGCTGCTCTTGACCGCTGCTAGCGGGCCACTAAAGAGGGGGAGAGGGAAACGGGCAGTGGGAGGAGCCTCACACCAGACGCACTGAAAAGTGGGGAGGGGGTTTGCCCGACGGAGGTAGTTTTATTTTTTTTTTCACTCAATAGTCTCTGCAACCATGCTTGAAACCACAGGTGGAGCTTAGGCTGGTGAGTTTTTCTGTTTTTTTTTAAACGGGGCTGCGACAGAGTTAATAAGTAGTGGGTCCCAATAGGAATGAAAAACACTAACCTGACGGTTTTTAGACATTTTTTAGAAACTGCCATGCTTATGCATTCCATTCCAAATAGTCCTTTTGTGGTTTTGGGCTGCAGTGATTGTATTGAGATCATCATGCCGAGATGAAATACATTTAAGCAATTAGAATCGAAAGAGAATAATTACTGTATGTTGGATCATCATGCTTTCTCCTGTCTGTCTCTTTCAGATGTTAAAGTGAATAATCAGTCAGAAACTACTAAATGTGCAATGGAAAGTGGTGACAGGAACACTGGTGAGTGACTTTTCCATCATTCCTTTCCTTTGCTCCTTGACTTTCAAAAGGCCTCTTATTCCTACTTGTAACAGTTGCCAAACAGCTCATGACATGTTGGAGGACTGAATTGGACCAAAGCGACGATAAAATGTTCGAGTAACTTCTTCTTTGCGTGGTGCCAATGAAACTAATGATTTGACACTCATTCGATGAAAACATATTCATTGCGTGCTATTAACAAAGAAGTGCTAGTGATTATGCATGGTTGTATTGATAAACGAGATCCATGCAGGTTGCTACTTAAGGTCTGACAACAGATGTCGACAGCAATGCAGTGATTCTTCTTCATTGTGGGTTTCCATTGTTGTGTTTGTACTTTGTTGTGAAAGCAAAAACATCCTTGAACTCGCCAGATGTTTGACTGCGTGTCCGTCCGCAGGGATCCCAATCAATGGATTGGACTTTCAGAGGCCGACCGTGCCAACCACAAGTGCAATCACCAATGCACACGCACAAGCCCTCCTCCAACAGGTAACAAGAACGTCACGCATGCTTCATTCTAAAAATCTGGTTTGGATGAGCTACCGTGGAACTTTTGTTCAAGTCATCTATATTTCTATAAGACTTGAAAAAAAAAACGTGTGATGAAAAATAATCATCACAAACACAACAATTAAAATGATTATAATAAAAATGAAACAAGAAATACAGTAAAATAATCTTATCCAAATAAAAAAAATAAAATAGCTGCGTTCCAATTGCCCTTGGGCATAGAGGAGGTCCCGAGCCATAATCCCTCATTTGCACAGCCTACATGTTGTTTGAAACTATTTCTAGATGGAAATCTCCATCGACCATTATGTGGGTGCTGCGATGTTGAAATTATATCGCGATCACATTGTCAAAAACGTCACTCAAGTTGGCTATAGGTTGAGGTTTGAATTTAAACAAACAACTGCAGTTTCGTAACATCCGCCAGATTGTCAGTTGGTGATCGGAGTTGGCTCAACCCAAATCACGTGTCTCACTTATTATATGGCAGTTTTTTTTTCTTTGCCAAGTACAATAACCCTTGTACACTGCACATTGCTTAAATCCAGCAATATTCATAAAAATCCACCGAGACAATCTTGAAACGGTGAATCGTTTTGCATTTAATTACACGATTCTCATACGACCTCACATTTTTACTTGACATATACATTGCAATTATTATGCAAATTGTTTTTCTCAGATGTTTATAAATAGTCCATATAAACGGCACTCAGCATTCAAATCAACTGTTCGAGAATAATTTCAATTGTTGTGCATAACAGTGTTTCAATACATTTTATAGTTGGTAAATCACTGAAAATGGTCATTTGTTGCATTTGGAGTATTCAGAGGCTGTATTTGCTGAAATCAAAAGGTTCGATGTGAACTGCCTCCCAGCCTTATAGATCTTTGCTTGAGGATGCTCCAAAGGTTCTGAACAGGGTTGAGGTAAGATGTGGGGCCGCACCGTGTATTTCTCCCCTTTTGTGCCCACAGCAGCCAATGATGCAAAGGTAGTCCTTGCAGCATAAGATTGTTGACTGATGAGTGCCGTGCACACCTGGATGGTCAAAATGGATGGAATAGGCCACCATGCCCTAACCAGGCAGCAACACCGGCAGGGAGTTAGCAGCTGAGTCATGACACGAGCTGGTCCTTGAAGGTGTGACAGTAACCTCTGAAAACTATTTGGGGTTTCTGACTGACTAATTTGTTCGATGCTACAAAACAAAGAACAGAAGTAAGGAAACAAAATCATCTTCATGCATGACAATCTTATGCCGCAAGAAATTCCTCCGCATTATGGGCTGCTTTGGGCAAAAATGGAGAGTAACCTGTGTGTGGCCCCCATCATCCCCTGACCATCAACCCCATTGAGAAGCTTTGAAGCAAAAGGTTTATGATGAGGGTAGGAGGTAGTTTACATCCAAACAGCAGCTCTGCTGTGCGGACATCCGAGAGACAAATTAAAGCGGAAGCTGTCCAAAAGCTCTCAAGTTCAACTGATGCAAGACGTGCAAAGCTACTATCAAATAAGAGGTCATATGTTGGAATGTACTGTAACTTGACCTGTTAAGATGTTTTTCATTGAAATAGCGTCTCGTTTCATCAAATACAACAGCCTAATGTTGCAAATTCAACAAATGACAGTTTTCAGTTCTTTACAACCTACAAAATGGCATGAAAAATTGCTGTGCATAATAATTTGAAACAGTGCATTTCAACAAAAATTTCTTTATTTTTCAAAAAGAAATTATCAGGTTTGTTTGTAAACATTCAAATTATTCTGTAATATTTGATGAGTGGAAAATTTCCAGTTCAACTTGCATAAACTAAAATTTGGGGGAAAACATAATTTGCAATGTAATTTGGAATGCACTGAAACAATAAAAAATGTTAAAATTTTACTTTGCCAAGATTTTATTATCGTGATGAAATATTAGTTTGTAGCGATTGAAATTATAGCAATTTGAAGTCACCCAGTGTAACGGAAAGGACTGGGTTTCACTAAAGAGTTTCCGCTGTATTCGAAGAAGGAATTTAAGTTGCGTTTGAAGAGGTTTGCTCTTTGGCACTCATGTATATACACACACAGGCAGAACAACCTCATTTGAATGAGCCCCGGCTCCTTTGCCGTCACCAGGCAACAAGGCAGATTAATCAAGCCTGTATGCTAATTAGCTTGCTCCCGCCGTTGCCTGGAAACAGATGGCGGGGAATATGCAAATCTATGCAGGATTTACATGCGCCGCATAACCGCTATTTTAATTAGCAATTGCGGCGCCTGCCCTCCCTCGCTCTTCCCTTGTCTCAAAAGGCTGCGGCACATTTTTAAGTGCTCGCTCTTGCACTTTTTCTTTGACTTGAAATCCTCTCACTCCCGCAGAGACTTCAGCCGCTCGCCAAAGGTGATCAGTTAGTAGATGGCTCAAAATTTGTGATCTGAATTATACATGAAATGAGGCTCAAAATTTCTGGTCTGAATTATACATGATCTAAAACATCTTCAGCCACACTAAAAAGACAAGCTCACCAAGTCAACAACCCTCATCTTATGCCTCTCCCCATCCACTAGTCAAAGTCGGAAGACTCCGGAAGTGCTCTTCCGACCTCCGTCCACCAGAGCACATTGCCTCAAACCCAGCTCATGTTGGCCGGGGGTAGATTGCAGGAGTAAGTGGCCTTTTGCCTTTATAGGCTGATTTACGGCCATACGGCTGACCGAAGTGAGACTGCTTGCCCTGATTTCATTGCTACAAGGCGAGTGCCACCTTTGCCACATCTGTCTGCTCCATCTTTGTGGCCCTCAGACTGTCTCTGAATATTTCCTTAAGCAAAACATGTTTTGCCTCAGTAGGCTTACCACATCTCGGCTCAGTGGCTACGTTTCACAGGCGATGCCTTCATGTAATAGAGTGGTTGGCTGGATAAACGGAAGTCATAATTGCTGTGCTGTTTGATTTGAGTGACATCATGGATATTAGCACTTAGGCCTGGCTCAACTGCATTAGTCTCCGTCCATATTGCCTGCCTAACCTCATTTGTCTTACTATGACAGGAAAAAATATCAACTTTGATAGCTTTATGAAAAGTTAAGTGAGGGGACGAGACTATAAAATAAAGTCATCCCTTTGACCTGTATTCACTAGGTCCGTGCCTTCCAATCTATAGCAAGGAACCAAGGGGTAACAAAGGGGTAACATGTAAAACAGGTTGGATAGGGACTCTTGAGGACTGCACTTGGGCACCCATGTTTTGTACCATTCAATACTCCCTCTGTGTGAGATGTATATTCCCCCCCTTTCTAATTTTGTGTGTTGTTCTCTTCTCCCCCCAGCTGACCCTGACCCCCCAGCAGCAGCTGTTAATTCACCAGGCCCAGGCTCAGCTCCTGGCTGCGGCTGTGCAGCATTCAGCCAACCAGCAGAACGGCACCAGTGGGGCCAGTATCTCAGCCTCTGCAGCCACACCCATTACTCAGCTACCCCTCTCACAGCCCATCCAGATATCTCCTGTAAGATAGTAATCATTCTAGTCAATTTTCTACTTATTTGGAATTTTTTTTCCCTGCGTTGGAATGTTTTGAAATGCCAAATTATTTCGTAATCAATGAGCCGTTTACTGAACTACTACTCTCACCACAAATAACTCAAATTCAAGCTTCATGTTTCAAGTGGAATTAAAGTCGGCACTGTTTCTCAAAAGAATGCAGATTTGTGGACGATTATTGTCAATAATCTCCTACCAAGCATTCTACCACACCCGCGCGGAGTGCATGTTGGGCTTTTGATGACGTATAGGTCAGATGTGTCTGGATGAGCATTCATACAAGACACATCGCATACATATCTGATTTATATCCACATACGAAAGAGGCCCAGAATTGGATTAGAAAATCGGAATTGTACTTTTCCACTGTATGGGAAAAAAAAAGAAAAACTGATCTCTGTCATATATGGGCAAAGAAATTGGAATTGAGCTACATTGTGAACATAGTTTTATGTTGTGTTTGTGCCATGAGAATTGCATGGAATAATTCATCAATGTACGAGCAGCAACATATCGAGCGAAAACATCAGCTGCAGACCTGTCATGACGACGAAACAGCAGTAGAGGATATTTAGCGTATCCCCTTATACATGATGTAAACCTAAATGGCACAGTCATCATATGTGTCGTATTAAAAATAGTGTTTTTGTCTCGGTAGCTGCAGCAGCAGAATTTAAGTCTGCCCCAGTTTGTGCTGGTGCAGCCCGGCCACCCGATCGCCACTCCGCTGCAGCCCGCTCAGTTCATCATCTCCCAGACACCGCAGGCCCAGCAGAGTAAGAAAACAACAGTCTCAGGGGAAGTAAGAGATGAGTGACAGTAACAGAAGCTGATTTTTATTATCTTCCGTCCTTTGGCTGTTGTTAACTGTGTAGGCATATTGCAAGCGCAGAGTCTTCTCACTCAACTACCTCAAAGCCAAGCTAACCCCCTGCCGACGCAACCGAGCATCACTCTTGCAGCACAGGTTGGTGTTATTTTCAGATGAACGTGTTTCATAATAACCCCTTTGGCACCCTCTCTCAAATCTAATCGCTTTGCTTTTTTTTTCTTCTTCCTTTGCAACATTTAGCCTGCAACTCCTACACGTACCACGACAGCCACACCTATTCAGTCGCTGCCCCACAGTCAGACGCCAACCAAACAGCTGGATACGCCCACTTTGGAGGAGCCAAGTGATCTGGAAGAGCTGGAGCAGTTTGCGAAAACATTTAAACAGAGGCGAATCAAACTCGGCTTTACACAGGTACCCTGCCCATGGAATATATTTTATGGCTCCTGTAATATTGTCTTTCGTTACACTCTGTGTCCCTCCATGTGACCAGGGGGACGTTGGCCTGGCCATGGGTAAGCTGTATGGAAACGACTTCAGCCAAACAACTATCTCTCGCTTTGAGGCCTTGAATTTGAGTTTTAAGAACATGTGCAAACTCAAGCCACTGCTGGAGAAGTGGCTAAATGATGCAGGTTTGTCCCTGAACCTCCTCAAACATATTTTATGTGCACGGTGCGATTGGTGCGGTCATCTCGACAGTTCCTCGCCTTTACCTCCCACTCCTTCTGTTGCGTCGGTGCTGTTTGTGCAGAGAATCTGACATCTGACCAGGGGCTGTCCACCCCCAGTGCCCTCGGCTCCCCTGGCATGGGCATTGAGGGGATCAACCGCAGACGGAAGAAAAGGACTAGTATAGAAACCAACATCCGCGTGGCCTTAGAAAAGAGCTTTCTGGAGGTTGGAAGCAAGTTGTATTTAAAGCAACATACTGCATATACTGTAGTTAATTGAAGCAATGAGACTGGCTGGGCGGACCATTTATTTTTATTTTTATTTTTTTTATGTTAAAAGATGTGGTAGTCTCAAGTGACCTGTACTGACAAGGTCTGTTTGGCTTCTTTGCCCTCTTCAAGCAGAACCAAAAACCTACCTCTGAAGAGATTACCATGATCGCTGACCAGCTCAACATGGAAAAGGAGGTGATCCGGGTCTGGTTCTGCAATCGCCGTCAGAAAGAGAAAAGGATAAACCCCCCGAGCACAGGCGGCATAGGCGGCACCCCCATAAAAACCATCTTTACACCCAGTAGCCCTTTGGTGAGGAAGCACATGCACAAGAAATACAGGCTCAGTTGGCTCATTTGCCCTCAGATTCATATTTGGTTTTTAACAAATGTTGGCATAAGAAGTCAATTCATATTTTATTTTTCAAGGTGGCCAGCACAGCAAGCTTGGTGAACAGTCCGACGATAAACACACCCACCACTCTCACTATAAATCCAGTGATGCCTCTCACCAGCACCAGTGTGTCCAGTTTATCCTTCACAGGTATGTTTGTTACACTGGTAGCTCAAATTTATGGTAATTTCCAGTGGGTATTCCTACCTCACTTTCCAATATCCTTCCTAATGAACAAGACTCCGAAGCATTCATGATGGCTTGTGTGATATACCGCCACATCAGCACACATTTTGTACACTTATTCAGAAAATTCTAGTACAATTTCTAGACCTTTAAAGCTTTTGACTTGGGACATTGTAGTGTATAAATCTCATTTTCCCCACTCCAAATAATCCCTAATGACCCACTTTCCTTCCAAGGCACCACAGTTGGAGCCACAAACACTGCATCTGTCATCTCCACCACACCCGTGATTACCACAGTAACCAGCTCGCCGTCTCTAAGTCCGTCCCCGACGGCTGTTCAGTCCAACACCACAGAGAATAAAGTCAGTACTCAGGCGCAGGCCATCGTCACCCAGGCCCCGACATCCATAGGCACCACCCTCGGAACGGGCCAGGTGATGGTGGCTGCACCAGGTCTGTCCACAGCGTTTCAGGGGGCTGCCCAGTTGCCCACCAGCGCGAGCTTCGCGGCCATGGCTGCTGCGGCAGGGCTGAATCCAGGATTAATGGGCTCCTCCTCCTTTCCTCCAGGGTTAGTAATTCCTCCTTCATTATCATCTCCTCAGTGGTTTTCTTCCATAGTTTATAACTGTGTGTTTGCAGTGGGGCCGTGCTCAGTCTGACCCCCGGTGGCCTTGGCAGTGCCCTGACTCCTGCTGTCATGAACAATAGCATGCTGGCCACAATTCAAGGTAAGTATCATTTTGAGCCTCATTTTACTTCACAAATATTTTCTGGTGGAATCGCTCAGATATAACTACATACATGTGTACTGTATGTATGAATACAAATTCGAGGCATCGTAGTCCCCAAATCCTTTACAAAAGCAAAGAGGAATCCCCCCAAAAAAAACAAACCACCAAATATTACCAATGATTGCTTCTTACAATTAATATAAAATGACATTTTCGGAAAATGATTGAAAAGAATAAAGCTACAAAATGGGGTATTACAGTGTTTTGCAAGAGGGAGGGTGACAAAAAAGTCCTGCTCAAGAATGTTTTGCCACTACAATTCAGTTTTGATAGCCTATGACAAGGCTTTCTACGGGTGTGTGCTTTGAGTGTTAAATTTTTAAATGGATTACTAAAATATCAAATCAAATTGTTTACAAATGAATATGTACATGACTTAAAGGCAAAGGACATTGCACTAAAGTGCTCTTGAGATTAATGCATTCATCTCAACATCATCGCAACATTCATTGCATACTAAAAGATCATTTAAATATCCTCTCCAGACAGACAATATATCCCTGCTCGGATTTGTAATTTGTGTTTCATGCATTTTCCCACTATAAATGTAATCACCTCATTAAAATGACATCTACACCTTTCCGCCTCATTAAAAATACAGAATCCTAGAGTATGCAAATACCACTTCCAGAGAAAAGGTCAGCTGATAGACGCAAGGTGAGTCATAATCATGATTAAAATGGTGATTAATGTAATTGTGTTTATCATTTTGGCTATAATCGTGCAGGCTTAATTTTAAACCACACAGATTATACTCTGGTAGACACCATGTCTCCATTAGACAAATAGTTCTGCTTATTTAGACTAATCAAGAATTTAAGAACTTGAATGAAAAGTGCTGATGTGCATTACGTTCTCATTGTAAAGCGTGCTCTACACAATGATTTATAACGTCATAACCGATTTTTAAAATGGGTGTCAGCACACATGACAAGGAAAACAATCGCGATGTATGCTTACTGCTCTAAGTGTGTGTGCATGTGTGTGGGGTGCTTGTATGGGATGGAACTGACACTGCGCACCATACACATAACAAATGTCGTACCAAAACTGACCCGTGAGTGGCAGCATGGTGTCAGGGACCATCCAGACTGCTGGTAAATATATATCAGAGAAAGAGTAATGGTTCTCTTGAAGTCCGCAAGCTCGAGACTTGCGTTAGCAATACAAGAGATGCACACCCCGAAACATAACCCGTAAAAATATGTGTATATCAGGTGTTTTGATTTTGGGGAAAAAAAAAAAACCCTCCCAAAGTGCTTGTATACATGCATATGTGGCAAAGA
Source organism: Hippocampus comes (assembly GCF_001891065.2). Taxonomy (NCBI): domain Eukaryota; kingdom Metazoa; phylum Chordata; class Actinopteri; order Syngnathiformes; family Syngnathidae; genus Hippocampus; species Hippocampus comes. Next base: position 188,416 of record NW_017806074.1, read on the forward strand.
CTCTTTTCTTTTCACAACCTCAGCTAAATTTAGTTCCTCAGCTACATGGAAAGATGATCTCCCAGTCGAAAAATGAAGTCAACATGGTTCTTTGGCACGAATGCACTAGCTTCCTATTAGACTATCTTGGGCATGATCTTGTGGCATCTGAGGACGTTTCAGAAAGTGCACAAAAACCACAAATTGAGTTTTTTGTTAAACAGTTGGAGATGGGTTCCACAGAAAATAACGCACCTAGGTGAATTTGCATGATTACGGTACTGCAATACATGGAAGTAACAAGCTCCACACTTACCCAAACGGTTATATATCTTAATTGTCCAATGGCACAAACATTTTCTTCAGGTTTGCAGTGAAGTAAATAAGTATCGGTGGTTGAAGCTCCACTGATTTCTTTTCCAAATAAAAATGCCACTGCTCAGAAACATCTTTCGTTTATTTGTTAGACACCAAACAACTTTTTCATTTTCACCACCGGTGTCCCTACAGCCCTGGCGTCAAGCGGCACAATCCCAATAACGGCACTGGATGGAAGCAACCTGCTGTTCGCAAACGCATCTGGCAGCAACGCACCCAACTTGGTGACCACACCGCTTTTCCTCAACCCCCAGAACCTGTCGCTACTCACCAGCAACCCCGTCAGCCTGGTGTCGGCTGGGGCGGGCGGGCTGCAGGTCACCACTGACGCCCATCACCAGGTCTCCACGGCCGCTGTGCCTGTGCAAGCCACGACGATTACCACTGCCTCCAAGGCGCAGTGAGTCCGGCTGCATCCGGAATGAACGCCCTGTTTCTTGAGCTGTGCACTGCTCTCCTCACACACGGCACAGGAAATAGGCAAGGTCGTTTGATTTATGGTTCTGCGCTTCACTAACACACACACACATATATCAGCTCCATCGTATCTGTTATTATTTAGTCTGGTCCCTTTTGCTTTCGCACGCCCAAAAAAAACCAACAACAAAAAAAAAAAACCCAACCACACAGGGTTGTGCTTGACCTTTTTGCTTCTGGGTTCTTCTCTCTTAATCTTTATGATCTTTGGACACAGTAGCCAAATGGGGACTGGCTTCTTGAACCAGGAAGACAATTTTCCCTCGATACTGTCAAGCTCCTCACATTTTGTACATACGTCCTTCTATTTCATGCAGTCTCACTTAACATCTTTTCTGAACAACTTCTGAAAAAAAAATGATTTTGCTCTAAACTTAATACTAACCTCATAATACATGTTATCATTAACGGGGATCAACTTTTACGTTTGTTGGAACAGGCCTTGATATGAATCATATCACTTTTATTTTCATTGTTTTTTTTTTTAATGTATTTAATGTTTTTTTTCCCAACTTTGCAAGTATAGTAAGTTAAGATTTAAATATCTCTTTTTTAAAAATGGTGGTTGTAAGGCTTTAAAAACAAGTAATAAGTGGCCGATATAAAGGTTATCATTGCTTTAAGAAGCGCAGGGACCTGTTTGGTCTCTATGAGTTTCTCTTCCTGGAAACACTGACTTTTAACAGCCGCTGAGCTTGTTAAAAACGTTGCCGATTGTAGACACTGATGGAAAATGACTGAAAACGTTCAACAGCTTTAAAAACACATGGAGTGAAACAGTGGTTAAAGATGGAGGGCAGACATCTCCGTGTGTTGTGTAAAGCTCAGAGTGACACTGAGACTTAAGTAACCAAATGATCCACAAGGCTCAGTGGTTTGAACTAAGATCACCTGTCAGGGGGTGTGGTCGTCACACTAAATGTAGGGTGATGTTGACTAAATAGATTTTTTTTCTATCTTTTTCTTTATAATGGTAGTACCGTCATATCTACTTGTGCACAGTATCTGTACCAAAAAAAAAAAAAAAAAAAACTGGATTGATGAGCAGTTGTGAGAGAAATTACCTTTTCCCATTTGTTTGCGGTCGTTCGAGTGGCTGCGTACTTTAAGATATACCAAAAATATTTGTTAACATAACTGTAGTCGATGTAGTTTAGTTGATCTATTTATGACCAGAATCTCTCTTCATTTTGTCAGCGGAATATAAAAATGCAATATTTTGATCATTTTCCAAAGATTACCTTTTTTTATTTGAAAGTCTTTCACATATAATAATTGGCAGCACAATTGACCAAAAACCAAGGAAGGGCTGGGTTGGAGCATGACAAACTCGTTTCTTATTTTTATTTCACTGGGCCTCGCCCAAACATTTGCTCTCAGAGCCATTTGATGGCCCTGTTTTAACCGTTTTAGTAGCATCTATTGGGTGTCTGTGAAGCAGAAAAAAACTCATTTTTTGCGGGGTTTGTACAAATAATACAGCCATAAAACAACAGCTTGAACCAAAGTGGTTTTCCTTAATAGCGGCTGTGCCTGTCTGAGCACTGCAGTTTCCGTTCACAAATGTCAGCACCCACTTTTCTTGATTTGGTGCAGTTGGAGAAGGACGGATGGAATGCCTGCTTTAACAGCCTGTCTCTCCGTGCTTTCTTAATAGCTTTATTAGCACATTGTGTGAAGAGCAGGCTTTGTGGCTCAGGAGTCTGTAAGGCTCCACTATGTCAACACTAGGGATGGGCATTGGAATTGATTATGAATTTGGAGATGAATCGCGTCTCAAAGTAAGTGACATTGAATGCACTACTGGTGGATTCATTCGCCACTATCATAACATAATAGGTTAATTGAAGAATTTGGTTTGTTTGGAATTGGTGTTGATTCATAGTGTCCTGAAGCAAATGGGGCAAATTGGAGTCCACTACGTGGCTGCAACCAACAGAGGTGCCATTGATTCAGTTGAGTTTGCTCCTCAAACATTCAAGACAATATTTGTCATTTCTATCAAATATAGTGTTTCAAATATTCTCCATAAATTGATCAAGTACAGTAAATTTTGCAAAGTGCTTATCCCGAGACATACAGTAAAGCATGGTGAGCCACAAGGCTCTTATCGAGGTCCACTCTTTCTTCACATTTCATCATGTAATTTATTTAAAAAAAGCCAAAATAACAACCAGTGATAAATCGTTCACGCTGATTTTGTCAAATGCCCATCCGTAGTCAACATATACTGTAGATCTGGTCATCGCTACCATTTGAACCAGCATCTAAACAATGCAGTGCCCCAAAGCTTTCTCAGAGCCTTGGCTCCAATTAGTCACTGCAGCTTTTTGGCTGAGGACTGTTATGTGCCACACATTCAACTAAACCCCAAAACTATAGCGTCACTGTTCTGCTGCTTCTGACTAACCATATAGCAGTGATTAAGAAATTACTGTGCATGTCGCCAGCAAGATATCGTCTTGTACTTTTTTTTCTGTCAACTAATTTTGACTGAATATACCTCAGCAGCACTTAAACATAAGGTTCACATTTTTTGAAATTTCGTAATACAGTGTGGAATGTATAAGTAACGCTTGGCTCACCATTCACAAGTTATACTGCTACATAGGAACCGTACATGATAGGACAACTACTGCTTTTTCTCGTACTACTATTTAATTTTTCTCTTCTGCGGATTCATGGTGATTGACGAAGAGATCATTCTTGCCAAAGTAATAGCCTTTCTCTTTGCAGCTCGGCCGGCTTATGGCTGCTCGTGTCTTTGAGGCCGCCACGCACCGATGGAGGCCAGTTCTATTCCGCTGCCGTTTGTAGTTACGCGACATCCGAACGCATTTGCGAGACGAACCGGACACCATCGGTGCTATAGGATGTTACTGATATATTTATCTGAGGAAAGACCTAAGAATCTGAGAAATGTTCTTTTCTTAATTCTATACATAGATATATAGATATATAGATATATATATATATACACACACACACAAACGTGTAAGATATCATATTTTATATATGATCCTGTATGTTACTCAGACTGAATGTAGTGTTTATGACCCCCAAATCTTCCTTAATTTTATTTTCTTTTTTTTAAAGCGGTTAAGACCAAAAAAAGAAGAAAAAAAAAACACTGCGGTCGGTGCGCCAGTCAAAGGCATGACAATGTCTATTCGCTAGGGGGAAGCGCTTTGACGCTCAGGTCGTCTGGCTGGTAGAGCGGAGACTCTGAAGTATGTTTATTTTTAAATTTATATGTTCATTTTTTTTAGTTGAGTCATTTTGGACTTGATTTGCTGTGCTGTTTTAAACAATCATTTTTAAATTTTTTTTTTTTTTATGCCTTCAACTGATTTGTATAGTGTAAGAGGGCACGATCACTGGCTTTCTTAGTTTGACAAAGACGATAAATGTTATCATTTATGCCTTATTGTAATGTAGATGACATGATTGCATTGTAACGTCTGTCTGTGTGTCTGTCTGTCTGTTCAAGCTTAGTGTCGCTAGGTGCATTGTCACTGACACAATACGGTGTACTTTAGGCATTTTGAGTGTGAAATGCTCACTTTGCTACCTGTGTATTTTAGGTGTGACTCAAGCAATGCCTGTAAGAAAAGCTTTACTAATAATTCCAGCAGGTAGGCGTCCGGATGTGAATGAATGAGCATTGTAGAGTATTGAAACGCAGTCTGCAAACCATTGTGCGTTTTTTTTTTTTCCCCATCATTGACTTTGGAGATGGGATGGGCATAATCATTGATTAATCTTAAAATTAATTAGAATTTGGTTGATTCTTTTGATTGTAGATTGCTATTTTGTACCATGTCGTGAAGCAATTGTGAAAAAAATAAGGTACACTTATTTGTTTCAACCAGCAGATTTGCCGTTCCTTCTGTCTACTTTGGAGTGCAGGTTTTCGCTTTCCTTTGAAATATAACGTATTTTCCTGACCTTCAGGCGCTGTTTTTCCCTACTCTTTCCACACTGCGGCTGATAATTTGAGGTGATTTATTTATGGATTTTTACTGACAAGCTTCAAGCCGCCAATAGATTTACACATAGTTTCGACACATCTGACCAATGAAACTATCAAACACATCACAGTGGACCAATGAAACTGTCCGAGTCTGCCTTTATACTAAATATTCATCAGCCAATTGCGGTTAGAGTGCACATTCGAGAGGGCTAGTAGGTGATAGGAGTGGATTATCACCCCCCACTCCCACAGAAAAAAAAATCCCATCCTATAGTAACCCTGTCCCATTCTGGTGAAAACGACTCTTGTCCTGCTCCCATACAAAATGACTCCCATACCACTCCCAATTTGTAGGTCAAGTGCGTGAAAAAAACAAACAACCAAAGTTGCAATTTACTCATTCATTGAACAGTTTGTCACCCCTTTCTCCTCATTGAGTCTCAGAGGATTTTTTCCCCCACTGAATAATCCTGTTCCCATGAATTTGTTTTTTATCCTATACCGTCCCAATCCTATGATAAAAGGTCAAGTTGACTCCCATCCCGTGAGATTCCTGAAAAAGTGTGTGTGTGTTTGTGTGCGCGCGTGCGCGTTAGTTCGTGTGTGTGTGTTTTAACAGATTCAAATTTTGTGAACTGCTCATCGCTTTTCTTTTACAGCGCCTCAAGGTTCTAATGTAGGGCCACTATTTCTTTCATCCTTAATAGTGTTTGAAAAACATTCTTTCAATTAAGTGTATTTTTCTATGTTCGATCAATGAAATTTGGACAAATGCCCATCCCTATTTTCACTTGTTGGTGACAAACGCTGTTTCATGGTTTCAGACCTGCGATAATTTGTCAACTGGCTTTGCTTCGCTTCATTTTGATCAAGTTGCAGATCCCGGTGGATTGGTACGTTAAGTCGACCCACCGCGCTTTTTTTCTTTTTTTTCGTAACGTTGACAGATGAAGCGTGGATGCACCAGTATACCTCATTTCTAACTCAAAACTGAGTGAAACCTGCTTTAACCTACTTAATAAGAAAATATTTGAAAACATATGAACGTGTCCTCGGAGAAGCCCGCTCATTCTTGATGTGATGCGTCCTCCACGAGGGGTACACACCAGTACTCACGAATGTTTTGTTTTCTTTAACAATGTCTCTCGCACACTTTACCTGGATTACTCGTCCTTTTTAATTTGACAATCCTGCTTATTTTCTGACTGTAACCTGGTGTGGATGCTTTATCACCCCTTCCCTTTCCTCCCATCAGCTTTGCAAGGTGGCGCCATCCCGTGGTAACAACATTAACCAAAGACTAATAACTGATTGTACATGAATGCGGCCCACCCTCTTGCCTCACTGCTCCTCATCGAGCAGCTCACCCACACGTGTTTGGGGTGCATTAGCTTTGACTGCATGCGAATGTTTTCGCCACGGTCGGTGCTGCAGTTTTCAGTGCCTGTGGGTGGGCAGGGGTACCCAGAGAGGCTCGGGATTGGGGTGGTTGAGAGGGCTTCTTTGATGGACACTTGTTTGTGGTAGCTGGGTGATGTTTGTTAATACACACTGAGGGTTAATCCTGTGCACTCTGTACATGCTCAGGATTCCTTGTGTGTCTGACCGTCTATCTGTCTGTTTGGAGCGCTGTTGCTCGATTCCACATTTCGCTCTCTGTCTTTCCCTCTCAAGGACTTTGGTTAAAAAAAAATAAGTGTCCATCCCAGGACATACAACCCTTGAGTGACACATCCCAAACCCACTCAATTTCACTGCTGTAAACGCATCACACTGTGTCCTCCCTTCCGTACCTTTCCTCCTTCACTCATTCACTACAGACTGATCAACTGTGACACTATGCATCCCCCGGTGGGGTATTCAGTGACACTTTGCTCAATGCTTTACTCCCAAGTGAGACATCGGGAACCCTCACAAGCGCTATAGATCCCAAAGCAAAACTCCAAATATTTTAAACTTTTGTGTGTGTATGGGCGAAACACGGATACCAAAGATATCTCTTGTCAACTGTCTCTTTCTTCCTAACCGCCCTGCAGCATGTGTATTAAGAGACAAACCCAGCACTGGCTTTGAGTCCAAGCCTCAGTAATTCCAAAGCTCAGATGTATATTTTGATATATTTCTGTCAAGAAAAAAAAAATCAAGTGTGTGGAATAATAGTCCGTTTCTTGTTTGTTGTCATTTCTCTCTCTCTCTCTCTCGCTCTCGCTCTCGCTCTCTCTCTGTCTCTCGGTCTCTGTTGCAGCATGGAACTAATTGCAGAACTGTCTTACTAGGTTGAAGACATTGTATTTTTGTATGTTTTTGGGCGTGTTGTGCGATATCAGCCAAAATGACCAGGGCTTTTATCGAGAGATAAAATATGATGAAAAACGATTACAAAAAATCCAACATGTACATATTCTTTCTGTCTATCTTCAGAAAGCCATTGTGTTAAACTACTCACAGTGGACACTTTCCCCTCGCCTTTTTTTCTTACTTTTTTTCCTCTGCGGTCTAATCTTTTTAACAGAACTCTTAACTTAAAGAGTTACCATCTTGGACTAAAAACACTGAGGGACACTGTTCCCAAAAAAATACATGGAAATACAAACAAAAAGGAAAAAAGACAAAAAAAACAAACAAAAAAAAAAACGCCTCCAGCAATGGTGGCATAAAACTGAAAGACTGTGTAGGAGTTTCAAGTATGTGAATCAGGATGCATAGTAGTTTTTGATGGGTTTGTCTGCTGTATTTTTTTTTTTTACACATATACAAATCTTTTACTGTAAGTGTACAGTTCTCTTTTGTTGTAAACATCATTAAACCATTTTCAAGTGTTTTGACATGAGCTTGTTTTGTTTTCATAAGTTGGACTGAATAGCCGTTCTTCAAAGCACAAAATCGGCCAAACGATGGCTCATTTCTCAAAAATCTGCTGATTAGGAATCTTCCCTTGTTTTGTTTTTTTCCCCTAGCCCAACAGGTTTTTACAAACAAACAAAAAAAAACTGATGTGCCACACAAAAGTAAAGACATTTTCTTTTTTTAAAATCTGTGTCAAAAATTTTCTGTCAACCAGTGTCCTCAATGTAATGTTAAATGACTACCTGTCTGACAGTGTAAAATTTCAAAATTGTTCAATGAATGTTTGTTCCAAAGGTTACAGGTGTGTGTGATGTTTGCTAGATACTGTCTCTTGTGTTTGTTCATATTATGGACATGAAAGTTGGTGTTGGCTGGATCACACCCCAATGTGACTTCAACACGCGGGTTGGTGTAAGTTACATCGAGAGTTTAGCCAACCGTGTGAAATGTAAAAGGACCTCTGACTGAGGTTTTGCCCCCGGTGACTTTTAATTAGATGCAAGCATGTTTTAATGACCGCTAATTTGTTTTCCCTCGCTGCCAAAACAACCATTTGGTTCTCTGTCTTCCTACCCAGACTTCTGATTCTTCATTAAATGAATTCCAATTTGTAAAGCAGTAAACTATGAAATGTTATTCATGTGAAATTTAACCATGTGCCGTTTTCCAAAAATCATACATGGTTAAGAATGATGTAATTATGTATACAGAAATAAACAGGTAGCATGATGGGGTACTGATAGGTACAGCTGCCTCACAGTTCTGAGGTTCATGGTTTGAAGCTCAGCTTGGACCTTCCTGTGGGTCACAAAAGATAAATTCCACATGACAAATTATGAGTTTTCCCATTTCAACAAGGGACAAATGATCAACCAGTATGTTTAAGGAGAGATCCTGCAGCTTTTACTTTGTTCAGTGTGCAAGAAGAGGCAAGAGTTGTGGCAGGACGACTTTTGGCATGACATGCTTGATCACAACAGCCCGAGGGTCCAGTTCTTGGCCAAGAAGAGCATCGTCCTACTCGGGCAACATCCTTGACCTGGCTCAGTTTGAGAATTCCTCTATCCCAAGCTCAAGCGCGTCATCAAGAGACCCGTTTTGAAGATTCAGATGCCATCAAAATGAATGTGACGAGTCACAATGGCGGTGCACAGGATCCCAGAAGAATCTTGTCAGGAGTGCATGAAGGCGTGGCAGAGAAAAGAACCACATTATACTCTAGGGCAGCAGTCTCAAACAGCAGGTAATGTGCAACATTTAACCTGTACCACTCAATACAGGACATAATCTTTGCATTCCTTATCTTTGCTTGATTTAGTTGCAGCACACTTATGTTGTTAGGAGTTGGGCAACATTTGTTTCTCGCTAGGAAACCTTTAAAATTGGTCGCACAGCACTACTGTCCTCTCTTTGAATTGGAATGAGAGAAGCTTGCTCTTCTGTCAAGATAAAGTTAGGATGTCCATTAACAATGCTTATACTAGGATGCAGAGAATATTTTTTTCTCAAAGTATTTCCAAAAGTCATTTTATCTTACTTTTTTTGTTGTGTATTTTATTTATATAGTCCCCCAAAATAAGACCAAGGTTGCGTTTTGGTGTTTTTAGTTCTGTTTATCTCTAGAAAAAAATGCATATTTTTAATGTGTATGCAGCCTTGTCAAATACATGTCCAGAAAGTAAAAACCTTTTGCGTGATGACACCTTGTCTTTTTTTTTTTTTTTTAAATAAATGATTGATTAAATTATTTATTATGACAAAAAATATTTAACAATTTTTAGCGAAACGTGTTCAGTTTCAACGTGTGGTTAAATGCATAAAACAATTATTTAATTATGAAAATAAACGATTTAAAATAAATTGGATACATATTTTGTTCTGTTTTTTTTAACCTCTTCTGCTTTTAACTTGATCCGTTTGTCCGTTTACAAAAATGACCATGGGCACAAGTTAACTGTTGGCCTACTCTCGAAAGCAGTTCTGTTGATTGATATGTTAGTCGTCAAATGAGAAACCGGCGCTTCTCGTCACGTGACCGCTGAGGCGTTCGTATAACTACAGGTCACATGATCCTGTTGATCGGTCTTTGGCCGCGCTTCATTAAAACCAAGTCCAAGTCTAGCAGCCTAAACCCTGCAGCAGAAACACCTTAACGCCACGGCTTTACTCATTTTGCTGTACTTTGGGAGCTTTTCTATCAGTGCCTGGGGCTTTTAACCGCTCTCCAAGCCTTATCTTCATGCTAAAGTTAGCATACAGACAGGTAGCGTACTAGCTGTGTTAGCTGAAGTTGTTGTCGTCGAGCTCTTTTTCGACTACGATCTGACCGCCACCAACTACGACTAAAACATGACGAGCGCTGGCGGTGTCCAGACACGGTGGCCGACATTTACCGTGCATCTTATTTTTGGTATGTATTGATTTATCAAAGGTAAACAAAACACATTTTTTGTGGACGTCACGAAAGTATGGAAGGTTACCAACATAACCCACGTGACCAAGTCATATGTAACATACAGGTTTTTCGACGTTTTTAAAAGGAACTTCATGGTTAAAAACACACCTAGGCACGCTCTATTAGCGTTATGTTAATAACATCACTTTTCATGAACTCGTCTCATTTTGTTTTCATGGCTATGATGAGTTTGTTTGTTTTTTTATTGGGAGACCATAACTGATGTCACAAAGCAGCAGTTAATGAAAAAAAGAATTTTTTTGCGATTCAATGCTACTTAACCCTGTGTGGGAACATGACTTACCCCCTAAACTTAGAAAACCATATGATGTGTTTTTTTTATAAATGACAATGAGTCTTTATTTTTTTTAACTGAAAAAATATCAGCTGTATTCTTCTGACTTTATTTTTGCAATCAAGATAATGCGGTATTGAAAATGAACGAATGGATTTATGTAATACTGTATTCTGTACATGCTGTGTGATGTGGTTGAAGCCGCTCTGGTCCTGCACCAAACTTTGGCTACCGTGACGCCCCCCAGCACTGAGGCACCACACAAGGAGCCTGGCAGCCCGGAGACGGGGCACTACCAAGTGACCGGCACTAATGGCAGCGTGTGCTTGCTGGCGTACATGGGCCTCCAGCTCAACATCAGCTTTAGCTCCGCATCCTTAAACCAGGTGCTGGTACACACCCTTGTTTATCTCTCCATGTAAAACGCTTCACGGTCCATCTCACTGCATCTGCAGACGGTGCAAGATGTCGTCAACCTCGAGCCCAACACCACAAAGGCCTCCGGGTCATGTGACGCAGACAGCGCCACGCTGCGACTCTCGGCGGACGCCAATAAAACCAATCTGACCTTTTTCTTCACTCTTGTAAGTTTCTCGAACCTTACTTGTGCCTATTGCGCTTTGTGAAATGGCCACAAGTCAGCAGCGAAGTACAGAAGTGAACGTCTTGAATTGCATCTTATTTTCCCTCCAGAACACTACGTCCAATAAGTACCACGTGAGTGAAATTACTATGTCAGCAATCTGGCCGGACATGAAAGGTGAGTCTCCTGGCCACAACATGAGGTACACCCATGTAAACTAAAGAAATGCAAATACAGACAAAAATAACTGCCCCCCCACCCCCTTTGTGTTTTGGTTGCTTGTACAGTGCTAATTTTCTTCAGAAATTAATCTTTGTTATGCTAACTCTGTTGTCAAATTAGTGGTCGTGATTAAACCGTCCTGTGTCCTGTATCAGAGCCCTTTTTGGCACGTAACAGCAGCCTGGACTACCTTCGGGGAACCTTGGGCTTCTCATACATGTGCCGCGAGGAGCAGACGCTTGACGTGGTGCCGGCTTTGTCCATCAACACCTTCCAGTTGCAGGTGCAGCCCTTTGGCCTCACTCAGAACAAGTTTGGCACAGGTAAACCATCTCGAGCAAGTGTCAATTTTCCCCACAATCATTTTGCCGGTCCTCCATTTTTCATTTTCACCCCCACCCCACACACACACACACACACACACACACACACACAAAACGCTTAACCTCTCTCTCTCTCGCTCTCTCTTTCTCTCTCTTAGCCGAGCAGTGCCAGATGGATGAAGACGACATGCTGATCGCAATCGTGGTCGGGGCGGCCCTGGCCGGCCTAGTCCTCATCGTGCTCGTTGCCTACCTCATTGGCAGGAGGAGGAGCCATGCCGGCTACCAGACCATCTGAGGTGGCATCCGCTCGCATGTAACCCGAGCCTTCCTTCCCTCTCCGTGATTAACCACTTTCACATTTAACACGCCACAAACTCCCGTATCCTTAACCGTGGGGGATGCATAAGCTAAATTATAATAATAAAAGGGATGTTGTGAGATTTGTGAGGAAATATCTGGAAAGCAAAGGATTCATTATTGTGTTGTATTTATACATTTTGTAAAGGGAATTATTGGATTTCAGGCCACTTCTTGCTTCTTTTGGGTGATAACCTGTAGTGGTTTTGTTTATTTATAGCACAATAACTGGTGTTTCTTGTGGTGAAGACACTACGTCTCAGTTTGGAGTTTAACATTCAGTTACTAGTATTCACAATATCTCTCGCTAGGTACCTCAGTGTCTGCTGCTTGTTTAGTCATGATTGTGAAGTCTCAGGAATGGCTGGTGGCAATGTTCTTGCATCTATTGCAGACATGGATTCATTTGGAGGGGGCATGGGGGATTTGTTTGAGAAAACTGGATTTTGGGTGCTAAAATGCTTGACTGGTCTGAAAATAAAATGATTGGCAAAATTCAGCTCAGCAGCTAAAACATGCGACAGCCTTCTGGCATGACTACCACACTAAGGTTAGACTACTTCAGGAAAAATCCTGGATTACACTACATATCTTGAGTGTTGGTATTCCCTATTATAGATTAAGCACATTTTATTAAATACCCACCCAGACTAAGCACATTTTTGTCTAAGCCCCCTGAGGTTTTTTGTTTTGTTTAATTTTTAACCTTACATTTTGTTGACCTTAGTGGTGATCAAACAAACACATGTTGGAGGTCAAGATCTTTAACGAAAAATGAAGAGGACCTACCTGGCAACCCTGAGGCACTCTGCAAGGCAAATACTGTAGGTGGTGGCCATTTGACAAAATAATGGGGAAAATGAATGGTCAATAAACCAAATGTGACTCAGGATTTATGCTAAAACAACCTAACCTTACTGTGGTCATCTATCTGGAGTTAAGGTCTGTCAGCTCCCACAATCATCCCAAAAAAAGAACCCAAATGCCAATCCCTAAATCAGACTTTGTGCAGCTTGCCTCAAGGTTCCCTCCCCTCTATCTACTTGTTTTAGCGGTTACCTTGACAAAAAAAAAATGTTTTTAATCACAAACCAAGATTAGCATAAATGTTGGGTTCGGGCTCAATTAACTGAGTACTAATTTCCCCTATTAGCAAATTTGTCAATCCTTTAATTTTTTTAGTTGAGTGCCACAAGTCTCCCATCTGGGTCCAATTAGATTTTTGGTTGGCTTTTTAACCTCCAACAATTATTTGACAACCACATTGTTTTGCATTAAATCATGTTAGATTAATTTGAGTGTTTATTTTCTTCAATCAAAAATGAAATTTTGTCAAATGCGAGCCCCGCCCCAATTTTTTTTTCGTGGCGAGTGCCTAAAGGCTCTCTTTTTAGTCCACTTGGTAACTTCATAAACTTTATTTTAGATCTTCAAAATGTTTGACTACATGCTTAGCCTCGTTTAGCACAAATCCTGGAAAATCTGCACGTTGTCTTTCCTCACCTTGTTAATGAAGAGTAGTTTTCTGTTACACACCACTTGTCCACTTTGTTACAACACTCCCTTACAAAATTCCAGTGGCCAAAATGCTTACATCACTGTTTTCCTTGTCAGTGCCTTCCCTGCTGCAACATGTCATGCAATGTTAATACAGAGGTACCTGCTGTTTTCTCTCTCACATTTTCTTGTACAGGGCTGTATGTAAACATGCATCATCATGTAATAGTACTGATAATTTTTGGTTTACCGTATTGTTTACTGTTCCTCATCTGAATACCCGTTTATTTGTTTTGTGTGCGTTGGTTTTAATTGTTTGAGATGTTTTCTAAACGATGGTCAATAAAAGTGATTTGAAAGTTGTTCTTAGTTTGCCCCGTTTGTTTTTAGCCTTGCCGCTTACATGCAGTGATCTCCCCAGATTTCTGAACTTTTTGATATTACGGAGCGTAGCTGATGAAGTTTTATAAATGTTCAAAATGCAAGTTACCCAGTTTTTTTTCATGTAGGTCATTCGAGTGGAACTTGGAGAGCTCAGTATTTTTTTAACGCGGTACTTTGGTGTTAAGTCTGAGGACCACTGACAGAGGAGTTAAATCCATATTATGGAAAAACTCATGCTTTTATTGATCTTTAAATGTAACAATATACTGTACTTACATGAATGTTCATTTGTCTCTACCTGTAAATAATGGTGAACAGAAACATAACATTTGTATAATTAGTAAGGCTTGTTTATCATTCATTTTGCAATGCAGCTTCAGAATAGCTCCTAACTGCTGCAGGACGGTCTAAAAAGTATCAAGAACGCTGCTCAGGTTCAATTATTTGATTGGTCTTAAATGTTCTGAACAGCAGACTTGAGAGTTAATCGATTGTTCCCAGCCAAGAGGTGCTCCATTTTGCCTTCATCCATTGAAGACATGATTAAACACTTCCGAAAGACCATTCCCACTCAAAGCAGTTTAGACAAAATGTTCCTTGGGCAGAGGAAATCAGAACATAGAGCTGTGATGGTTTTTTTTTTTGGGGTGGGGGGGACATTTCACAGCAAGTACCAAAATCGAAGATGCAATCACAGCCTCAAGGTGATGCACGACACTGACATCAAACCCGTGAGACATCTTCAAGAGTACATAAAAGGATGCTTTATAAACAGGATCATATTTATATTAGGCTTCATATAATTCTCTTTTGTAAATAGATACAGTATGTACGGTCAAGTTGTGGTGCTGGTGTTGTGAGCACTCCTTTGTCCTTTCTTTTCCAGTCCATTTACGCTCGTCTTGGCGCGGCATCAGTGTTCATCCCGGAGCGGAGTGCGCTCACAGGATTCCGAGGGTCCGGCAGGAGGAGCCCAGATGAATCCGGAAATGTCCCTCCTCTGCACTCTCCTCTAAGTGCTGCTGTTGGCCACCATTGTTTAAATAAAAAATAACAATAATAATCCACCTTCAAAAAAATCCAGATGAAGTCTCTGTAAAAGAAATACTCTCCTTCCCAGTTCTTTGTTTTTTTTTTTTTTTTAGAGAGTTTTACGTTTTGTTCCAGTTATGATCGGTCGAGCAAATTCCACAAAGTCGTCTATAAGCACTGGCCACGCCCCTAAAAGGAAAAAGAAAACATGGATCAGAAAATTAAAATTCACCACGTGAGCCTAAAGATGTTACATTGGACACCCGCATACACGTAAAAATCACAAAATAATGTACATAGAATAAATAAGTTTTCGTTAAGCAACCCCTCATAAATTTTTATTTATTTATTTATTTGCCCATTGTCAACATTGAAGTTTCAACTCTTACCCTCCTCGTCATAGTTGGACAAGTCGTCCGCGATCATGTTTCCAAAGTCCAACAGTAGGTTCCAAGTGTCTTTTGGGATGGAGCGTTTATGGTGCTCCTGAAACAACCCGTCATCAAGATATGCTTAATATTATTTGTGCTTCAACAGCGCTGCCTCCATAGATTTTCGACTCACCAAAAGAAATCTATTCCAAAGGTCGAGGAACTTAAATCTTCCTAAAAGAACCAGATTCCAGTAAGCTACAGCCATCTCCAAGTCTGCAGGAAAGAAAAAAAAAAAAGAAAACTCAAAGAAGTCATCTTAAGTTTGTCTGTGTTTCAAACTGATGCCATAAGACGACATAATACAGTTGGACTTTCATCATGTACAATTTCAAAATGTTACATTTATTTTCATTTTTTATTTTAATTAAATGTTACTTTTTTTTCTAGCAAAATTAAGTCTCCTCCCATAAAATGGTAATAAAAATCATGACAATCTGGTCAAATTTTGGCAACGTTGACATTTTTCCTCATGATTTAGAATTTACTCCAAATTACAGGCGTTTTTGATCACACATTGTACTTTCCCTTGTAATACATCCCTTCCCCCAAAAAATGTTCCCATAATTTAAAAACTTCTTCAAACTGACTTTATTCTTGTAACATACCTTTTTCACTTATTTTCTTATGAGTAGGACTTTTTTCATCCCCACCCCACCGTGGCCCTAAATCCACCCACCTGCATGAGTGATTCTCCTTACCTAAACCCTTCTGGCCGGGATTTTTGGCAAAGTTAAAGGTGAACTGGTAGAAGTCCTTGAATTTGCTGCCGTCTTTCAGCTCCTGCTCCAGTCTTGGCAAAAGGGCTTTGAGCTTGTCGGGGCTGTCGCACCTACAAGGCGGTAGAGGCACCCAACATTAAACCTCCTGGTTCAATAACAACATGGCAGCCTTGCTGCTATACAAATGTAACGGCGATACATGAGCCACTTGCTGTTGCTTAATTTTTATGTATATATAGACAGGGAGCCTTCTTTCCTACAGAGCGGCTTACCCCAGCTCCGTCATGCCGTCCAGGAACTCCTTCTTGGAGAACTCGCACTGGGTGGCGGCGCGAAATTTCCATGCCACCACCAGAACGCTGATGCTGGCCGGATCCAGCATCAAGTCGTCGCAAAATTGCTGGATGCCCTCGATGCCGATCTTGTTCTCATCCTGGGGATCTGTATGGGAATGTGGAATAGATTCAATTACGTTGTGTGTGAAATGTGCTATTGATCACTGATTTTGAATTTTATTTAATTTTTGAGCATTTATGTATTGGTAAAGGTTAGAGATCAGTGTGACTTTGATTCTATTTGGAGCAACAAGGAGGCAAGAAAACAACGTGAAATCACTCAGTTGGATGTGCACTCTTTGCCTGTATCACTAAGGTATCGGATCAGGACTTGTTATCCAGAAACTAGAAAACCAAAGATTTAGACTTGGCCTCAGGTGTCAAACAAGTGTTACTGAAACATCCCTACCTTTGTACCGGTTGAAAAGTTGCTCCAGCTTCTTGCGGTCAACGGACGTCTTCATGGACTCCTTGCAGTAGAGGTCCGGATTCTGGAAGTAGTTGTCGGTGGCCACCTCCAGCTTCCAGTCATTCTGTGTGAGACAGTAAACGGCCGTCTTCTCGCCCGCCTGCGTGAAGGACATAAATTGCCGCACCTTGTCCCTCTGCGACGACTTCAACTTGTGCTGCGTGGGCAACAGGGCAAACGGGCGGTCAGTGGCGAGCAGACCCCACAGCGCCCACACCAGGTAAAGACAGAGCAGCGCGCATAGACACACCAGCGCGCACAGGACTGCGTCCACAGGCATTCAGGGCACATGGGGGGAGTGAGACCTAGTTCTCGGCAACATTTAGGATGATCCCAAGTGCAGGCCCTCACATGACTGATGTAATAGGAGCCACTCTGACTATTTGTAGAGGTTTTAATAACAGCTCCCAAGAAGTGGTATTTGTTTTTAGCTCTGCTCTGAGGCCCACGACCCGCAGGTTGTCCACCTCTATTATACGCTTATAACAGGCCGCTCATCATGTTTATGGTAAGGTGACAGTGGACCGTCATAAGCATTATTACGTAATGGCGAGCTCTGTATACGGGGGATAACAAAGGCAAAAGAATAGCGGTGGTAGGAATGGGAATCGCCGGGTTAGCATGGCCGAGCTACTGGCTAGACGCCAATATTTTAGCTTCGGTCTGTTGTTAACGTTAATAACATGCGTGCAATGGTGTCAGTGAGCTTGCGCGTGCATGCGTGTCGTAGTTGCAGGTTCATAACTACGGTGGCCGAGCCTGTGCTATGTTAGCATGCTTGACAGACAAACACGGGGACGTTGCGGCTAGCTGTGTTGCTAGCTAGCTGCTGTTGCTGCCCCCAAAAATATCAACTGACCTTCCGTTGAGAAACAGCAAGCCGAACGACACTCGTTGATCAACGTGGAGATTGGGCGCGACGCGACCGTTAATAGTAAAGCGACACGGCGCCACGCGTATTAAAAGACATCGCGGCGGTTAACGAGACGAGAGGGGGAATGTGTTTATTTTGGTTACCTACCATTTTCACACCCGCTAGTTCACCAGTTTGGGAGCCGCTCGTTGTGCGCATGCGTGGAAGCGACCTGCGGAAGGCGCAACTTTATGAATTCTCATGTGGTTGACAGTGTTTTATTGTATTTTAGTAAACACATTTAAATTTCAGCGTGACACGTTAAGAAACAAACCTTTTTCCCCCAACCAGCTAGCCAGCGGGGCTAAAAATTGTATCATTTGTCTATACAATTGTTTTAAGTACACTTCTGCATAACATAGTATCTCTAATAACATTAGAAATGAAATATACCGTATATTAACTTACAACAAAGAATAACTTACAACAAATGAATAAATATTAAGAAGTAATATGTATGCTTTAAATTAGGAAATAAAAAGTACAGTGTCTCCCATACAAATAAGAACGTAGATGCTTGACACATTTAAAGGGTCTTAATACTTAATATCGTCCTGCAATTAATAGTCAAATATGATACCTGCAGCGCTGCATCCCTGCTCAGCAAGTTTTGTTGCTCGCTGGTTCAGATTAGTTTTATCTGCAAGAATGCACTCCGCAACAAGTGTGGACGCCTGCACACAAAAATATTGCTGATAGACTATATCTGTCACTGTCAGACTTACTTCATCTTTTTTTTATTTTTATTTTTTTTAATGAAGGGACTCAAAAAGTATCATTACATGATGACAACAGCAGAACTTATGCGGCTCAAATACTGTTGAATAACAAGTAACCAGAAAACCCATGCAGGCACAGGGAGAACATGCAAACTTCACACAAGGCTGGAGCTGGAATCGAATCATACACCTCTCCATTGTGAGGCCGGCATGCTAACCAGTTTACCACCTACTTAGGGTCATAACACAAATAATATATAAAGTACTGTGTAAAAGTCTTCCTTTGCTGAAACTACAGTATTCGACTTTCATTTGTTGCTATTTTCCCTCCTTCCTGCCTTCACACGTTTTTATTCACTATGCTTTTAGTTCAGTTTATTTATTCCACCTGTTTTTATTCATGCAGCTATTCTTCCATCACTTAAACTTTCTTTTCTGCCTTCTTTCCTTCCTTAGCTTCTTCCACTTGATGATATTTGCCTTTTTCTTCCTTCCTGACCTGCTGTCACTCCTTCCTTCTTTTTTTCCTTCCTTTATCCCCCTTACCTTGGCCCGCTTTTCAGTTTAGTTCCCTTCCTTCCACCCTTCCTTTGCTTTCCTTTGCTTAAAACTAATTTTCTCATTTTTTGCTTCCTGTGCTTCCACTCTTTTTTTCTTGATGCAAACGACTTCCCATTATTCACGGTAAATGTACATTGCTTTTTTTCTACACAATTTCCCAATATAATATTTATGTACAGGATACGTACGTCCTTTTTATTTCTCTCAAGAGGTTGAGAGAGAGAGAGAGAGAGAGAGAGAGAGAGAGAGAGAGAGAGAGAGAAATGATATAGGGGAAAATTATGTAGGTTTACCGTGTACAGTAACGGTTTCAGAATAAAAAGTATAATCAAATGACATCTGACATACGCATACCCCAAATTATCTCCTTTAGCCTTGTCAAAGGAAAGCCTTCAATGGAAACTACCATACTGCTTTATCACCTCCTTTGCAACAGGTGGCAGTGTCCTCAATATCAAACCTGTGCATCGTCCAATCGGAACGTCGTTTTAGATAGTGGGCGGGGGCTACTTTGACTGCTCTGCTTTCGTCTTGCGGAAGGCGACCAATCAGAGACAACTGAAGCCAGACACCGCCAAGATCAGATTGTGAGTCGCGCTGCCGTAGCAAGGCTAGCCGAGAGTGATAGAAGAAGCTCACGACGCTTGCTAACTTGTGGAGTGCACCGGTAAGCACGTGTTTTAACGCGTCTCTGGCCTCGCCTCCGACATATTTATTTGTGACACGGCTCGGAGGCTGTGTGGACGTTCTAAAACAACTCGGCGTGAGACCGCCAACTGAGTTTTAAAAGCTAACTCCGGTGGTCTTGTCGATGACAGCTGTGCTTAGCTCGGCCGCTAGCTGCTAGCGGTCGGCTAACAAAGCGCCGGTGGCTTTTCATTGGTGACCGCGAGTTAGCAACTTGCTAACAAACACAGTAATTGCCAAGCCACCAATGTTGGCAGTTGTCACTGTGTACTTCAGACTAGTTTCTACAAGCATCTCACACTTAAAAAGTGTCCTCGTTGTGAACTTTAGAGTTTCGAATGCGTGCCTCTTTATCGGCAAGGATTGCAAGACAACAGTAGCTGCTTGAAAGTCTTCGAAAACAAAGCAGACAGTGTAGAATTCGGTTAAGCAAAACGGAATGATCAATTAGTCAGGAAGTTCTGTGCATTTAGAACGCGTAAGACTGCTGCAAATACATGATGATGATAGTGTAGCGGTCACCGAATTGGCCACTATTTTTCCGTTGACAGGTGTGCATATAACGATTAATATCAACGCCGCATCGACCGATTTAAGTCTTGACCAATCTCATGTCACACGCAGTGTTTTTTTGTCTTTCTGTCGTACTCGCGAATAAAAAAATCAAGTGAACTTGAAATTATTCGCAAAAATACAATGCTCCCCAAAGTATAGTTTGACTTTGCTCGCAATGTTTCCTGTTTGCTAAGGATTTAGACCTCCTCTTCCTCCGCTCTCAAATGCCAACAACAACGGCAGCCGTCGAAGAAGCAGCCCTAGTACACTCGTAAGTGCACACAATCCCCGCCCGCTTGACTCCCCTTTTCATCCGAACGCTAGCCCAAACGGATCACGGACTTCTCCACTGAAACGTCGAGGGGCGAAAAACGGGACCTATCTCGCCCAGAATCTCTTTCAAAGCGTGCATTAGCTCGCTAGCTAGCAGCAGGGCTCTATCCAGCCATGGTGGCTTAGCGGTATCAGTTAGCTAGCCGCACCTCAACAAAAGAGTGCTTCGATGGGGGGGATACGGGCCTAGCGTGCCGTTACTCCTTCTATACACGTCGTGATATTACTTTTTTGTCCATATTTGTTGTTGCACGTGAAGTTGATATGTTTTGCAAAGACCTGTAGCAGAAGTTCGCCACCTCTCCTCCACCTGAAGTAGGCCCTGTGCGCTTATAACCACTCAAAAGTTCTTAACTTCCTATTCTATGCTGCTACACTAGGTTCATTCTTATCAGCGGGGACCCAAATATGTACTCCGATCCAAAAAGGGTTTAGGATCAATTTGTATTGTGCCTAGATATAAGGAGGTGAAATAGCCTCCATCAGGCACATACTTTTTTGGTTACAAATAACTCAAACATTTCTGTCGTGGCAGTAATTTTAATAGGTATATGTGCCATATATGTATTTTAATAAGTTTGGTTTCTTGGGACAAACCACTTTGCTAATTGAAGTGAACTAGCTTTGGAAGATGTAAATTCTCCTTCATCCGGTTCATGGTAATACATACTTCAGTTATCTACAATTTGGAAAGTTTGCATATATGTGACACCATCATTATGCAATGTATCAAATTATATGTCTTGCGTTCGTTTATAATGAATACAGTGTTACTTTAAATGATTCTCGTGTCTTGTGTGACAGGGAAAAGACTTGTTAGACAATGATCGTTGCTTTCAACACAACAGGGTGCAATAACTTAGCGTCTGCTGCTGTTGAGCTTCGCTTTCGTGTCCAGGCATTGCAGAACTCCCCTACACACCGGTGGTGTTCCTATGTCGTGCCTCTATTTCCTCAGATGTTACGAAATTGTATATTGGTGCCATTGGCTGAGTTCTGTCAAAAACGCAAAAGCGGGTTAATGCCGCAATTTAACGGGCTCTGTGTCTATGCAAATGTTCAACTATTTATTTTTTTTTGTGGAACATTAAAGTTGGTCTGTCTGTCTGTCTGTCTCTCTCTCTTTCTTAAGGGTCTTAATAGTGAAACAGAAGAAGAAATCCCTTTCCAACTGAAGCTCAACTTCCCCGGTCCTTTGGGATCATGGCTAAAGATGTAAGTGACTACATGCTCATGTCATGACATTAAGACATGACCTACTTTGTCTGATTGGATTATGAGGGGATATTATTTAACATTTCTGTCCTTCGCAGGCTGGTCTAATGGAAACAAATGGAGAGTTGAAGGTTTTCATTGATCAGAATCTGAGCCCCAGCAAAGGTAGAAGCTGTTTTTGAACAGAGTTTGTACATCACACTTTAAATTATACTTTAAAAAGAAAAACACATACACTGGAACCTTTGAAGTTGAAGTATTACAACTAAGAGTTCAATGAAACTTTTCAGGAGGGAAAATACTTATCAAAAGTTGTGCAAAAACCTAGCTGGGAAGTTGGAATTACTGACTTTTAACTTGGAAAATGGTTGCTCAAAGTTCTGGATTGCACACTCTGGGTAGTCCCTTGACTTCACTGTGACATAACGCAATAGTGGCAATGTGAATGTAAAACACACTAAAATATATGACTTGTATTTCGTGATTATACTCAGTATCTGGCTTTCTAACAACTTTTTCTACTTGACAACTGGTCTGAAGCCCTATAAATATATCACTATTCATGTTGCTCTAAAGCCAAACATTCTCCTCGCCAGCCATGTTATTTGTTTACTTTTGATACCCAGCACTTTGGAGTGAAGCGTTCCAGCCGCTGTCATGCATTCTGTCATGCAAGAACTGGGCTCCTCTGACGCTGCACATAATTAATAAAAGCAGAATGTAATAACACACCGACAGATGGCCTTTTGATATTTTGTGGAGCCAGGAATGTTGCTATTACGAGGCTTCGAGATGAGACCCAATTGCGCAAGCGCCTTCAGTCGCCAATAACACTAGAAAAAGAAATGTAAAATGAACGGCTGTATCAATTATCCTTGTTTTGTACTTGAATTTGCTAAAACATTGGGGGCGGGGGGTGTTTCCCCCTGTAATCAAATTTATCGGCTTGTTGCATCATTTAGGCTCCACTCTATTTGTCTCTTCTGTCAGAGCTGGAACAACAGTCATTCATTCAACACTCATTGCTCACTCTCTCACGTGTCTTGTTAGGTGTCCTGTCTTTGGTTGCTGTCCAACCCGCCACCGCCCCTGTGGCCAAACAGCTTCTGCCCAAAACGCTTGGGCCGTCCAATGTGAATATTGCTGCACACATGCAACATTTGCCACACATGGTAAGTCCTCATTGGTACAAAGTCCTGTCATGAATTTTCCCAGACCTGCTTCACCATCAATAAAACAGACACATGTACCGTATTTTCCGCACTAAAAGGCGCACCTAAAAGCCTCCATTTTCTTAAAAGCGCACAGCGCGCCTTAAAGTCCGATGCGCCTTGTATATGGTCATTACGGTAATATTTCAACCCCAAAATGGCTCCTTGCTCGAGACATGCTGACAACACAGAGTTCAAACTTAAGGCGATCGGTTACGCAGTTGAACACGGAAATAGAGCAGCGGCAAGACAGTTCAACGTTAACGAGTCAATGTTATAACTTGCTGTTGGTTAAGTGAACTGTGTCACTGCGTTATTAAATATGTTTTACTGACATCTGATCGTTCTGTTGATGTTTCCTTGAGCGTAGCTCCATCTAGCGGATGCATTGTAGATTGCGTCTTATAATGCGATGCGCCCAACGTATGAAAAAAAAATTACAAAATAGGCCATTCATTGAAGGTGCGCCTCATAATCCGGTGCGCCTTTTAGTGTGGAAAATATGGTACATCACACATGATATTATTTTCTGCTTGCCGGCCCTCTTTGCCACGTCTCGCTGTTGTGTAAGCCCCCTCCATTATCATTGCGAGGTGACCTGGCGGGAGAAATAGCTGGGCGTTGATCCTAAGCTTATCAAGCGCTACAGTCAGCAGGATTGCATCCATCATCCCATTACATACATGGAATCTATACATCGTGACAATCAGCTTAGTTATCACCTTGGAAAAGGAATCGAGTGCCTACCTTCACAGTGCCTGAGTTCTAGCACTAGTGATGTCGTCAACGTTGTTACAAGTACTTCAGTAAGACAATACAGCAACCTTCAAAATACTGTTCAGGATTGTTGTGTTAATTGTCATGCAAGTCCACAAATGGTTTTTAATGTATGCCACCTAAGGGATCGAATGTTACGGACATTTAGTGGTGATTTTCAGCCCTGCCGCTTACTTGGAGATATTTGTCCAGATTTCCTGAGTCTCTTGATGATAATATGGATGGGAGATGAAGAAATCCCAAACTGTTTTTTAAGGATTCCTCACTCGTCCCAGTCTGCATTAAAAAAAACAGTAACATTAATCAGCATGAACATGAAACAACTTCTCTTTGTAGTGTATTTAAGTATTGGTTGAATAGGATTTGCAAATCAGTATATTTCTGTTTGTTTGCGTTTTACACAGCGGCCCAAATTGATTGGAATTGCGGTTTGTAGAAATTGTTAACTTGAAGATATTGCTCAACGTATTAAAATCCTTGCCACAAGTTTGTCATCCACTTAATATAAACACCTGCTACTCTGCCGCGGAGTGACTAAACACACCTGGCCACGATTTGAAGAAATATGATTGAGAAGGATATTATTGCCCCTTTTTCTTTTCCAGGTAATTGGAACACCCCAGAGGCCAACGGTATCCAACACTATACTGGTAAACAGTCCACACACGCCCAATTCCCAGTTCCTGACTCAGACTCAACCTTCTGATGCCTCTCCTTGGTCATCAGGGTAAGTCCTCAAAAGCACGTTGAGGAGTTCGTTTTTTTTTTTCTTTTGGCAAATCACAGCATGGTCCGGTGAGCTCACTGTTATTTGCAGGAAGCGTGGTAAGAAAGGTGAGAAGAATGGGAAGGGCTTGAGGCATTTCTCCATGAAAGTGTGCGAGAAGGTGCAGAAGAAGGGAGTCACCACCTACAACGAGGTGGCAGATGAGCTGGTGGCAGAATTCAGCTCGGGTGACAACCTCATGTCACCCAACGACTCGGTGAGAGTTGCTGCTGCAAAAATGATGCACACCCACGCACCACACAAACAGGTGGAAACTACAAGGTTCTCTTTATCGTGCTGATGTGTTTTTCTTTTAGCATGTATATGACCAGAAGAACATCCGGCGGCGTGTGTACGACGCCCTGAACGTCCTCATGGCCATGAACATCATCTCCAAAGAGAAGAAAGAGATCAAGTGGATCGGCCTGCCCACCAACTCAGCGCAAGAGTGCCAAAACCTCGAGGTACCTATGCGCAATCCTTCCAAGTCTCACCGCATGTCACTTCTGTTGCCTCCTTTGTATGCAAGTATTATTTTTGCCGATGGCAGGTGGAGCGACAGAGGCGGCTGGAAAGGATCAAACAGAAACAGTCGCAGCTTCAGGAGCTCATACTACAGGTAGGAGTGACTGAGAGCCATGTTTCCACCAAGCTGTACCAGAGTTGACAAATGTTACGGATCATCCGTATTTTGTGATGGAAATCACTGAACACCGACTCGTTATGCCCGTGACATTTATTATTGCAGGTGTTTAATAACAAACGAGCCAAAAAAAAAAAAATCAGCATCCAGGCCGTTGAAGCTGCCAACGAGCTACTGCTCGCTCGCTCGCGTGGCAAAAATGAGGGGGGCGGGCTGCCTGCCTCATTGGCCTCACTGCAAGGGTTAAACCTGGGGATCAACAGTAGAGGTTTTAGGGTTCATAAGAAATGTAATGTGTTGAAAGCAATCGAATAATGAACCGTGCATTTGCTTGTCGTTGCACGGTTATACCTACAGTGATCCATGTTCACTTGTTCAAGGCAAGTTGTTGTTGTGGTCGCAGCAAATAGCCTTCAAGAACCTGGTTCAGAGAAACAGGCAGAGTGAGCAGCAGGCAAACAGACCTCCGCCGCCCAACTCCATCATACACCTTCCCTTCATCATCGTCAACACCAGCAAGAAAACAGTCATTGACTGCAGCATCTCCAATGACAAGTAGGCCACGTCGTGACCACACACACATTGGCGGCGCATGTTTCCCGTTCAACGCTTGCTGAAGAGATTTTCTGTTCTTGATTGGCAGGTTTGAGTACTTGTTCAACTTCGACAGCATGTTTGAGATCCACGATGACATTGAGGTGCTGAAGCGTATGGGCATGGCTTGTGGTTTGGAGGTGGGCAAGTGTTCTCCGGAGGATTTGAAAGTCGCACGCAGCCTGGTGCCCAAAGCTTTGGAGCCCTACGTGATCGGTCAGTCACACACGTTTGCTCCTACTTCACATCGAGGTTCACGGTTTTAATTTAAATGATGATGGCTCTCCTTCTCCAGAGATGGCAAAGGGCCCCATCAGTAGCGTTTACATCACTGGAGGGTCCTCGGCTAATGGAGCCCGTTACACAGCCAGGTGGGAGTCAGCTCGCTTTTTTTCCCCCCGCCTTCTCAGTGTTGACTTGCTCAACTTGTTGACTTACTGGATAACATGGCTAAAATAGCACGGCTAACGCCAGCTCTTTTTCACTTTAAAGTTACTATATCAAGAAAAGCAGGGGAGTCGATACTCATTTCACAAGCAATAAGTGCCGTACTTTAACTGTTGTACTTTTGATTTTACTTGTGAAAATTCAGTTGTTGTTTTTTTCCCTTCACTTTTACTAATATGCCAAAAACAAAGAACACTTGGTTCAATGGAACAAAAATGATCTACCCTCCAAATTTCAAAATGGTGCATCTTGGAGCTGTGATTGCAGTACGGTGATTCATCTCCTCATACCATCACAATCTCATACCAGCCGATGCCTTCCGCACGTTACATCACAGCATACATATAGAGGAACATTCATACCTATAACAAATTGTAATCTTCAGTTTCACCTAAAAAGCATGTCTTTGGGACGATGATAATAAAAAGTCCTGTTAAGCACATATCTAACATGCACTAGACAGAAAAAGAACATTTAAAAAGAAATCCAAAAACGCACAAATTTAGTCAGTTTTTTTTTTCTTGTCATTGGCTTGCAACTATAAACGTGAGATCCGTCCGTCCCTTGCGTTTATTTTTAACCATTGTCTAAACCCGAACCACTTTTTCCTCCTTTATCTAGCGACGGCTGCCCCGATGGCACCATGGCATCCAGCTCGAACGACTCTCACTACAGCGGCTCTCGCGTGGAGACGCCGGTGTCTTACATGGGCGACGACGACGACGAGGATGAGTACGACGAGAATGATGACGAAGACTAACCTGTGTACACCTTGCCACTCCAATAAGCACAGTGTCTCAAAAGCGCCAACATGGGAACGTAGAACTGCCGTCGCGCCCCCACCCCCCCTTTCCCCCACTTACACACAAACACATGTCATGCACCCTCCACTTGTCTTTGCTCTTCCCCCTTTCTCTCCCACGCCTGTTTTTCTGTTTGGCTTTCTCAGGGCTCTACATGAGTATTGAAAGAATGAGGGGAGACGTGCGTGAGGTGCCCCCTTTTGCCTCTTGAATCGTTCGTACATGCACCGCAGTTCTCGGGCAGGGTTTTGTCGCGGGAACTGTAGCGTGCGACCTAACCTAAAAGCTGAAGTCTTTGCGTATTTAGCTCATTGTTCTCTAAGCCATCCCATGAGAAACAAAAACAGACTGCTTTTGGAGAACGACAAAAAAAAAAAAATGTTTGTGTCGCTACGCCACTGTTCTCTATGGCAGCACGATCTTTAATGTTCACCGATGGTCAAAGTATTTGTTCAAAGAGGCCGCCATGAATTCACAATGGCCAGATAAAATTGGCATCCTGTGATGGGGCTCCATCATGCGTGTTGTTTTTGTTTTTATTTTGGTCTGGTGCAGAGGTTCAAATGGTTCTTCCGTTTCTCACTCAATTGAGGTGGCTTCCTTCTGTTTTGTAGGCAGCTGCTTGCATTACCTTATTTGCTAGTTTGATTTTTTATTTTTTTTTTTTTTAATTGTTTTGCATTCCGCAGTTAAGGAATTCTCATGAGCGGCCTGTGTAACACCTTGGTCGTGTTTACAAAATAATGGCACCAGCAAGGTAATGTTTTCCTAACCCAGGTTCCTGATAGGTAAATAAGCTTTGTTAATGACATGTATGAACCCCGTTGATTGTAGCTCATAGTATCCCTTAGAGGCCAGTGATATCGATACTAGACCATCAGACGGTATCCATGTAATTAATGTGTGGTTGTACAGGTCTTTGTATGCTCCCATCAAAGATCTCCTTTTCAAAACTGAGCAACACATGTACTGACTTCTTCCAAATACCCCTTTTCTGTATTCTAATATAAGTTTTCAAATTAAATATAGATTGTTTTAAACGTTTCTGTAAATGGTCTTGAGTAACATGCAATTACAAAACTGGTTTCAGTTGGGGACGGCTGTTCTGATTGATTCATTTTAAAGAATTGTCTTGTGCATCAGTTGTGTGGAATTTACCGTTATCCACGTCGTGGCTTGATACGGCAGAGACAGGCTGCTTTCTGATCTGCACGCAAAACATCGTGCCATGAAGTTCAGAACTTTCTTTGAGAAGTCTGTAGTCTCTTCACGTCACTCTTACTTGGAGAAGCTTATTTACGAGTCACAATTGAAGATGGGAGGATTAGGTTAAAACATTTGAAATTCGAAGTGAACTTAATGCTATGTTATTGTACACCAAGTATTCATAATCTGGCACTTTATGATTCAATCAAGTCGGCAATAATATATTTTGACCGTATTTCTGCACCTGTCATGGTGGTGATGCAAAATGCAGCTAAAAAAAAACACGTTTTCTGTATTTTTTAAAATTTTATTTTTCACTTTGCAAATCTGAAATTCTTGAAGCCCAAGATACCACACAAACGTTTACTTTATTTATGCTCTGAACCAACCTTTGAGTTCAATGTTAGGTCTGCATCTGACATGGCTGTCACACAATTCAGCCAACAAACCACGAGTTGACGGTTTGGATCTTAGAATTTAGAACCTGCAGTCCTGATGCCACATGCTAAAAGGCAGAGCAAATGCCGCCCCCAATCTTATATTGCATTTAAAAATTTAAGCTATTGGTTTCCAATACCTTTTGTAGGAGCCCTCATTGGTCTTATCTCAGATCCCAATTAGGACACGCTCAATTTAAAATCTTGTTGTGAAAGTGTCCCCTGCAGCCCGTGTCGTTCTGTTCTAGTATGTGCTCGCACTCATTGTCTGGGGCATCGGGGTGTTAGGGGATTACTGAAAGGTGTTGACTCAGGTGTGTGTGTATGTGCGCACAGTTGTCACATTCGCCCACAGCACCGGTTCAGATGCTGGCGCCATTTCTCTCCCTGGTCTCCTTACCTTTGCTACCTACGCGCCTTGCCATGCACTCGCTTTGCGTGGCCTAAAAATCCAGCATGGATATTGGGGGACTGACCACCGTGGTGGCAAATTCTGCTTACATCAATGCCCGTGGCAGCATCGATGGCTCCAACCCGGCGGCGGCTCGAGACAAGAAATACCACTCCCGCCTCAAGCTGCCTCACATCACCGTGTGCGAAGGCCTGAAGGACACGCTTGATTTGGGGTTTGATGGCGTCTGCGTGGAACAGCCCATCGGCAAACGTCTCTTTAGGGAATTCCTGGAAACCAACCCAGAGTACCACGGTGCTTGTCGCCTGTGGCGGGACATTGAGGACTATGACCTGGCGGAGGATTCGGATCGTGCCAAGAAGGCCTCGAAGATTGTCCAGCGCTACATGGACGCCTCAGCCAAACATTTCTGCCCGTTCCTCTCTGAGAACACCATAGCCAAGGTGAAAGAGGGCCAGGAGGCTGTCGGCGATGACTTGTTTGCAGCCGCTTTGGCTACTACTCTGGACTACTTACGAGAGGCGCCCTACGTGTTCTTCCTGGAGAGCATGTACTTGAAGAGGTTCCTCCAGTGGAAGTGGCTAGAGATGCAGCCCATGGACTCAGATTGGTTCCTGGACTTCCGTGTGCTCGGCAAAGGAGGTTTCGGCGAGGTGTCGGCGTGTCAGATGAAAGCCACGGGGAAACTTTACGCCTGTAAGAAACTGAACAAAAAGAGGCTGAAGAAACGGAAAGGCTATGAGGTAAGTTGTGCTGCTGTCTTCGGCCGCTACTGTCTGATGACATCCTGGACTAGACCCGTTTTAAAAATGTAGTCTCCTCTTTTTAATGACGTTTTTGGAAATGTCAGCTTTACAGATGCCATATCTCCCGTTCTCAATCAGGAAAATGCAAGCTCTTCCGTCAATACCTCTGCAGGTATAGCGTCTGTAACGCTGACGTTTGCAGTGCATGTCTGCGCCGCCGCGAACCCAAATAACCACGCTGTTCAATGAATAACCTGGACAAAGGCAAAGACGTGACATCTGTATAGGTGATGTTTGCGGTGCGTCTTGACACCACCGCAAACCGCTGTGGCTGTACTGTTTGGTGAATTGCTCTTTACCGATGGCATACATCTTGGCATTTAATTTTTCAGTGCATGGCTAATCAATGCAAACCACGGTATTATAACACTTCTTTATGTTCCACTGCATGAATATGTAGTGGCTTTTGTTGCTACTGCTACTCATCTTTGTCCCTACATTACAGTCGGCTACGGTATTAAGCCCTAAGACAAGGATAGAGTGATTAGTCTGGGCTTTACCGAAAAGCTTTTCTGCATGGAACTGCTTGGCGCAGTTATGTATTGCCCTTGTCTATAGCCCATTGATGACCAAGTGCTTTCAAATCCACATTGGCAAATTGTACTTTTCATCCAGCTTCTCCCTCCTCCTCCCCTAGGGGGCGATGGTGGAGAAGAGGATTCTGGAGAAGGTCCACAGTCGCTTCATTGTGTCACTGGCTTACGCCTTCCAGACAAAGGAGGAGCTGTGTCTGGTCATGACCATCATGAATGGAGGGGATCTCAAGTAATTTCATTTTCTCAAAATGCACAAATGATGCCATGGGCACCGCTATCAACTTTGAGTAAATGCCTTTTCTTTTTGGTATGCTCGCCAACTGTTTCACTTTTTCCTGGTCATATGTTTCACAATGTCCATTCAAATCATGAGACGTTAAATCGGCATGCAGATATGTTCCAATAGGAAGCTAGCCTTTGCAAAGACAATACCGTACTAGTGAGACTGTGATTGTAGGTTACATACCAGAAAAACTACAGTATTGTCTTCGTCTTTTTTTGGAATAAAACTTAGAAAGTTGTACTGATAGTTTAACTGTCAAGCAGATGCAGTTTAGATGTATAGAAGTGCTCTTGATTCATTTTCTTTAATACCTCACCTGTTGCAAGGCAGCGGCTCAAATTACACTGCTTAAAAAAGAAATTGGACTATAAGCGCATCACACCCAGCTTTTAAGATAAACTTATTTAAGCTTGTGTTTCACGTGATGAAATCACAAAATGGAAGGAAATGTGAAGCGTTCCTGCCTCGAATGAAAAGTAATTAAGGCTCAACCGTATGTCCTCGTATCCGGGTCTATATATGCTTGAAGTGATTAAAACGGACAGCTTTCCCTGCACCATTCCATCAAATCATGAGCTTGTTTACGACTGACTCCAAATGAACTAGAAAAGCATTGTCACAGATGATCCATTTTATCAGGTAACGGCATAAAAGTTGTCCCGGTTTGACTCGACCATCTACTGTATAAATCAACTTGTGCCTTGTGTGATGAATTGATGAAGCCTACTCGGATGAGAGGCAAAACGTCGCTCAGAAAAACCACTGCAGGCTATTTACGCTAAACAGCACATTTTGGGATATGGCTCTGAAAAAGTTGCCTGCTGCCTCTCTTCTTTGAAGGTACCACATCTATCTGGTGGATGAAAACAATCCAGGCTTTGATGAGCCAAGAGCCTGTTTTTATATAGCTCAAATCATTCAAGGTATGGAGCATCTGCATCAGAAGAGAATCATCTACAGAGATCTCAAACCCGAGAATGTGCTCCTCGATAATGACGGTAACGCTTGAGAATCGACGTGAGAGTAAATGATAACCTCTCGTTATCATTTAAGTTTGTAATGATCGATGTCTCTGTTGGTAGGGAATGTCCGTATATCTGACCTGGGTCTCGCCGTGGAATTGAAAGAAGGCAAAACGATGACGAAAGGCTATGCTGGAACACCAGGTAACTCTTGAGGATCCCATCTTGAATCACAATTCCGTATTTTTCCCCAAATAGAGCGCTTTACTCTTATAAATGTACAGTGTTCCCTCACTTATCGCGGTTAATGGAGACCGTGACCCTGATAAGTGAAAATCGGCAAGCAGAATTGACCCCCCCCCCACCCCCCGGAATCTACAAAGTCTACAGCTGTACACATATTTATTTAAATCTTCAATTATAAAACTTTATACAGATATTAACATTCATCAGCATTGCCTTGTGAGAAAGACAGAAGAGACTTGTGTTACTCTCACTTTGCGTTCTGACGGTAATAGAGAAATTTAATTTGGGCACGTCTAGACGTTTGGGTGCGTATCCAGTGCCCCCAAATGCCTGTGCGCAAAGGCGTCGGCCGTCTGGGCGGAGGGCTTTTGAAGTCCACAATTATCACGTCAAAGCAATGGGCCGAACAGAGGGAAGAAGGCTAGACTCTGTCACAAAGTGGGAATAAACAATTCGGGAACAAAGCGTTGTTGAACATCAAAAGACAGTTTGAGAACGCCTATCGCACCCAGGCGACGTTTGTCATCTGCAAAATCTGCAACTTGATTCATTGTAGACCAGACAGAAAGGTGTCAACGTACACGTGGTTCAAGGCTTAAACCAAGGTAACCAATCATTACCGATGGGCTGGACCGGGGGCGTGGTATGCAAATATCGGGGGCAGTGTGTTTCTTGTATTTTGCATATTCAAAACAAAAGTTCAACCTGGCGGACAGGGAACTCTGAGCGTGATTACCGGGGCAACAACCGTCGTTCGCCCTCAGAGATCCTGAAGACAATTTTCCCTGTGTGCCGAGTCATTTCTTTGTCCGAGAAAAACTCTGACAGACGGTGTAGCCGCCTTTAGCCTCCAGCTAGCTCCTGGCTAGCTATGCCCGCAGCAGCTGATGTGTTTATGATAAGACAATTCATCGGTATTGACGTGCTGCTTTTTTCCAACAATGTAGTGCAACGTTGTGAAGCCACGATAAAAAGTGCGATATATAGTGAGGGATCACTGTACATCAATTAACCGAGTGGAGTGACCAATTGGAAAAAAATGCTGCCCCTCAAATAGAAGATTCCTAGTTTCCCCTGAGGGGGGAAAAAAACCCTGCAAGCCTCATGCAATATCAGGTTGCGCAAATAGGTCAGTTTTGTAAAATAAACACCAGACCTCAGTTAGAATTGCCCAAGGGGGGAAAAAAATCACAGTCTTTGCTGACAGTGGAGTATAAAAAGAATCAATTACTCTATTTTTAAGTGGCTGAACATATTGAAATCGGGGATTAGACGCCTCCCCTCTAATAGAAGCCTACTACTCGTTGCCGGTGACTCAATAACCTCCCCCTGCGACGATTTATTTTGGGTCATCGTTCCACTTTGTCTCTTGCAGGTTACATGGCGCCGGAGATGCTGAAAGGAGAAAAATACGACACTTCTGTCGATTATTTCACTCTGGGTGTGACCTTGTTTGAGTTCCTCGCCGCCAAGAACCCCTTCAGGAACAGAGGAGAGAAGGTTGCTCGCCCCTGTTTTGACATCAAAGCGCATGACCCTCGCGTTGACGTCTCTGCTTTGACTTTTGTTCAGCTCGAGCGCGAGGAGATGAAAGAGCGAATGCTAACCCGGGAGGTGATCTACACGGACAAGTTCAGCGAGAATGCCAAGTCGCTATGTAACGGGCTGCTGGCGAGAGAAGTCGACAAGAGAATGGGTTTGAAAAACGGCTGCTGCGACGAGATTCGAGCGCACCCTTTTTTTCGTGACATCAACTGGAGGAAGCTGAATGCAGGTACATAATCACGTTCAATATTTGATTCCCACTTAGTGTGTACACTCACATCACGAAAGTCAGATCTAATATCTTAGTTACTTTAACTACAAAAGAGGTGGGGAGTATTATAACTGCTCAGTTTAATCCAGACTAACCACAATAATATGTTTAAACGTGGGGAAGAAGTATGGTACACACTGGGCAGATCACAACAGTTTTATAATATTTAGAATATTGATATTTAATAATTTGTGACAGAAGTAGTGTGTCATCATTCAAAAATAGACACATTTGCGTATAAAAATGGAATTTTAATTCTATTCTTACCTTTGTATTAATTGATGAATGGTATTCCTATTCAAGTTTATATATCTACATATTTCAAAATACTTTAATGCAGTACTGTTCATTTATTTATATTTTATCATTTATTACATTCTTAAAATAATGTGATCATTATTAGTGTAGACACATTTTTTTGCATTTGAAATGATTAAAATTGAAAGTACGTGATGTGATGGACGTAGTCACAATAATAATCTTTGGAGTGTCAAGTCATCTATTGAAATTTCAATGGCAGAAACATTGCACTCAGCTATAATTATAAAAATTACATGAAATATTTATGATTCACAAATCAAGGTTTTTGATTGAACAGTCACTTCATTGTAATTAGCAATGTCTTTTTGTATTTAGAATTTGCTGTCAATATGTATACGTTCTAGATCAGAATGAAAATCAGTCAATTAACATGACACTTCAATGGTCCAAAAATCAGAGTTTCCTCAATTGCTCAACCTTCGCATCATCGTTGAGCATGAATGAATAACTAACTAGGAACAAAATGAAATCAATCAAATCCCTTCCAAAGGCATCGTGCCCCCGCCGTTCATTCCGGACCCCAGGGTGGTGTACGCCAAAAGTCTGGACGACGTGGGCGCCTTCTCCTCGGTCAAGGGCATCACGCTAGAGGACCCGGACCGGAGCTTTTTCGACGAATTCTCCTCGGGCAACATCCCGATCCCCTGGCAGGAGGAGATGATCGAAATGGGCGTTTACGGCGAGCTCAACGTGTGGGGCCCCGAGGGCGGAGTCCCCAACGACCTGCGCAGGGAGTCCATACTAGAGCAGCCCAAGTCGTCCACCTGCTGCGTGTCCTAGCGGGTCACTCGACAGCGATGACTGAAATGCACAGGGACCGCCCTTGAGTTTTCTTTTGCGGGATCTGCAGACGACGGGAAGCAACAGCGAAGCGGATCGACAAGCGGGAATGCCCGTCAATGTGATATGCTGATCAAGTCCTTGTTATGTGTCTCTGTTTCTTGTGCTCCCTGAAATTTATGACAACTGATTTTGTTTCTTAGTCATTGCTGTATTCTGCTCTACAAAATGCTGGTGATGGACAATCCAAAGACGAGGGACCAGATGGATAGTTCTGTACTGTAAGATTCATAATTACATTTTTTGGGGGGAACAATGTAAGGCAAATATCCATGTAGAGAAAATGTTCTGGGCAGGTTTAAAAAAAAAAAAGTCATTATGTAGTCTATTAAATTGTGTTTCAATAAAACTAGCAGTTGAAGTGTGGAACCAGTTTTTTTTTCTGGAGTGTAAAATCAAAACATTTGCGCTTATTTTAATATGAGGACATACACGTTATTCCCGTAATATATTTTGTCTATCTGTCTTTATTTTTCATATCACAGCTTTAGTTTTGTAGCTCAGGACTACCTTGAGTAATATTCTGATTTCTTTTAAAATAAATATTCCATCTTTAGTGTTTCAATTTATTTTACATTTTTGCATAATCTTTTTGCATATTTTGTTGTTTTTGTAATACTCCAACTTTAACTTTTTGACTTTTTCTAATACATATTACATTTTGTAATTTGAGTTTTTTTCCCCCCATCTGACTTTGTTATAGTAACTTTACCACTTACTTCCACAATACTATCACTGAACAACTTATTTGCAATCGTTCAACATTAGTAGCTTTTAACTTTTAAATGTAACA
Organism: Hippocampus comes; assembly: GCF_001891065.2. Taxonomy (NCBI): domain Eukaryota; kingdom Metazoa; phylum Chordata; class Actinopteri; order Syngnathiformes; family Syngnathidae; genus Hippocampus; species Hippocampus comes. The sequence goes on from NW_017806074.1 coordinate 224,060, forward strand.
TTTCAACTTTATTTCGTAATATTACAACTTTTTTTTAGAAATGTTCTGACTGAATTATTACTTATTTTAGTATTATTCTGACTGCATTTCTTTGTGAATGTTATTTTTTTTGCAGTCTTCCGACATAATTCCAGTAACTCATTTTTGAAGCATTGAGTCTTACGCATTTAATTCTTGTACTTTTCTGAGTTAATTAAGTAGTCTGACTATTTCTATAACGTTATGAATTTTAGAATAAAGTGCAATCTACCTCCGCTTCAGTCGGCGGCGCTCTCATCGACATTTTGGGAGTATGAACAATGTTAGTTATTCGGCAGATTTATATTTCTTTTTTGTTTTATTTAATCAGGATACGGTGTTATGATAACGATTTTTGAGACAATTCTTAATTCTTGTCATTTTTATAATTTATAAAATAAAAAAATTTGTGTGGAACTAATTTTACTGTATGTAAATCGAAAACACGTTTAAATATCGGAATTTCCTTTCTGATTGTCACTCCTTGGCGGTGGCCTTGTAAATCCTCACTTCCTGCTGCGGGAACTCTGCAAGCAGCGTGGCGTGGAAAGTTCTCTGGAAGCGCTCGGTGAACCTCATGTCCGACTGGAAGCGAACTTTGTTGGCCCACAGGAGGGTGGTGTCGCCCCCTGGCGGACAGAAATGGCACATTGTGTCCAGCAGCCCGTCCAGGTCTCCGTGGGGATAAACCACGTCTGCAGCTAGCACGTAGTCGTAGCGGCGGGTCGACTGGGGGAAGTCTCGTGGATGGTGGCGACCCCAGGTGAGGGCCTTAACTTGCGGCGTGTGTCGTGAACGACCCTGGGTGTTCCGAATCAAGTTGAAAGACAGATTCGGTAAAATGTCGGGAAGATCCGTCGCTGTCACCCAAGCACCTTGATCAGAGAAGCAAAACGAGGTAGTGAAAAACTTGTACTTATGATTACGGTGAAATGTCTTTTTTTTCATCTTCTATAGCAATGGCGACCATTTATTACTTTCTTTTTGTGTCTTTTCTACTTTTTGAGGGGTGGTAATATGATTTTATGAATATTTATACATTCAATTTAATCGAACACTAACACCGCTCCCGCAATATTACAACTTTTGTCCACAATATTATGGGATTGATTGATATTAGGATTTTGTTTTTGTTCGAACATTGACTTAAAACTTTATGAGTTTTTATTATGAATATAATTTATTTCATTTCATTTAATATTTTATTTATTTAAAGCTTTCTTTCCAATGATTACATCTAAACATATACCCATCTTTATTAAACAACATTACTTTGCAAAATGCTGATTTTATTTATTTATTATTTTAAATCCTCGATCGACATCTTTGTTCAAAATTTCTAACAGTGTTCAGGGGTCTCCCAGGCTCACCAGCATGTCTTAAAAAGTTAATGAAAATGTAAACAAGGAATTAGCTCTCTGTTATTTTCTACAGCAAATTAAAATGTCCAAAATTTGGAAATATCTGAAATGTAAAAATGTCACTTATCTTACTTTTAATCTGAAAGAAACGCAAAAGGTGCAGAGGCTTCTGAGGGTCAGATCTTACCAAGCAAGCTCACCACTACTGACAGCAAACCAGTGCCTGCTCCAATCTCCAGCACCGCTTTGTCCATCAGGTTGACCTGTTGCTGATTGTTCTCCAGGTAGTGGCACAACGCTAGTGCCTGCGTGAAAAAGAACACACTTAAAAATACAATGGATCCCCGCTATTTGTGGGGAATAGGGACCGGGCCGGCCTGCGAATAGTGAAAATCTATGTATAGTTGACACTGAGTTTGAAATATTGAAAGTATAGCGATACATTATAAATTTTAACACCCCCTTGAATTTTCATAACCAACTTACTCCAGGCCAGACGAGCGTATAGTTGACGCTGAGTATGAAATAATTGAAAGTATAGCGATACATTATAAATTTTAACCCGCCCCTCGAATTTTCATAACCAACTTACTCCAGGCCAGACGAGCGCGCCAAAGCTATCCGTGGCCTCCCGGATGCAGATGCGATGACCCACGAAATAGAAGGCCTCTTTTTGCATTGCATCATAAACACTTGACTCCCAGACGTGACGCTTTTCCACCGCTGTCACTTGACAGTCTGACGACACACACACACACACACACACACACACACCAACATGAGCCAAAAGTGAACATGATAATTGAGCTGAGATAGAAATGCATACCGGACGTATACCGTCATCGGTGCTTCTCATCCTTTCATTGTGGATCCCATCACCTGCCGCATTCTCCTTCTCAGGTTGCTTTCGAAGGACTGTCGAACTAATTGAGGAAACTCCCTCCATGGAAAACTGGGAAACTGCGAAGGCGCAACTCCCATCACTGAGGTGCTTCCAGTTGAGATACCGTGCATGCAACACATGAAACTTCACAACGCTTTTTTCCCAATATTCAAACAATTTTTTGGGGTCATCTTACAACTTTAAAATTGAAATGTTAGAACATACATCTGGGCTCCCACTGCCGTTTTGGCAGTGTAACAATGTGAAAATTTTGCATGTAGAAAATTGATACCGTTCATCCTCCCGTTTGTTTTCGGTGCCGATTCCCAGATTGATGATGTATGCTTTGAGTATAAGCTCACGAAAAGCCTTGACGGTTTTGGAATGAACTGGACTTAGTGTGATAGTCCCTGTGGTCGCCAATGGACCCCCCCGACAAACACAGCTGCTTTAAGCCCTCCACATCCATGTATTTATTTACAGCGTGAGCACTGACTGCAGTTACTGTCTTTGCAAAACAATTAATAGCCCATATAAAACATCATCTCACTCATTCGCGCAATTCCCCTTGAAATGCATTCCATCGTGTGCATCATATGTAAAATGAAACATACCTTTTGTGAAGCAGTTGACCAGAACCTTCCTCCTCTTTTTTGACTCTTTCTGCGCCTCTCGCCCTTGCTCTCGTGTTTATAGACTGAGGCAGCACCATGGGACACGCCTCTCATCTCTGCCGGGGAGAGAGGATGCCTCAGCATCATCATCATCATCATCATCGTCAACCTTACACTTTAGATTTCCTATTAACATGAATAATAATAATAACAACAACTATTATTATTATTATTATTAGTAGTAGTAGTAGTAGTAGTATTTTCTACAGTATATACATTTTGTACATATCGGTAATTAAAATATATTTATATCGTTTACTATTGGCTGATATACAGTATGATTATTTTTTTTCTCCCAATACATTGATCATGGAAACAAATATTTAACCGGCAGCTTCATAATATAGTATTACCTCATTTTTTTGAGAATAATTAAAAAATCGGGCGGCCTGTTGGTCGACTGGTTCGCGCGTCGGCCTCACTGCGCAGTGGTGCAGGGTTCGATTACGATTCCGGTTCGATTTGCATGTTCACCCCGTGCCTGTGTGGGTTTTCTCCGGGTATTCCGGTTTCCTTCCTCATGCCAAAAACATGCGTGGCAGGTTAATGGTACACTCTAAATTGACCGTAGATGTGAATGTGAGCGCGGATGGTTGTCCGTCTTTGTGTGCCCTGCGATTGGCTGGCAACCGGTTCAGGGTGTCCCCCGCCTACTGCCCGAAGACCGCTGGGATATGCTCCAGCACCCCCCGTTACCCTTGTGAGGATAAAGCGGATCAGAAAATGGATAGATAGATGTTTGTATGCCAATATGAACAAATACTTCATCTTTGGCCACAGTGTCAGGATTCCGTTTTCAACTATGTGGTCTGACTCCAACTCCAGTGTCATGCTCTTGTGTTAATGCTAATGATTTGTGTTGGTAACAAGTTACTCAACGCGGTTAAAAAGGTCACATCACAAGAGATTAGAGGACACATGCTGCTTCTGGAAATGACACTTCTTTTTAGATGGCAAGCATTAGTGTCATCAGTGAGTTTCACTCTGTCACAGTCATGGAAAAGGCATGTGTAATAACCAGTCAGAGCATTAGCAGCTCTCCTCCTCTGCGGGATTACAGTGGGGCTCTATTTCAGTTGTCCGCTGCTGCACGATGACTGATTTACTGCCACAAAAAACTCACGCTGTTTTAATTGCTTATTTGTGACAAACCAACAATACATGATTCTATAAATATGTTTGTCATAAGTCCTGCTTAAAGTTCACCGCCGTGGAATCATGCTAGTCACCAGGGGTGGGCAACCTTTGGTGACACATCCATCCATCTGGCTTATCCTCAGTAGGGTCGTGGCTGTGCTGGAGCCTTTCCCAGATAAATTACGCGGAGGGGCGTGGAGGGGGGGGGGGGGCCATCTTGGAATACAGTAGTTTGCAGTGATCAGTGCTCCATGAGCTGCCAAACTAGGAACGTAGCGCCACCACGTGGACACAGACAGGCATTGCACCAGTTGTCACCTAAGTGCAGTCTGCTGCATTCACGTGTCCAACCACCCAAACACAGCATTGTGAACTACATAGACCAGGATACTTTGCACTGTTGAGCTCATAACAACGCATGACAATAAAGTGACGAGGCAAGACTATTTCTTTGGAACTGCTGTTACTCTGAAACACAACATGAGCTTTTTCTTGACAATATCGTGAGTAATGTCAGCTTGTTTATATCACCAACCTTCCCCCAATACCGTGCTAATTATCGTTTAGTGATGTTTGGATATCGTTACATTACCAACCATCCCCCAATACCGTGCAAATTATCGTTTAGTGATGTTTGGATATCGTTACATTAGTAGTGATGAATGACCAATATTGGGGCTGTACTGATGATCTGAGAGTTGAGACGTCTCATTTAAAAGTATATCCGTTTGGTTATTTTATAGCGACCCCAGGTGGCCAAAAGGAGCAGCAAAATAGCCATTCAATTACGGTAATGCGATGTGACAAAAAATGTTTGGTTGGATATTTGAGGATGATATTACTTTGTTTTTGTGGAGCTCAACCTTATGGAGCGTGCTTAAAGAAACATTACAGCATTTTTTTAAAAAGTTGAGGCCTTGCTGGTCCTGCCCCACCACCACTTTTATTGCATGATACTTTTACCCCCTTCTCATGTAACTAAATAAGGCAACCAAAATATTAGGAACGCTTCTCCACCCTAGTTATGGAAGTCATTTAATTTTGTAGCTGTACCTGATGATTCGCTTCCAATGGGATTTATCATGTGAGGGTGGACTACACGCCTGTGCAAAGGGTCGTGTGTGTGTGTGTGTGTATATGTGTGTGTGTGTGTGTGTGTGTGTGTGTGTGTGTGTGTGTGTGTCTGTCACAGGACGACAGCTGACCGAGTGAACAGGTGCGGCGGTGAAGATTTGGTGCGTTTGTACCCCCTGTCTTTTTGTGTGCGCGCATATGGCCCCAAATGTAAGCATGTGGCACAGGCAAGCAGCGCACGCGACAATGGGCGCTTGTGTGGGCCATGCAGGAGGGGAAACCCAATCCGCAAGGACACGGTTGGAGCTTGAGCAGCAGCTGCTTCTTCTTCTCTGTTTCTTCTGCTGCACCAAAACATGGCGATGACACCAGCAGGCCCCAGCATGACCAGCTGGCCCACCTCCCCTTTCATTTTCACATGCAGCCATACTGGACAGGCGGACAGGCTATCTATCTAGCTTGCTAGCTAGCAAGCTATTTGTTTGTCTGTCTTTCTGTCTGTCTGTCTGTCTGTCTGTCCGTGCGACCGTCCATCCGTCCGTCCAACTCTCTATCCTTGTATTGTTTTCCTCAGAGAAGTACCACAACTTTGAGTGTAACTGGAATCGTTTATTTTCATCTTTTTTTTTTTTTTTTGAGAACGTTCAGAAAATTGCAACTTGACTGACATAAAACGTTGTCTTTATTATGATAAAATTCCAAATGAATTGTCATAAAATTGCGAATTGACTGTTATAGAACTGAAACTTATTCCTTGTAAAATAACAATTTTCTTTTCTTCAAATTACAACTTTACTCTCATAAAATTCGGACAGTTTTTCTGGTAAAATTGCCACATCATTACCAAAACAATTTCAACTTTATTCTTACAAAACTAAGACTTTTTCATGCAAAATTGCCACTCATAAAATCATGACATTTTATTGTAAAATTACAAGTTGCTCTCATAAAAATGTGATTTTTTTTTCTTGTAAATGTTTCTTATTATAAGTGCAACTTTGTGCCTTAAACATGAAGGTTTCGAAGTCTTAAAATTATGTTTAATATGCTACTCTTTTTGAACACTACAATTAGTATTTTTTTTATTTTATACAAATGTATACTGTATTGTCCATAAATATCACATTTTACTATATTTTACACATAGTCTCTTGTTGTTTTGAATCCTAATGTCCAGCTGCTTGGGCACTCCAAAACCGTAATTATTATTATTATTATTATTAGCCATTCAGAGATGGACTTGCTGATGTGTTTCGGATCGTTGACCCGCTGCATGATCCAAGCGCGCTTGAGTTTGAGGGCGCAACCTGATTGTCGGATGTTTTCCTCCAGGACTTTCTGGTAGGCAGCAGAATTCATTGTCCCATCAATCATAAGAAGTTGTCCTCGTCCAGTAGTAGCAAAGCAGCCACAGACCATCACACTGCTACCACCATGCTTCACTGTTGACCTAATGTTCTTTTTATCAAATGCTGTGCGATTTTTAGCCCAGATGTAACGACCCACACATCTTCCAAAAAGTTCAATTTTGGGTTCATGAATCCACAGAATGTTTCTCCAAAAGTCTTGAGGATAATCATGATATCTTTTGGCAAATGTGTTCTTTTTGGACAGCAGTGGTTTTCGCCTGGGAACTCTCCAATCGCTGCCGTTTTTGGCCAATGTTTTTCTTATGCTTGAACGCTGACCTGAACTATGGTCAGCGAGGTCTGGAGTTTTTGTGGTATTGTTCTAAGTTCTTTTGCAAACTCCTGGGTGAGTCGTCATTGCACGCTTGGAGTAATTTTAGCTGGTCGACCAACCCTGGGAATGTTTGCCACTGTTCCCATTTTTTTTTCCATTTGTGGATAATGGCTCTTACAGTGGTTGACTGAAGTCCCAGCGTCTTGGAAATGGCTTTGTAACTTTTTCCAGACTGATAGATTTCAAGAATTTTTTTCCCCAATTTCTTGAATTTCTTCAGATCGTGGCATGGTGCCTTTGTTTCTTGAGATCATGTAGCTTAATTCACTTTGTGTGGCAGATTCTATTTACTTGATTTATTGATTCAACAAATGTGGTACTAGAATGTTGCTCGGGAAATTGAACTTAGCTTTCCCAAAACTTTTGCTTTGTGATTTAACAAGGAGTAATAATTTTTCACAGAGGCTCAGAAAGGTTGGGATTTTTTTTTGTGCCTTGATAAATTGAATTGTCATTTAGAAACTGCATTTTGAATTTCCTTTATATTCCTCTGTGTAATATTGAAATTGGTTTGATGAACTGAAACCTTTGTATGCGATAAACATACAAAAATCAGGAAAGAGTAAAATAATATTACACAGCACTGTACTAGCTCCGACTACTACTACCACCACTACCACTTATGATGATGACGGCGATGACGATGGCGAAGATGAAGGTGATGGTGGTGGTGATGATGATGATGATGATGATGAAGCCAAACAAAGTGTCGTCACGGTCACGTGTCGTCATCTGCTCCACAGCCCGCGCTCGCGCCTTTTTTTTTTCGCCCTCTCTTGTTTGTGTGTGTGTATGTGAAATTTAAGAAGGCTCACACACTTGCAAAGCGAGCACGAGCGAACTCACGCGTAGCGACAGACGAGAAGACGACGATGACGATGATGATGATATTCTTTCTTTTACTACTCTGCATACACTGTGAGTGCTCAAAAAGCGGCATTTTTTTGCATGTTTTGTTCTCTGTTCAAGTTGTGTGAACGTGCAAATAGTTTGCTGATCGATTGCATGTGCAAAAAAAAAAAGCTGCACGTGCAATCGAGCATGCTGTCCACAGCGTTTGTTCAGGTAACTTTGAAAGTGAGTGACAATAATGTTTGTGGTATTTATGTCGACTATAAAGACTATCAAGTAAAGTCCAAGCTAAATAAAATATAGATATGGTGGTGATTATGTTTTGTAAACTTCCAGCGTGTCTTGAAACAGTTCAATAGTTTTGGACTTTTTGGTGACAGTTCGTCTGAGGTCATGTTTTATTTTCTTGTTGTACTTTTTTTGGTCGTCAATTTCACGTTTGTAAAACAGTTGTGAAGGGTCTTGAGAGGCAAGGAGCGGTTGCGTTTACACTGAACCGGGTTTCTGATGCTGTTTGAAGCGGTGATGCGCGAGGCTGATGAGAGTCACGTGGTCTTTATAATGCAGATTATTCCCCCGTTGACCGCGATTTATCATCAGTGAATTCCCTTTTGAAGTTGGGTCGGTTTAATGTGATTACGTCACATCCATAATTAACCATGCAGTTAAAATGCTACTTTTCTGAAGCAGGTCTCGCATTGGCTCTTGTTAAAACGGTGCAAGTGTACGGTTAGTGTAGTGTACCGTATAGTTGGACATTCAAATCAAATGTGCTCAAATACTTTAAATTGACTTCATTCTTTTTTTTTTTTTTTTTTTACTCCGGCTTTTTGTGTGTGAGCGAACGCTTGAGAAGGACGTTATCAGTATTGCCTTGAACCCACCCTGTCTGAAAGTCGTCCATCACTTTTACATTCCAAAACAGCAGCCCTCCTGGTACCGGCAGGCACCACACGCGCACACGCACACACGCGCACACACGCACACGCGCACGCACGCACGCACGCACGCACGCACGCACGCACGCACACTCACTCACTCACTCACTCACTGGCAATCCCCTCACAAATTGTGTATTTGGGTTGAGATGCGGAAATATCAAAGAAAGAAATCTATTTGGCTATAAATCTTTCTGGGATTTCAATTGAATGCTTTTGAGTCGATTCTTCTATCGAATATTACATCGGTTAATGGCATAATCGGATCCAATTGTACACTTGTTGTTGTTTATTTGGCAATCTTTTGTGATTTAAAAAAAGCTACAAAAAGACAATCAAGCTATATAACACGAGAGGGATTGATGTTACACTTACCAACCTTTTTAAAATGGTTCAGTTACTGGTTTGGGCATATTTGGACAGTTTTCAGATAAATATTGGCTTGATTATAATCAAAAACATGATACTAGCCAATGCTAAGGTGAGCTGCATCTAATCTATGGCAGGCGGTATTCTTCTCCCCAATCAATAATAATAATAATAAGAAGAAGAAGAAAAGTTTTATTTGTCTCACAATGGGGAAATTCTCAATTTCCAGCAGCAAAGTTATGAAAGGAAGAAAGAAGAAGAATCAATCAATAATAATAATAAGAAGAATAAGAAAAGCTTTATTCGTCTCATAATGGGAAAATTCCCAATTTACAGCAGCAAAGTTCTGAAAGGAGCGGCGCCATCTTGAAGTCAAGCAGTGGAAACAGGAATTCAGAACATTCAGGAAATGATTCTTCCGTGGCATTTAAAATATATTTTAAAAAATGAGTCTTCAACAGTTAATATATATTTTTTCAACATTACAAAGCAACACGGTTAGCATGTCTGGCGAACAGTTCTGAAGTTCTGGTTCAAGCAGTGGAAACAGGAATTCAGAACGTTCAGGAAATGATTCTTCTTTTAAAATATATTTTTAAAAATGAGTTTTCAACAGTTTATGTATTTTTTTTTTAAACATTACAAAGCAACACAGGCAGCATGCTATCCTCATGGTTAGCATGTCTGGCGAACAGTTCTGAAGTTCTGGGTTCAAATCTTCTTCTGTAAGCTCGTGGTTGTGTGAGTTTCCTCCTGCTTCCTCTCACGTTCCAAAAAGATGAGCTTTAGCGCCGTCAAAATCCTGCGTATGAATAGTTGTTTGGTGAACCAATCCAGGGTGTACCCGAAGCCTCGCCCAAAGTCAGCTGGGATAGGCTACAGCACATATATCATCAGCCCTCGTGAGGACACGCGCTATCAAAATGGCAACTGTCAATGTAACGTTCATCGTTCATTTTGCTTCTCGCAGGTCCGGTCAGTATGTCAGTGACGGTGAGCTCTCCAAAAACTAAAGTGGAGGTCCATGAACACACAGGTAAGAGCACATCATCTCCACTTTGCTGTGTGTGAATCTGAATGAAGCAAACAAAGGAGCCTTCTTGCTGCAAAACCTTGCGTGATTTCACCCAGCAGCATGACAACCCAAATTCAGATGTGTCGACGGAAACATGTACAAAATAGTTGGCCGACTGCGGAAAAATAAATAAATAAATAAAAATTCCGGCAAAACAGACAGTATAAAAGGGGCTAAGAAGTAAATCGTATTCCGAGGCACCACATAGAAATAACAAACGCAGCCGTGTCATGCTGCACATGTCCACTTAAGCTTGTCCTGACCTTCCAGATGCTGTTCTGTCCTGCGACTTTCGCACTGAGAAGGACCAGAATCCTCGAATTGAGTGGAAGAAGAAAGAAAAAGCCGTGACCTTTGTCTACTTCAATCACAAATTTACCAGTGGGTGACGACTTCTCTCCCCGTTTTTCGATGTTTGAAACAGCAATTTCTTTTTTCGCTGATTTCCCATCACCGCAGGCTCGTATGCAGGCCGGGCCAAAATGGAGGGAGCCACTCTGACCATCCACTCTGTGACACAAAAAGACTCCGGGGAGTATCGCTGTGAGGTGACCGCCGGCGATGACCACGTCAGCTTCGGAGAGGCCACCGTCACCCTCGATGTACACGGTATAAAAAAAAAAAAAACAATTCAGGGGATTCATTGAACGGAATATTTGGGTTAGAGTTTGTACTGCAGCTAATTATTATTTTAGCTGCAGTATTATTTTGGACACCAAAGGAAATTAGAAACCTCTCTCAATATGAGGGACAACCACAAGAACAGGTGAGAACCACTGCTGCAAGTGGCCCGAGGTCCCCTCACTGTGCTTGTGTTTGCATTAAAAAAAAAAAAAATTTTTAGTTGTCTGGTTGTGGCTATTCCGCTATAGTTTCAGCATTGTCCCTGAAGCCAAAGGTAACAGGTCAGCGGACTGTGCTCGCTACAAATGTGTCTGTGAGTGCACAACAAATGATTGCGACCTCATCGGTCACACCTTCTGTCTCTGATTGGTTGGTTTTCCTCGGTTGCGGTGGTTTCCCGAAAATCCAATAGAAGCACGAGATGCGGGCCAGAATGTTTTAACAGAATTTTGTCACGACGTAATTTCAACTAACTTGTCTTTTTAGATGTTACGGATATGTAATTTAGGTATTCTGCAAATGCTGCTGTTGTGTGTATCCTCAGTGCCGCCCCACATCCCGTCTTGCGAAGTGCCCCACTCGGTGTTTGTGGGCTCCGACCTGGAGCTCCTGTGCAAAGACAAGCAGAGCGTGCCCCCGGCGACGTACAGCTGGTACAAAGATAACAGGGCCCTGAAGGTCTCGTCCAACACGCCGTACAGCATGGACACGCGCAGAGGCACCCTGGTGAGTGAGCTCCCGCTGCGTGACACATGGCGCGCCGAGCACAAAGCACACACTTGTGCATTCGTATGGACCCGCGAAGGGACACATGTGCAGCTGTTGCTCTTCCTCTCTCTTTCACTCTTTGCCCGGAGCAGAAGTTTACAAGCGTTTCCAAAGTGGATTCTGGGATGTATCGCTGCGAGTCCTCCAACAGTGTGGGGGCACCCAAAAGCTGCGTGGCACAACAACTAAAAGTTATTGACTGTAAGTTGAGTTTCCCCACTCGTGCCCTTACTCTTCTGTGCTTTACATGTGTACTGACGAGAGATTTTTTTTTTTTTTTTTTTTTTTTTGTGGGGGGTACAGATCCGGTGGATACCGCCATTTTGATCGCTGGCGCTTCAGGTTTTGTGGTTCTCACGCTCCTCTGCTGCATCTGTGTGTGTGTATGCCGACGTCAAGGATGCTGCAAGAGTGAGTAATGTCTTACCGTCGCTGCCATATGCACTTTGAAAACCAAGAGTGAGAAATATGCGCTAAACACAACCAGAAGTCCAAATTTTCAACGTTGTTTTATATAAAATTCTGCATTATTTTTGTATGCAAAAAAAAAAAAAAACCTGGGTAGTTCAGTCCAATGATCCAAGTAGTGGATCGGTCCATTTTTGACCCAAATGTTTTTAGAGTGATGTAGTATACACCAATTGGAAGCATAACAATCAATTGGTGGAACATATTATAGCCGTAGAGGGTCATACTGTGAAACCAAGCCACACATACAAATTCTGTGAGATTTATAGAGCGTATATAAGGGGTTTTATTTTAAAAAATGACAATGGGAGCATTTATTCTGTGAGCGAGGAATCTGTCTACTCTCATCAATGTCTTGCACGATTTTGACAATGCGAATGCCTGACCATAATCTCATTTTTCTCCCTCCAACCAGAAGAGAAGAAAACAAAAAGGTGAGTTGCTCGTCTTTTGTTTTGCCCAACCATTTTTGGACATTTAAGCAACTTGTACAGTTTGTCTTGCAGCGCCAAGTCGTACAACCCTCCTCCTCCTCCACCCATCCACAATGTGAGTTGTTTGTGTTGCCGTTAATGTCTCGCTGATGACCGAAGGCCCTGGCTAATTCAAAGAACGTATTTGTTTTTCTTTGCGTTCTCCATAGATCAAGACCTACAAACCAACTCAGTCCTTCATGATCTGATTCGTGCAATGAGGGTCAAACCAATCCAGAATTCAACATGTTATTCTTCAATGCACTGGACTGTTTAGCCCACGCTGGTATTTTCTCAAAGACCAAAACCTAAAGCAGACTTTTGTCATAATCTTTGCTGGACCCCTCCCAGACACAAATGTGGCTCAAGGGCAATTTCTGCCATGTCTATGTAACACAGGGTTCAAAGTTTTATGCAGGTTTGATTATTTGCTATTTCTGTGAGGAGTGAAGGAGTTGCACTCTCACTAAAGGTGCCAGTATTACACTCATGCCCGTTCACTTATTTTGACAAACTAGCAAAGATTCCGATTGCATTTGATCTATTTTTCCATACACAGAACCTTTATTTTTCTTGTTACTATGTTCATATTCTTCGTTTTACAACACTGTATGTGTTTGTGTGTAAATGTGTGATAGTTACTCTCTTTCACTTTTGTTTGCGTGTGACTTAAGAAACAATTGAACGGGTGTCTGCAAACACTGAAGGATCTTTGTATACAGTTCGACATTTATATTTTCACAAATTTCACATCTGCCTTTGTAGAAGAAAATGGAGGTTGTGCATTTTTTTTTTCAATTCAAACCTCCTATTTCAAAACGACTTTGGAGTTTGTTTTGTTTTGTTAAAAGAGGTTTGGCTTAAAAGCATGAATGAATGAATGAAATACACACGAAATACAAACATTAATTAAATAATTAAATTAAGTCAACGAAATTCCTACATTAAAAGTGTTATCTTTTCAAAATGGAGTTTTGAATGTTGACATCTGTATTTACTGCACAGTGCAAAAAAAAAAAAAAAAAACGAGCTTTTTTCATGAGTACATCGCAGTGAGATGAGTGTTGTAGTACTGCCACATGACCATAAGAGGGAAACGGTGTACTGAATATTGGTGGCCTGATGAACTGAAAGTGCCTTCATTCATTTTGCATGAACTGGACGAACATGAGTTCATCATACTGCATTTGATTTTAACGTCTCCCCTTTATGATTTTTATCCTTTTTATTGCAGTCTATTAAACGTTTTGACATGCAAATGCCTGTTGTAGTGTTATTTCTCTGCGCGCGCGCACACACACACACACACACACACACACACACACACACACACACACACACGCTGTCAGACATTTTTGGCAGTTGAAAAAAAAGAACACCCACTGCCAAGGGTGTTCAACTTGGGGGAAACAATCACCTATAATATTCAACTTATATATTGATTTTGCTAACATAATCCGCACAGTCTACTAAGTAGACTTAGTAAATCCTGTACCGCGGTACACTGGTGTGCCGCGAGATATTGTCAGGTGTGCCGTGGGATATTATCCAATATGTAAGCCTGCGGGGTCTATCGCCGGTCAGAGTAATCATGTAATACTCTTCCATACCGGTAGGTAGCAGCAGCAGCTCGCTTATTGCCTTGTACTTCGAGACAAGCGAAGTTTCTCGTGCGAGGCAATACAAGGAAAGCTTTCGTTCATTTGGATTTACTTTTACCGGAGATGCAACGGCACCGACTCCGGAGTGCTTGGCATGTGGTGAAAAGCTCTCTAACAGCCCCCTCTAAGTTGCAGCTCCATCCCCAAACAAAACACCCTTCACTTCGAAACAAAAATGTGCAGTATTTTGTTCGCCTGCGTGAATACACGGAGAAACAAGCAACGTGGATGAGAAAAACAGCAAAGGTAAACGAGAAAGCAAGTTACCATGTCGCTGAACATGTGGCGAAATCCAAAAAGTCCCAAAGGCAGAGCAATTAATACTTCCCTCCTGCAAAGCCATTGTAAATGAGATGTTCTGACCCGAAGCGGCTAAAGAAATAGCCTGACTGCTGTAAAAACTAAAAACATAGAAAGAATAAGAGCTACTTCTGTGTCTTTCATCGATTGCAGCCAGGATATCAGATCTGTTTCCATCCAAACCATTTATCACACTGAGTGGGAATGAATATGAAAGATTATAAAATATTTGATTGATGTTGATTTGATTCCTATTCAAGGTGTTATAGCGTTATTTTTCAATGTTAAAAAAACGCTTATAATGAAACTTAATTGTGAAAATAAACTGTTCTCACATTTTCAGCTAGTGGTGTGCTGCGACATTTTTTTCAATGAAAGAAATGTGCCTTGGCTCGAAAAAGATTGAAAAACACAATCTAGTTCAATAGTTTAACTCAAATGGTGAAATTGCATGACGAAAAGACGCTCTTTGCTACTTTTAATGTACAGGTAAGCATAGACAGTACGAAGGTCAATTTACTCTATGAGGGCATCACTCGGGGTCGAGCTGTCCATGTGTGGTTAACTGGACTGCGTGGAACTAAAGTGAATTATTTGAGGGAGTTTTGTGCTGACAGGTCATCATGTTGGATGCCCTCCTTGGATTACATTTAACGGGGGCTCTTACATCCCATTTTCAATCCGGTGAGTGCGTGTGCGTGCGTGGAAAGCGATCTGTCAGAGAGAGGCCAAGAAGTGTGAAAAAAGAACTGTGAGAAAACGACAGAGTGTGTGTGTGCGCGAGTGGGCGACGGCTGTCGAATGAAATCTCTGTCAGTGCGGCTGTTTTATTAAGATGATGAAAGATGAAAGTTAGCTCGGCCTCCATCTTTGGGCGCACATTGGCATACTCCATCATGAGTGAGTCCCTGTACAGATTTGGATAGAAGGAATGGGAATCACTGAATAACTGGCACGAAGGTACTATAGTATCACCACTTTATGGTCCTGGATGTTCTTTTTTCACACAAGAAACATGTGAAGTGAGAATTTGTGGCATCTATCTATCTATCTATCTATCTATCTATCTATCTATCTATATACATATACACTGTATATAGTCTATATAAAAATAAAAAATAAAGAGCACATAAAAATAAGTCGGTCAAAAAATAACTCAAATTGGGTTAAAAAAAATAAAATAAAAAAAGGAGACCGATCCACTACTTGGATCAATCTGACCCAACTTTCTACCCACAAAACTGAGTCATTTTTTCCCCCCCAAAACACCCCCAAATATTGGGTTATGTTTTGAAACAAAACAAAAAAAAAAGCTGGGTTATTTTTGAAGTAACTGTTTTTATAGTGAATAAAACATCGTTTTCATAACAGCACCATTGGAATTCTGTCAGACGCTAAATGCAATTTATTGTTATTAAACGGATGGATGGGTGGATTATGATTATCATTAGTTTTCAGGAGCAAGAGAAATAGCTCCACTTCAAAGTGTTTTATAAAACCCTAACACAGATAACCAAAAATGACAGACGCATGCAAATCTAGTTGGTGTCCTCAGCCGCTAGGAGCAGGGGACATGAGCATCCATTCTGTCAATCTTACATCACATGGACATCAATGCGTCGATGCCTCGTGGGGATTGTTACGCTGAGGACCAACAGGAAGTGGACCAGCGACACGGCAGAGAACGGGGCAGGAGAACACTCACTTCCCGCCATAGCAGGAAGAAATAGCAATGTTAAAACATTTAAAGGCTCGCAGACGGCATCCCCTACTGCTCCATGAAATCTTTATGCCGATGTGCTGTCACAATGCCAGGAGGCCTGCTGAGTGATGCTTGGATGTCAGTGTGAGTGCTTTAGAACAACTTTCACACACAAGGCTGTTGTATACAGGACAAAGTGTGTTTGAATCAACCCCCACTTAGTCACCTTTCCCAGGGCCAACCCCCCCGCCAAAACGTAGCCTGTCCAATCAGAGAGCAGAACAGAACAGAGGTCAAAGACTTTCCTGGCAGGGCTTCATTGAATGCAAAAATACATTTCAGGTTGACTTTATTGCTTTGCTCTGTAACAGTAAAACGGACTTGACATTACCACCTGCCAACCTACTAAATGCAGGTGGAATTTTATATATACACAGTATTAATGGGCTTTCAGGGGAAGATTTTGTAGGCTCTAGAACATGGGGGGAAGTGGTCTGTGACCTGCAGCTGAAAAACACTTTGGCTCTGCAGCAGGACAGCGAACTTAATGGTTGAAAAATGGAATTGAAAGTTTCACAGTGGCCCGGTCAAAGTCTGGACTTGAATCCAATTAAAATGCTGCAGGAGGACCTAAAAAAGCCTGTCCATGCTCAAAAACCCTCCAGTGTTGCTGACTAAAGAGAAAATAAAATCTCACCAAATGCAAATAAAACAAGACATGAATGATGACCATGACTTTTGGAAGAAACTTGTGTTGACTGAAGGGATGAAAGATGAAAGAAACTATTTGGAAGCTGTGTGTCTCCTTACATCTGGCGCGGAATTTCAGAAAAAAAAAAAGAACATCATACAAACAGTCAAACATGGAGGCTGAAGTCATGTGATGGTCTCGGGCTGCTTTGTTACTTCAGGACATGGATGACTTGCTGTGATCGCTGGAACCATGAATTCTGCCTGAGGAAGAATGTTTGGTCACCAGTTTGTGTATTCAAGATGAAGTGTATTTTGGCTCTGCAGCAGGGCAATGACACAGAACACACCAGCAAGTCAACTCCTGAAAAAAAATCCTGAAGGTTTTGGAGTCTGGACTTTAATCTGATTGAAATGGCATGACTATAAATAGTCCGTTCATGCTGAATTATTAAAAATAAAAAATAAAATTTTTCAAGGGAGAGTGGGCGAAAATGTCTCCAGCTGTTGCTGCTGAGGGTAGCCGGACCAGTTATTAGCAAACCGTGAATATGTATTTATTTTTAAAGTCACATTTTCAAAAGTAACAGCACTGCAAATTTTTTTTGGCAACTCCACCCACCTGTGCCAGAGACTGGATGAAGCTATTCTTGCTTATGAATGATTGTAATAGTAAACTGAGATCTAATCGGCTTTAGAGGAACACCCATTATTAATTTCAAGTGCAGTCGTTGACGTTTAGTGATCTGTGCGCACGCATCAGCTTCCATCTTTATGTACGTTGATGTATGGTAACTTTGAAGGCATACTGTGCATAGTTCTGAAATCTTCTTTGCCTAAAAATGGGATATTTCTTCAGGGTGTGCAGAAAGGTCATGTGGAAAGATTCTCGGACATAGCAACAGTAACTAAGTGGGGGTGAAATTGTGCACTCCATCCACATCCTCTACTCCCACTATACTGCAGCCCTGTACTTCCTACTAGAGCTCAAATAGGATCAGTGTAGGCAGCGTGGCATCCAGATGAAATGTTGCATTTGGGTGTGTGTGTGTGTGTGTGTGTGTGTGTGTGTGTGTGTGTGTGTGTGTTTTCCATGGCTGTGATTTTTGGAAATAGTACAGCGTATCTGAAGCATGAAAACCAAGCAGGTTTGTCACACTTTGTAAAGCAAAGATGAAAGTTCACATTTGGCTTAGATCCCAACAGCCGCAGGAACATTTCTAAAAGTGTCAATGAATACAATGCATTGCGATATATTTTCATTCCCTGCACTTTATGTGGCGCCTTTGTAAGGGCAGAATTTGAGATGCAGCTCTCAAATGTGCCGTGGATTCACTCACTGAATTTGCTGTGAAATCATGACAGGTAAATAATTCTTTTCCAGGCTCAAACTGTCCCTTTATTAACTCTATGAGTGATAGTTACTGTAAATAGCACTCTGAACTTTCAGACCAAAGCATGAAAATAAGTTCAGCTCTGCATGATGAGTCTGCATTTACACTGCATAGTTCAAGCGAAGGTGGCCCGATGGTCGAGTGGTTAGCGTGTCGAGTGGTCACAGTGCAGAGGTCGTAGGTTCGATCCCGGCTCCACCCTTCCTTTGTGGAGTTTGCATGTTCTCCCCGTGCCTGTGTGGGTTTTCTCCAGGTACTCTGGTTTCCTCCCATATTCCAAAAACATGCATGGCAGGCTGATTGAACACTCTAAATTCTCCCGAGGTGTGATTGTGAGAGTGGATTGTTGTCCGCCTACTACCCGAAGTCAGCTGGGATAGGCTCCAGCACTCCCCGCGATTCTTGTGAGGATAAAGCGGATCGGAAAATCGGTGGATGGATGGATGGATGGATAGTTCAAGTGACACAATTCCCAATTCAGATTTTCCAAGTGGTCAACTTGGGATGTGTGTCATGGCAGCGTAACTAGAAAAAAAACCCCAAATGCATGGAATCTTAAGATAGCCTTTCCAAATATGGGTTCAAATCTGATACGTATCAAATATGTGCATCGAAGGGCATCGTTAAAAACTCGGATTGAATGCACCCCGCCAAAGAACAAAAATAAATTGAATACATTACAAAATATCTGCATCATGGTCCAAATATGCTCAATTAGAGGAGGTGCCATCATTTACATGAGATAAATAATTACACAAGTGGTCTGTAGAGTAATGTGAAGGTTACACTGTTTTAAATCAATGGGGGAAGAGTAATCCCAGGCCAATTAAATTTGACGCAACATTTAATTGGCCCGGGGCAAGGAGGCTGCCTGGCTGAGGGCTGTTTTTCCGGTGGCCGTGAAAAAAGCGTGCGCATCGCTCAGAAGGAACCAGACAGTTCACACTTCACACGAGTGCAGAAAATGATCCAGCCAGGGATTTTTTTTTTGAAGTTTCTGAAATCTTATCATTTCTAAGTTTCAGTTTTTGACCTTGGTTTCCTTATTTGGGGTTTTCAGTTTCGATCAAGAATTTTCATTTCAGTGCATCCCTCCCAAATACACCCCTGCGTATAAGTTCTGTGCTTCAGTGCGCTACTTGAACACTGCTTAGCATTCAAGAGGAGTCCTCTATGCTCAAGTGCTCCCAGTATTATGCCTTTAACTCTTTGCCCCCAGAGAGACGGGGAGAGATGGGGAAGGAAAAAAAAAACAAGAAGATGGAAACAGAATGATAAAAAACTGCATTCACATCAGGATTCTTTGGACAATCCACGACAAAGATTTTTTGGGGGGGCTTCACACGATGCGGACACGGTGCACAAGCTTGCGCCATACTGTCTGTCCCACTACTTGCCGGATGGCGTATTGGATAAGATTTTAACAATCGCATCTCATCAGCAGGAGGAATAACGAACAAGACCACCGTCGGGATGACTACTCACCCCAACCGTTGTGAAAAACGATACGCCGGTCCGGCCTGATTATGACTCGAGTATCCTGGCTCAGTTCATCAATCGCTTTGCACTGCACCGAGATGAATATTTATCAAAGCTATAAAAAGGCAGAGGAAACAATTTATTCATCACACCCAACACGACAAGAGCTTCACATCTTTTGGCCACGTTTGCGAAAAACTAGGACAGTAGAGCGCAGACCTCCCGAGGCCAAAAAAAACCAACTTATTTATTTTTTTTTCCTTCAGTTCATAGATATGATTTGTCACAGGGGAATTGATCTTGACCATCCTATGAACAAAAGAGAAAAACACAGATGACCCCAAAACAATAGTTTCTCGGCGAAGGCTTCGGGTGCACATTCTCTGGCAGAAGACTTTTGAAACATGCTGCAGCTGATCAGAGCATGAAAGCAGATTGGAATAATTGTCTCCACTCATTTGCTGGGACTCATTAAAGTGCCAGGATGAGGATTATATAGTGAGCGGGACCAAAATCCCCCCACACACACACACACACACACACCAGCCAAAATGTCCTCACAAAGACAAACTGCAGACACAATAAAGGTGGGATATAAAATCTTTGCCACGCAAAGATAGAAAGACAATCACAACACAAAGACAGCGACACCTGCGCTCCTCTCTGAATCCACCTTTAACTTTCCCCTCGGACGTGACTCGTCTGGTGATTGTTGCTTCTTTTGCAAAGCCCCCCCTCAGAGCAGTGAGCCACACGATGACAAGACCGAGGTTTAACATCCGCCAGCCCCCCCGTCCGACTTATTAAGAGTCCCCCCCCGATGCAATAAAGCAGAGGGAGAGTTTTCGTCAATTTGGCCTCATTTCCGTGTGGTGTACATTAGCAGATCGGCTCCTTTTCAACATGCTTTGGTCTTTCTTCCCTTGGATGATGAAATCAAAAAGGCTCCCCACCTGTTCTTTTTTTTTTTTTTTCTCTTTTAATGACTCATATCCACCAAACATGTCTGCGTGTCCCTCCAGCACGTCTGATTAAAGGGTTCGGGATAGTTTCCTTTCTCTTGCCACACTCGTCTGGTGGTTTTTCTTTCCGTCAAGGTCAACATGATTATAGCTTGTTTCCTCACTGATTACGACCCTCTCTCGCACTGCGTCCTCTCCCCGCTGAGAGACAGAGAGACCTTGGCAGAAGTACAGAAGCGGAGACACGCTCGCAGGCCACACCAAAGGGTAGAATTACCTGAACAAAAAGGGTACCACTCACTTATGAGAGATATTAATTAGGACTTCGGATTTCAAATTAAATGTGTTGTTCACATATTTCACATAGGTGGCCCGGTAGCAAGTGGTTAGCATGTCGACCTCACAGTGCAGAGGTCGTGGGTACGATCCCAGCCATCCTGTGTGGAGTTTGCATGTTCTCCCCGTGCCTGCGTGGGCTTTCTCCGGGTAATCCGGTTTCCTCCCACATTCCAAAAACATGCATGGCAGGCTGATTGAACCCTCTAAATTGTCCCTTGGTGTGAGTGTGAGCGCGGATGGTTGTTCGTCTCTGTGGGCCCTGCGATTGGCTGGCAACCGGTTCAGGGTGCCCCCCCGCCTACTGCCCGAAGACGGCTGGGATAGGCTCCAGCACCCCCCCCCGCGACCCTTGTGAGGAAAATGGATGGATGGACATATTTCACAATCATAAAGTGATTGTGGATTCATACAGTTTCAAGGCCATCTGAGAGAAAACATGTTCCACATTTGGGCTGAGAGAAAAATGAGGTAATCAAAAATATGGGAATGAGCTTGTTTAAAAGAAAAAGTTAGGCTAACAATATGAAAAAAAAGTACGTTCATGATCCTTTGGAACACAATGACTAACGGGAGCTTTTGACTTTTTACAGATGCCGCTTCATGCTATAGTTTGTCTGCAGTCACATGGACCATATGTTTTTGCTCCGTGGTCTTTCCAAGTGGTTATACGTATAATTTCCAGCTTGCCGTGACTGATTACAGCCTTAAATTCTCTTCAAAGCGTCTGAGGATCTGTATGTACTGTACGGTTTTATAGAGCAAATAGCTGGCCCGCAGGCACTGCATATGGCGGCGTCCTCAGACGTATGACTGGTGCCTCTCCCGTCTCGCCTGCCTCGCCCGCCCTATGATTGCGCTCGCAGACTGATGAGATAGATGCATCTGCAGGAATCCACCCAAGCAAGGACAAAAATGAGAGCACAAATTGTGCCGACACAGAAGGAAGTGTGAAAATGAACGTCGGCCCAGACGATTTACCCGGAAGAAGCAATATGGCAGCGCGTCCCCGGCATCGCGCTTATTATTTTTGTATGGCATGCAGAATGAAAGGCAACTGACTGCACATTTGATTTTAGAAGAAGAATAAAAAAAAAAAAAACAGAGCCACACACGGGGTCTGAGGGAATAAATAATACAACAGCAAGTGCGCAGGTTACGCCGCAACAAATTCGGTGTCTTTGAAGCTGCTGTCTAAAAGTGCTGTGTTTAAAAATGTAACACCCAGCGTGGTCCTTATGAGGGTGATCAAAAAAAACAAAACTGTTGTATTTCTAAAATTTGAAATGAAACAATTCCACTCAGAGGGACTGAAAGGTAGAGTTTGTAATTTCCAAAAAAAATATATATTTTTGTCATGCTTGTATGACCTAAAATGATCTGTGAGAAATCATCTCTGGCCTATCATGTACCTTTATTTTGATTTTTTAAGAAACCGCCACACCCAAAGAAAAACAACCCATCGGAGACAGAAGGCGTGACCGCCAATGCGTCAATTATTTGTCGTGCACTTGTTGGCACACTTTCTTGACTTTCATCAAAAAAATTCTCAACTTCAGTATTGGTTGTGGAGGTGTGTGGTCCACTTAAAATATAATTCGGCACATGAAGCGCTTTCACAAAGTCTCTTTCAAATATGAGCCTGCTCGCTGGTCTTCTCTGAGGAGTCAGAAATAAATAAACGCAATGCAATTTGGTTCTTGCTTTTACATTTGAGTCAAGTCCAGGATTAGAATTTGGCTGAGTCCTTCCTGGTTGCTTGGCAACCACACAAGTGCCAACAATCCCCCCTGGGAATCACTTGCCTGTGAGGAAATATTTTTGCTCCCGCTCTTAATCCCTCGAACCGTGGCGTCATGAACTACAACTGCCTTTTAGACATTATCGTTAAGGATTGTCTTAAAAAATGTCAAGCACCAAGGGGACGGAGGAAGAATTAATGTTCCACATGATGGCTTTCACGTCGTGTGCTTTCACTTCACTCGGTGCTCTTGCGCAATCTTATCAGATTAAATCCAAGGGAGGTCGAAAAAAAAAAGGAAAGAAAGAAAAGAATTTTTGAATGGATATACCCAAAAGGATATTTAACCGATATGATTAGTAGAATCATGGAGAAATGAGCAGCACTAAAAAATAAACGGCACCACATTTTTTCAAATTTGCACCGTGGTAACATTATATCACTGACCTTATTGAAGATGATTTAAGGTACTCTTTTCCCTAATTTAACATATTTTCCTAAAAAAACGGTACAAATAAATACATTTATTTCATATACATATTGTAGCTTATATTTTTTGACCTGCTTTGTAATCAACTTCATTTAAGACTTAAAAAAAAAAAAAACTATTTACCTTAAAAAAATAACCAAAATAAGTAAGTTACTTAAATAATACGATTTAATTGATATTTACTTTAAAAAAATTACCTTTTTTTACACATATATATATATATATATATATATATAGAGAGAGAGAGAGAGAGAGAGAGAGAGAGAGAGAGAGAGAGAGAGAGAGATAGGCAAGTTTTGATGAGTTGTGCAAACTTTGTGCTCATCTGAGTTGAATTTCGGGATATTCTGTTGTGAAAAACAATCCACTAATACTCTCATAGACATAAAAAAAGCCACTGTGGCATGATGTGTAAATGAAGTGTAACAAATACATGCGTGCACGCACACTGGGGTAAAAGCACGACTCAGAGGGAAAGCCGTTGTTTGCGGCAGGGGATTTTTTTTTTATTTTTGTATCCACGCAAGAATGCTTGTTCGGCCTCCTCCCCGTGGCGGCTGCAGATGGAGGTGTATCAGGCACACCCTCCGGGAAATGTTCTTTTCATCCAGCTGCTCTTTCATGCGACTCAACTTCTCCCCTAAGCCTTCTGTATTTTTCTCAAGGTCAATGCAGACATAAAATGGTGCAAAGTGTTCAGGGCATGAGAGTCGAGGAGGAAAAGCAGACGAACCCAAAGGAGCTCTCGTGTTGCACCTTTCGTCAATCTCGGCTCTCTCAATGACGAAACGTTGCCTTGACCTTCGCTCACTCTTAATGTATCGACCAAAAACCTACGCAGAGGACATTTATTGAATTTACACCTGAGGTGAATATAGAAATACCCAATTCAAATAATCTTAAAGCATTTATTATCATCACTTTATTTATTTTTTTATTTTTAACGGCCTTTTGTCATAGTTTTGCTCTGTCTGTGTTTTGTATGTTTTGTTTTCGCACCAGCGGTAGCGAAGGGCGTGCCTCTATGGCGGCGCATCTGCGTCTTGTTCCCAATCAAGCCGAGTCAAGTATTTAAGGACCGCCAAGATCACAAGTCTTTGTCGGATTATTGACCTTGCTCGCGCTTTGTGCCCAGGTGATATTTTCCTCGACCTCTTACCCATGTTCATAGTTGCTCTTGTTTCGCTAGGTTCTTGTTTATAAGTATTTGTAAGTATTTTGGTTCTCAAGTCATTTTGGACAACTGTACTCTTAAGTTTCGTGTGTGTGGATTCTTGCCATTTTGTCTTGAGTGCTTTTGGTTGTACTTTGTCGGTACTTTTTTTTTTTTGTTTTTTATAAATCTTTTTATTTTCCTTTTGTGTAATGCGGTTTATCTGAGTCTGCATTTTTGGGATCCCCACTCCACCTGGTTCGTGATCGGACCGTGTTACCTTTTAAACATACATTTGAAATTATACACACACATTTAAACGCACATTTTAACACACTGGTGTCAAACTCAAGGCCCGGGGCCCAGATGTGGCCCGCCACATCATTTTAAGTGGCCCGCGAAAGCAAATCAAAGATGACAACTTCCATAATGTTTGCTAAAATCTGTACCAAAATTTCAAATCTTCACATGTAATAAATCAGTGACATATTGTAAGCATTTTGTTGTTACCAAACTCCTCATTATAGTTACTTAAACAATAATTGAAGAAAACGTTGTTCTTGGCTTCTTTATATAGTTTCAGTCATAACGACCCTCCAATGGAAATGGTAATTAGAATGTGGCCCGCGACAAAAAATGAATTTGACACCCCCTGTCTGAACAGGAATTTGCAACAGTTATTAATCTGCGGCATTTTCACGTTATGTTCTGTTGGGCGAAAATGTCGCAGTGTGTGCGGCGTACGGTTGTAGCAATAAGTCTGGAGAGAAGCATTTTTCTGGCTTTACGTACCGCTAAAAAGAAAAACTGTTGGAAAACAAGAAGCGTTCGTTTGCATTCTGTCACGATGGAATATGTGTAAAATTGTGCTGGCGACTTCTTTGGCTCCTTCTGCGATGCAACGCAAGCAACTTTGGTCAAAAATAATCTTTTTTTTTTTCGCATACCCGTGCCGAGTGACGTGCAAAACAAAGCGAAGAAAAGGAAATGGTTGAAGCGGTGGAAGGTTGTCGTGTTCAAAATTTAAGGGAGGACTCGGCAGCTCAACGTTAGCCGCAGATGGTCTTACATCGTTTTGCTTTTTGCTTACATGGAACTGCGGCTAGTTGTTTTGTTGTACTTCTTCCGAAGGTGAATAAACGAGCGCAAAATAATACTGGCGTTTGATGTGATGATGATTTTTTTTCCCCTCATTGATATTACCAATGGCGTTATTATTTTGAGGTCGATTAGGTCACTTAGGTCCACGCCGAAGGCCCAAGTCCAAATTGGAAGTGGTTACACAACAGGGTCACCTCATATAATGGCATCTGCGCTCGTGCTATTTGCTGAAACACAGGTGAGCAATCAAACGGCACACATCTGCTGCCTCACCTGGCGGGCTCGACGAGATGATGCGGCGGAGGCCGTGCTCGAGGGGCAGCAGATGATGCTCGACGAGATGATGGGCTCGACGAGATGATGCGGCGGAGGCCGTGCTCGCAGTCTGGCCTTTGCTTCAGCCCACAAAAGTGTCGCTGCGCAACGCTAATGACTGACGCGAACAAGGTTGATGGATGAGGCAGCGAGTCACGGAAGTGAAAATGTTCCGACAGTGCAGAGAGGTCAGTCTGGCTTGTTTTTATATAAACACTTGACAGCTTTGTTATTTTAAAAATGTATTCTTGAAGTTTTTTGCCTTTTGATGCTACCAATAATTTAGTGTTTTTCCTCAATGTATGACACTTTAGTTCAAATGAAACAGTTTTTTTTTCCCTAGACTCATTTAATTACATCAAAAAAACAAACAAACATGTTTTCATTTTACAAGTCATCGCGCAACTTTAATACATGAAAATAATTGTAAAATATTTTGTACTATATTTCCTGTAAAACGCGGATATTCTCATCTGTTTACTTGATTTTCCACATGAAATGAATTACGTCGATACGTTTTCTTGATGATGATTGTTCTGATAAAATCGTCATGAAAATAGATGACTTTTCAAACAATTGTTCCATTTTTCTCATTTGAGTCAGTGATAAACGCATAAGACTCATTTGTAGTTCCCCCTCCCCCATAATATTTATCTGATATATACTCATAAAATTACTGATTTGTCCTTGTGAATGACTTGATGTCTTGTGAAGTGGTTCATTCTTGAGGCTAACAACTGAGACATTCAAAAGAGTGGTGTTATTTCATTGCGGTTGAGGCCAAGGAACAAAGAAATTCAAACTGGAGTCACCTTTTTGGCCGCGTGCACGTTGGTTGGTGTGATCAATTTAAATAGAGGACTTGTGAGTGGGTGTGAAAGCGCCAGCGGAACATATGGCGCTTGTGTGCTGAGTGTCAGGCGTGCAGGGCATCAAACTAGAAAGGAAACACTCTGCCTTGGGCCGCCGTTCTGGCTAATTACACCCTGTTTCTTTTGGGGTTGTTGTTTTTTTTTTGGGGGGGGCGGGGGGGACGTACATGATACCAAAAGAAAAAGGGATGCTACCGTGGTTTTCGTGCGTTGTGTGCCAAAGAAGGGTGGATAATCCTTAAAAGCAGTCAGCGGCGCCTCAGTGCTGGAACGCTTTGATACATCCCTTTGGAAGATGCAGCAAAGCGAATGGAAAGTGTGTTTGCAACCGTTTTGTAGCACATGGCGCAAATTCAACATCCACCTTATTTTTGGTTCACGAGCAGCAGCGATTCAAGAAGCGTGGGATACGAAAGGTCACTGAATTAGATGTTCAAACATCATGAAAAATGTTAGTGATTTTTTTTTTTTTTAAATCCAGGGTCGTACATTTTGGCACTGTTCAGTTGTACGCAACTTTTAAGTCCACCATAGTTGTATTGAATCTTTTAGAGTGGGGAGAAAAAACAGCAATTTGGAATGTCCTGTAAAAGAAAGGAAGTACAGTTTGGACATGGGTATCAACCACAGTTGATGACAGAACCATCCTCGGAGCTGTGAAGAAACACCCAAAGACAACACGGGTGATTTTTTTTTTTTTTTACTCACGAGCAACACAATTTAGCTATGCATCATGGCAGCATAGAGAGAATCATGCTGCTTCCATAATGAGGGATGAATTGAATAGCAGCCAACGTCACTGCAGCGTAAACAGATGGATGGGATGCTACCTGTCAATGCAAACTCGTGACACACACACACACACACACACACACACACACACACACACACACACACACACACACGCACAAGTCCATTCAAAACACAATTTTCAAATGAGGTAGATTATCATTATTTATGTTTCCATAAACCAAGTGTCGGCAAGTACCTTTGCCTCACAGTTTTGAGGTTGCGGGTTTGAATCTCGGCTCAGGCCTTCCTATGTGGAGATTGCATGTTCTCATGATGCAAACAGCTGCATTTTACTGCTTAATTCAATTTCCAGATCCACAATATTAATTAGAATACCCTGCGTAGACTTGTGGGGCTGCATAGAACATTTTTTGGTTGACTTCCTGCTATATGGGGGCGATACCCCCCCCCCCCCAAAAAAAAAAACTATTCAAGGCTGTGTGTGTGTGTGTGTGTGTGTGTGTGTGTGTGTGTGTGTGTGTGTGTGTGTGACAACAAC
>NW_017806074.1:253064-262688 GCF_001891065.2 Hippocampus comes
CAAAAAAAAAAACTATTCAAGGCTAACTGGCTGGCCCTGTGTGGGAAAAAAAATACTTTCCTCCCTTGTTAAATCATGAAGTACCTGTGGCTTTTTCGAATCAAATTTTTTGGGGGGAAATCTGAAGTCAATTTCACTGACCACACCCAAACGTGATTATGTCCAGACCTGTACGGTCAAGAAATAACTTACCTGTCTTCACACAATTATAGCGTCATCAATGTATGGCGATGACAGCATTTGTGAAATACCTCAAATCATTTCTACATAGAGATATTTAAGTCAATGAAACTAAGTAAAATAAAATAGAATCAAGATTTATCCCTAAAATATCAGCGCCGGTCTGGAATCGGGGGCTTGTTTTCTATGCTGAGAATGAGTCATCCTTAAAACCTTTTTGAACTGTGCGTCACTACCGCATATTATGGAATGACACACTCCACTTGTCTTGAAAAGGCACATGTCGGAGGGAACCTTGACTGTAAATAAACTGCAAGTGGATTACATAACAAAAGACTCACAGACACACATCACACAATCAGGTCCATTTGAATCGGTAAATGTGAATAAATGTTCTCTTCACAGCTGATTAGTCAAAATGAGCGTTTATTCATTTTAAGCCGAATGCGCGCACGCGCTCGGCATCCCTGCCGTCATACACCGACCTGTCCATCACATATGTAATCACCATGGAAACAACCCAGTTCCAAGCTGGCGCATGGCAGATGCGGTGAAAAAAATGAGGGACCAGACGAAGCCTCCCCGTCTGCCTGGGGAGGCGATGTTCTTAAAGGGCCGGCGCAAGCAGACTTTTGTCTTTTCCAAGGAAGGTGCAATGCCAGCTAACACATTTTGCTTTTTAAATTTTTTTTTTTTTGAAATCATGTTGCAAGACCCATCAGTCACAAGCCACTACACTGTAGTAGTGTAAACAGAATTAGGGAATGAAGCTTATCGCGCGGCATCATTACGTGATTCTATTAGGTAGGTAAAAAAAAAAATCATGATTTAAAAAAAGCAAATTATAAACAGAAAATGAGGGATGAAGGTCAAAATAGCACACAATACATCAGTTGCTGTGAGGATGACATGCGATGATAGCGGGGAAAATCTGTGAGGAATTACTTGAACCACACGGAAGTTTCATGACAAAGTCGGTGACGGGCTAAAACGCGGGAGAAATGGCGTGAGAAAGACGAAGGGTAGGCAGTGAGCAAAAAGCTTCAATGCTTTTAAGGCGTTATCAGCAAATGGAGTCGCCGTCTCCCGGGAACTAACACCCGCTTTACACCTGCTGTGTGAACATGAGGGAAACCACAGCAGTCAGGCAACCCCGCCCCACAGCCAACCCCCCCCCCAAAAAAAATGTTCCCTTTTGCGCAAATAGCACAACAAACAAACACATCCAATGAGCACATTCCCCAGAATGCTTACTTCAGGCATCAATTAAATACAGTGGAACCTCAAAAGTTGAACACAAGATGAAAAAAGAAAAAGGTCACGAAGTATTGTACAATAAAGTAAAGTATACAATCCTCAAACAATTTCTCCTTCCTTCTCTTGTACGGGGGATGTAGCAATACCCAAATAAATACATTTCAAATGAACTCTGAAAGCTCCATACATCAACTGACAAAGACTTATGCGGAGGACATTTTCACTCTAATTATCATTCCTCTTAGAAACATAAGATAGTTTCAGTTTTTTTTTTTTGTTGTTTTTTTTTAAAGCATCTTCGTTTTCCTTAACCATAATAACCTTGGTGTACATGCGTGCTATGGAGCCGTGCCGCTTTAAAGTGTGTGTGCAGGTATGATTGATTTAGCAAGACGGCAGCAGGGAATAGTTAGCCACTGACTGGCATTAAATTAAACTGTCAAGCAGTCAGTCACTACGGTGAGGCCCAGCTCAGCAGTGCATCGATTCCTCTGTTGCTTTGCTGAGACACCAACTTCTCACTGAAGATGACACACCGCATGTCATTTTGGGTGATGGTAGTGGACCCCCCCACCCCCCACCACCCAAAAAAAGCAAGGCAGGAGAATCAGGGAGTGCTGAACCAAATGTATTAACAGAAAAACACTCGCAGGGGTAGAGTGGAAAAAACTAAAACCCAAACTCAAATAAAATCCTGGGGAAAAAAAGCAACACAACAATCTGACAAAGACTGACAGAAACCAGGAAACGAAATGCAAGCAGACTGACGAGACAACAAGGAACCCCTGGACAAGACACAAAGAGTTGAAGGAGCTGTTTGGTCAACGCAAGGGACTCGGTGACAAGGACAAGTGGAGACAAAAAAGACATGGAAGGAAACAAAACCAAATGTCATCTGAACAAAAACAGAATCATGACAGTAATTCTCCCTCAAGTGACGGATCCCAAACGCCCCAAAGTCATCCAGTGGTGGCCCGCAGGCCGCTTGCCGCCGGAACAGGAACGGACGGCTCGCCGCCGGAACAAGAACGGGCGGCGGGCTGCCGGAACAGGGACAGACGACGGCGGCGAGCCGTGCGCCGCCAGATCAAGGACGATGGGACTGCTGCGAGATGTGCGCCGCTGGAGCCAGACGGTAACAGGGATCAATTTCTTGCCTCAGGTCCAGTTTTGGTCGGATCGTTCTGTCGTATTGGGTGATGGTAGTGGACCCCCCCCCCCCCCAAAAAAAAGCAGCAAGGTAGGAGAAGTATAGGGAGTACTGAACCAAATGTAATCAAAACAAAAATAGATTCATGACATCATGGTGACCAAACTGTTTTTTTTTGTGGGGAGAAGGGGTGGAATTTTGAGGCAAATTCTGCAAGAATACTTTCGCTTACTTCAGAGTTGGGTAACATTTCCTATTTTGTGCATGCCAAAGGTTCATCTCATTGGAATAAGAGTGGAAAAAAGACCCAAAGAAAAAGCCCTGAGTCAATCCTATATGCTGCTGACAAATGCCGATTATGCAAAGCTTCGTGTGACTTTTTTTTCCAAGGACGTTTTGTTAGAATTCTGAAATGTACAACATTGTTTTGCGATCCAGATAAAGCAAACGGAAACAGGAAATCAGCTGAATCTCTTTCTGACTGAACATTGGCTTATTTTGGGCGCTTAAAAGTAATTAAAACCCATTCACTCCCAAAGACGTTTTTAAACGTCTTTTCAGACATGGTCTAGAATTGGCTGCTTCTGAATGAGTTAACCGTGTATTTTGGGTTGGTCTTACCATGGCCTCTTGAGTCAACTCTTTCCTTTGGGAAGGAAAACTGATTCATTGGTATGGAAAAAAACATTAAGGAAGTAGCAGCAGCAGCAGCAGCTCACCGGGCTGTCGCTATAACTGCACACGAAAATGCTCATAAAGTGTTTTGGGACGGCGATGTAACCAACCCCCGTGTGTCCCGGGATGATTCCATCCAGTCGCAGGCTGGCAGATGAAGCACCGAGCAGGTCAGAAGCAGCAGCTGTGAGTTTTATTAAACCCATATTTTCCTGCATATTGTTTCTGAGCCTTTATGAGCTCCACCGTGATCCCGTGCATTTTAATAAGTGAAACTGTCAAATTCATCCGAGGGAGAGATATTTGTTTTTAAATCAATAGCTGTTGATTGCAGCCAACTGCTGCTGCCAACTTTTTTTTTTCTCCATCGGAAATAAGACACAGTGAATGCATTTGTGTCACCATCTGAAAACTTTATGAACTGTACGGGTGATGTTTTAATTTGCCTTTTAACATTCTTAAAGATCACACAAGGAGGATCTAAAAGTTTGGTTCCAGAGACCATAAACAGAATATGGGAGAATTAAAAATTTTTTTTTTTTACAAGGACTCTCTCATAATTCTGATGTCAAATAAGCATAACTTCTATGTGTGCCCCGAAGTGCCACAGAAATTCAAAAGTTACCTAGTTTTGAAATTCATATTTTATTAGATTTTATTACAGGAGGAAAGTCTCATTCCCCACCCCCACAAGATAAAGTCCCAATCTTATTCTCATGAAGTTAAGGTTCAACAAGGGAAGAAAGTCATATGTAGGAATTGGAAAAAAAATAACCATTATTCTTGTAATATTATGCTTTTTTTCCATTCTGGAAAAGACATCTTTTTTTTGACAAAAAAAATAAGATTTACCATTAGGCTTTTTATCCTGGTAAAGATTGAGTGGTTTAGATTTCACTATTACCAGGGACAGTGGTTACTACAGTGGACGGCTTTTCCTGTTATCAGTTTACAGGGTGAATAAAAAGGTTCATTTAATTGGTGTATCGAAGTTAGTATTTTTTTGGTCAAATCCATTTCTGTCTGTACTTGCTAACTATGACGCTACGATTGTACTGAGCGGCGAGATGTTTTTGTTTGTTGTAATCATTTCCATTTCCTGTTCAATGGTTACTGTCACACTTTTCTTCAGCCATCATCGCTACCCTGGTGGCATCTCACACACACACACACACACACACACACACACACACACACACACACACACACACACACACACACACACACACACGCACACAGGTAAATAAACACACAAAAATCAACTACCGGTTGTTGATGTGAATGAGCCCGTGATGGCGACTCGGACCATTTTGAAATCAGTCACGAGTGTGCAATCAGGACAAACAGATGGCACGCAATGGCTGAGATAAGGCCTGAAACGCTCGTGTGCATCGGCGTCACTATGGAGACCGTCACACTCTCGAGGGTTACTAATGGCCATCAATTAGTCGGGAGACGCAACAAAGCAGCTCCGGTGTGAGAAATGGGCAGATGTTCAGATACGGTTTTGTCCGTGTCGGAAAGCTTTACGTGCCTGGGATGATTACGGCAGGTAGACATGATGAGAGCTGGGCTGCAGCTTCGGTGCCAGTGGTTGGAGAAGACACTCAGCAAAGATGGCAGAGAGGAAGTTTGGGTTTATTTCCACCAATTTGAGAAATTCTATAGATTAGGGGAGTCGCTGATGGTGTCGTGGTACACTCGCCTGACTTGTGTGTGTGTGTGTGTGTGGGGGGGGGGTGAGGGGGGGCAGTGTGGGATCATTTCCCACTCAGTGACAGCGTGGATGGTTGTCTGTTTCTATATGTGCCCTGCGACTGACTGACTGGCGACCAGTTCAAGGGGTAGTCTGCCTTCCGCATGTTCTGCTTGTGCCTGCCTGGGTTTTCTTCCACATTCTGAAACAAACAAACAAAAAAACTTTGCATGGGAGGCGAATGGAACACTGTAAATTGTCCCTTGGTGTGATTGTGAGTGTGAGCTGGCAACCAGTTCAGGGTGTCACTGGCCTGAAGACGGCTGGGATAGGCTCCAACACGCCCGCGACCTTCGTGAGTATAAGCAGATCAGATAATAGATTGGATGGATGAATGAACTTATTAGTACTGTAAATGTGACATTTCCCTCCCCGATATATCTTTCCAGTAAGAGATGATTTGATATGTATCTCAATTTAATTCAAAGAAGTACGATTTGATGAGTGAAGTGAGTCCATCAGATCTACTCCCATAATTCCTCTGTCGTGATGAACTCATAGCCGGTGGCCCCCTTACTTTTTTTTCGAACTACAAAGGCTGCAGCGTAATAAAAAGTCTTGAGTGACAAGCACCTGGAGAGGGTTGATAAGCACCTGGTGTTGAATCATAGTTTGAGCGAGAGACATTTTTGGATGACGTTTGAGTCTTTCTTAACATGGCAAGCTAATTTTGTTGCTGTCGGAAAAAATCACAGGCGGTGGTTGTTCTTACGCAGTATGACCAATTTGCGGTCAGGTTTATGATTTGTTTTTTGTGGTTTCTTGCTTGTCATCGGGCACTTTACCGATGCTCTTACGATGCCATGGCAGTTTTATATTCATCACTCAGGTAGCCGGGAAGTCAACGTTTCACATTGTTCCAAAACAACCCTCCATCCATCCATTTTCTGAACCGCTTCATCCTCACAAGGGTCGCGGGGCGTGCTGGAGCCTATCCCAGCCGTCTTCGGGCAGTAGGCGGGGGACACCCTGAACCGGTTGCCAGCCATTCACAGGGTACACACAGACGAACAACCATCCGCGATCACACTCACACCTAGACACAATTTTGAGTGTTCAATCAGCCTGTTTTTTGGAATGTGGGAGGAAACTGGACTACCCGGAGAAAACCCACGCAGGCACGAGGAGAAGATGCAAGCTCCATTCCGGAGCCCGGAATGGAACCCACAACTTCTGCACTGTGAGTTCGACGCGCTAACCACAAATTTAAAGCCAAACTAGTGTTCGACATTTTAAAAAACTGAAGAAATTAAGACATTTAAAAGGGAAATAGAGAAACAAAATATAGTTTACTAAAATTCCTGACAGCGCAAGAATGCGATTTTGGAAAAACATGAATATGGGTGTGAGTGGGGGGGGGCAGCATAGTTTTAAAATCATTTACCCTAAGGGCGAAGTTCAATTCTGCTGGCAGTTTATTTCATGCTATGTGCAGCATAACAGCTAAATGCTGATGCACCATGTTTGCTTTAAACTCTGGGTTCCTCTCATTGACCTGACTCTGCTGACCTCAGAACCCTAATGGGTTTATATTTATTCCATGAGCATTTCTTAACTGTATTCAGGACCTGAGACACTCAGTGATTTATAGGCCAGTAACATAATTTTAAAATCTAATCTCAGCAGGTGCTACTCGGTACCCAACAGAAAACACTCGTATCCAGTGAGTCGGGACTCCAACTGCGCAAGGCAGATTTAAATTTGACAGGTATAAACACAAACCGCAAAGACAAACATTCCACTAACGCGGAAATTTGCCCCCTAGCTGTGACAGTTATCAACTATAAACGTCACAAAAGTCACAATAAAGCGCAAGATTGTTTCTCATTGCAAAACTCAAGCGCAAGATGACTTTCCACTTTGGTCTTACGGTTCACAAGCGAAGGCTTAAATCTCTTTTTGTGAGCCGATTTATTGTTGACGGGGGGGCGCGCGTAGCCGTGCGGCAGTAATTGCAGCGTGCGGCAGCTCGCGCCCGCTGGAGCGCAAACAACTGAATAAATCGAGATAGCGCACTCATTTGAACGTTTGACATTTACTGATGAGGCAATTAAGGGGAGGGAATCAAAAACACACTGACTACAAGTGCACAAACTGCGGCGGCGGTGGTGGCGGCGCCGTCTTGCTCTCACGCCAAACGGACACTATCGTGTCATGTCCACAGGCGCAGGTGACACATTTGAATTGGATTAAACACACACAAGAGTCGCAAAAAGGACGCCAGAACCTGCCGTCATTTTCAGACGATGATGGTTGTCCACTGTAGAGACACAGACATATTTAGTTTTTATCTTCCCTAGGTTGAAGTCACTCACTAAGCACTGTGCTTGATCTTGTGTGAGAAAAATTGCATGAATCCAATTTGCATATTTGCGAGTAATTTATGGATGCTCAAAAGCCGAATGTCAGATGAGGGTGAACACCGAAGCGCCAAACGCCACTACCTGGTTCCGTGTGATAATGGCAAGGTCAAGCAGCCGACATTTGCTTTGCGGCACTTAATTATTGCGCTGACATCTGTGGCATCACTTCATTAGTCGCGTAAATTAACCCTGCGATTCTCAAAAGGCTGCTGTAGTCACTGGCCTATCATTGTTTCGCTCTAAATCTTCTTTCATTTGTGAAGTTTTAGTGCATAGGTTTAATCATCCACCGGAGTGAGAGTCAGCTCTACTTCTTACTAGTACATGTCCGGTACCGGGACTTTTTCTGTGTATTCGATGGTGAAGTTTTACACTGCAGTCTAAAAAAAAAAAAAACCCAGAAAGTAGAAAAATTGCATTATAAAGTAAGCACTGTAATTTTTGTTAAGTGTAGCCTTCATACAAGAGTGGTTATGTGACTGATTCAAAATTGGAGAAATGCATAACCAGGATTTTTTTTTTAAGAGGAGAATTCCTCAGTGAATAATGGACGAGTCTTGATGGCAAAATTCAGACGCAAGCAGGAGGTGAGCCTCGATGAAGGTGAACAATTGGATGGTGACTGTTGGTTGGACTTCCGAGACTATAATTAGTATGCTGTATCAATGTAGATAGAAAGTGGAGACAATACAAGAACAACTCATTTAAAATTGCAAAAGCAGAAAAGAATGAAAGTGAGTGACAAGGGGGACGAAAGGAAAAAAAAGAGATGAGGAAAAAAAGTTTTGAGGTGACAAGTGAGCCGTGAGAAAACAAACAGGAGGAGGTGGGGTGGGGTGGGGGTGGCATGAAGGTCCGGGGGTACTTCTTGTGTGCGAGTGGACTGAATTGAAGTCAATTCAGAGTTCAATCATGTCTTCCATCTTGTGTGCTGCCAAGTTCTGTTGAAGAAAAAAAGACCGGGACATTCGGTCCCTGCTATACATTCATGGCCAGACCCTGTCGGAGCTCACAGACAACAAAACAACTTCTTTTAACTCATTTACACAATTCAAATTCAGGGGTCTATGATGCAACATTATTTTCATTGAAAATGGGGAAAACAATCTTTGCGGGCTGTTTTGGAGCACGTTTGAGTATTTGACAACCTGGAATGTCACTACAGCACAATAGGCACAACCAACTGAATGACTATGATGAAGTAAACATCGTTGGCCGCTTTTAATTAAAAAAAAAAATCCCCTTCGCTTCACATTGTTACTGGTGCGCTTCCATTTCTTAACCAAACAAAAGGAACAAATTAAACACAAGCACATGTAAGATAGCTCACAGAACCTGTTCTTAGGAAATAAACAGGAATAAAATTGTGGAACTCCTTTAAGACAATGTGAGGGGTGTGTCAAACACAAAGCAAAAGTTGCTGAGTAGGTAGTAAATACAAAAGAAATACAGTATGGGTAGAATCTAATAACGGCAGACGACATGCACTGTGAACTTCAGCTATTTAACACACAAGCTAATGTGTCACATGGCTGACATAATCCACCTATACTTCGTCAAAGGGTGAGAGTCAAGATGACAAGGAGGATGACAAGGAGGATGTGCACGTGGATGTGGTGTTTCTTTAAAAAAAAATAAAAACACTGCCAACTAGAGGGTTGGCATGTACATTACATTCTTTCCATTGTCGTAGTTCAGCTCCCAAACACTCACGGAAATTAACAAAAAAAAAAAAAAACAAATAAATAAATAAATAGAAATGTACTACAGTATCGGTCTCCAATATTTCCCAACGTACTGTTAGACGCCAACCGTTAAACCCTTCTCGTGTGTGGCTTTGTGTAGCTCCCCGGCGGCTCCGCCCCTCTCACTCAGATGTGCATGCCCACCTCCCACCCCACTCCCAAAAAAGAAGAAAAAAAAACGGAAGAAAAGAAAGGGGTCCAGCATTACCAGCAGCAACTATGTGACAGACAGACAACGCGGATCCTCGGCTCTGCTCGCAGGTATCCGCGGAGGCACAACCGAATCACCACCACCACCTCCACCTCTCTCCGGACGATCGTGGCAGCATTCCGGCAGCGCTTCTGAGGTCAGCATTTTCTTTAATTTATTGTTCTTCCGACATATACCGGCTCTTCTTCCCATGCAATTGGCTGCATGTGAGTGTGTGAAGGGAGCATCTGGCTGCACGCGCACATAACACTCACGCCCACACACAGAGAGAAACACATTAATCAACC